>NC_141761.1:7344318-7659380 GCF_982258835.1 Parasteatoda tepidariorum
ATACAACACTGCATATATTTAAAAAAGCGTTATAATAACATTCATTGAAATGATAGGTATAACCAAAACTGTTATACTCTGCATCTTCTTATTTATAGATTACAAATTAAAAAAAACAGAGTAAAAAAAGAGTTGAATCCATAAAATAGCTGAAGAAAAAAAATACAAAAGCAAATCATTTTTTTTCCTTCTTTTTTCTGCAGAATTATATTCTAAAGTTCATCAGAATTCTTCAATTAAAGTTCTTCGTTCATCGGAAAGGAAAGAAGTACTCCTGATTTTTCTGTTTTCATTTCGGAATAAATAAAAATTCGCCTATGACTGGGTTGCTTCGGCTAGAATTTTAAATGAATAAAATAAAAATAATAAATAATAATAGAAATTCTGAAATCACTGCAGTTTAAACGATAATTCGCTCTGGAAATGACGTTTCTATCGTTCATTTTTCGAAAGAACACCCTAATTTTTAATGAACAGGATAAAAACATGTTATGTTTCAATAAAATATGACTGTGAGTGGGGATTTTGTTACACATTCAGATATTCGGAACACCATGAAATGGGGGGGGGGGGAATTGAATTTCAAAAATTAAATTTTTTAGCGACCTAAATCCATGACTTTCCATGACTTTTATAAAATAAAAAAAAATAGTTAAAATCATGACATTTCATGACGCATTTTGTTCAATACCGAAATTCATGATTTTCCATGATTTTTCACTACTTTTGGTGCGGAGATACACTGCTTTTATTAATTCTAGTGTGTGTTTGCCCACAGTATCACTTCACATTCTGCAGTAATATAGTAGTAGAGTATTAGTAATGTGTTTATTTAAATAATATCTCACCCCCAATTCGGAAGCAAATGTCTTTATTTGTAAGACCGTAATGATTATCGACATGTGAAATGAAATGAATGCATTTTGAAATGAGAAGTTACATTATTGAAGAATATGAAGAGAAGTGAAAGAACTTACCATTGCGAGGAAATAGAACTTTTCAAATTCTTCCTCCTGTAGTTTGATGGCTGCCAAGGAATCGGCAATAATTTGATGCTTCTCCAGTGACTCATTACCCTTGCGGCAGAACCAGGAGAGAACCTGCGCCACAAAAAACATTTCTTTTCATTTTCTTCATCGACATTTTATTTACAATTCTTTTTTTTAAAAATAAAGTCTCACTTTGAAAAGGGAACTAAATCTTACCAGACCTAAAATAGCTATTCATTAAAAACAAATTATAAATCCTTTACTTATCCACACTTTATAAGCATGTTTGCTTGAAACATATACAGTCAAACCCCGCTATAATGAACATTCAGGGGACCGAAATTTCGGTTCACTATAACCGGGAGTTCAGTATATCCGTTACGCAGGCAATTTCACTAATGGTTCCCAAACTCATCCCTTTTATTACATTATATTCATATAAATGACTGAAAAATATTATGTAGTAGCAAAAAATGTGTTATTTTTCATCACTCCTCGTCTTGCGTACAAATAAAAATTTGTAATCTTTAGCTGATGAGCAATCCTCAACATCAGATATGGAAACACTTCCCGACTCTCAGATAATTTTTCCTGAATTTCTGTTATTCCGCTTTTTAAACCTGCCATTCGGGCACATAAAAGTAGTTTCTATAAATGGTTTTAAAAATCGGTGTATGTATTTATTTTGAAGTACAAATTTCAAAATTATTACAAGGAAAATGGGGGGGGGGGAAATCAGTCGGAGACAGGAAAAAGTTCATTATATCCAACTTTCTCACTTTTTTGGTTCACTATATCCACTAAAAATAACATTATACGAGTATAGCAAGGCACGGGGCCGAGCATTTCGTTCCCTATACCCGGGAGTTCACTATAAGTAGTGTTCACTATAGCGGGGTTTGACTGTACATTCAAACCCCGCTATACTGAACCTTCAAGGGACCGAAATTTCGGTTCACTATAACCGGGACTTCACTCTATCCGTTCCGCAAACAATATGAATTCATCTTTCCAAACTCCGTCCCCCTTTTTATGACACATCATTTAAATAAATGACCCATAAAATGAAATACAAAAATGACTGAAAAATGATACGTTGTCACAAAAATGTGTTCACTTTGATTTTTCATGACTTTTCGCCTTGCGTACAAAAAAAAAAAAAAATGAGTGATCCTTAGCTGATGCGCAATCCTCAACATCAGATATGAAAATACTTCCCAGCCGGTCGAAGACTCTCCGTCTAATAAATGGTGACGGGTGCACGTTACATCTGTCGGGTCACAAAGTCCTCCATGTTCCCATACCAAATCAATACCTCTGGGGGTATTGGAATGGAGATGGATTGTTCTCTGGTGCAGCTCAAAATGGCGATCTGTAGATGACTGAATGAATGGGTCCGCCCTATAAACGGGTGTGGCAGAAGTCGGATTCTTGGAAAACAAGAACAATCGCCCCCTTATGGGCCGACGACATCCACAACAATAACAGTAAAGGTTAGCATAGCAGAGACTATATTCATTTGATCATTGAGTTGAACTGAACATAGAATTCATAAATCCGGTTACTTAGCACAAAAGGTTCGTAAAGAACTTTTTACAGTAGGTAAATTTTTGAAGAATCCTTTCTCACCCGCCTCTCCCCCCAAAATAAAACAAATGAATGGATTTCTTTTCATATCAAAAAAATGGCCAACTGTTGAACAAACAAACAAAAAAGACAGTCCATCTCATAAGACGTTATTTTTCAACGTAATCTCAATCTATCATTAATTTAAGAAATCTGGAACCAGTTTTTGAGGTTGTTCCCAATTTTCTTCGACCTTCTTATGTTTCATGTCAATAAAATTCATATAAGCATATCATATATAGAAAAAAACTATAAAAACATTTCAATATGGAAATAAATTTTTTGCACCCATAAAATAGTTGAGGTTTAATACCAAACAATTGAATCGGGAAAGTTTAAATACACACAAAAAAAATGAATATAATAAACATAATTAAGGTTAAATCTAAAAATGGTTATAAAATGAGTATTTTTTCTATAACAATCAACACTGCTTAATGGATCGGTTCATTCAATAAAGGGGGGGGGATACCTCTTTTATTCGCCCATTTGCCAAAGATTTTCCTTTTCAGTGTCTACTAAGGACATTCCTTTCAGAATTTCTACACTTAGTTTTTTTTTTTTTTTTCTAATCTTCGAAACTTGAGAAATTTTTAATGAATGTGGCTATTTTAGTTCGGGATTTTTTTGAAATTTAATTGTTTACAAGATTCATTGTTTTTTTTATATAGAATTTTTTTTTCCTTCTATTTTAAAGATTCCTTTTTGAGCTCTTGCAACCCACTCCACTGGATTAAGCAGTGATTTTTCTACTTAAGAAAGAGAAAGACGCACTAGTGGGTTATTTTTCTTATCAAAGCTAATAGAGTACAGCACGAGAGGATCATAAAAAGAACCTTTTTTATTACACATTCTAATAGAATGTGTGAGGGAAGTAAGTTAGCAAGATTTGATTCAACTTTTTCAACTGAACAGGGAAGAATGAATGAACAGGGTCCTATTGAAGTGACAACCTATTCCAAAGCTTACCAACTGGCGGCTCGCTTGCCGCATCAGGGCCGCGAAGCCTTTTTTTTTTTTTTGTGGCCCGCGAACTAAAATATATTAGTTGTCGTTTTTTTTTTCAGGACAATTTTTCATAAAAAATCTATATGGGTTTAAAATACTTTTCTTTCGTTCAAAAAAAACTAATTTCTTCGTTTCTGTGAAATTTGACATACCAACGAGGCAAAAAAAATTATTTCTCAGGTTTTGCATCCAAGAAAATATTTATTCAAATACACAAATAATCGTTTAGGTTGCTCTTTTTTTTTCTTTTTTCGTATTTTGTGAATATAATTTGGCATGTGCGTATCAGAAATTTTCTCGAAGAAATTCTCCCATTTAACTTTTTGAAACCACTCATTTTTGACGAAATTATTTACATTTGTAAGTTTTAAAACGCATAAAAGAGGGAATGAATATTATGTTTTATTTAAATTTCTTAAATTGAATATCGCATGAGCGGAAAAGAAAAAAAAATTTAATTTCAAATGTTCGAGACTTTTTTTTTTTTTTGTTGCTATAATTCCTAAAATGTCGAAAGAATGTTAATTTATCATAGAATTAAATTTAAAAAAAATTCTTGTCGCTAAGTTTCTGATTAAGAGAAGATTCAATATGATACAAGTATTATTTGTAATGCTTGTTATTTCACTTTTTAATATTAAAAGAACTTTGATAAAAATCTGACAGTCATATTTAATGTTCCTTCAAACATAAAAGGGTCCTAAATAAAATTTTGATAAAGTTGCGGCCCGCCATTTGACTGGTGTTTTTAATTGCAGCCCCCGGCCACATGTAAAGTTCGAAACCCCTGACCTATTTTATCTTAACTGAAAAACGGAAATTCCATTTTAGTTTTTGAAACATTTCTCAAAAATAATTTTTTTTTTTTCATTTCAGTAGGGGAGAGTGGGGTCAATTGTAACATTTTTTACTTAACTATTTTTAACTAACAAAAAATCCTATATATTATTAGTATTAATTGACAGACGAGTAAAGTAGACTATCCTCTACTAGAAAAAAAATAAATACCTGATTTTAAATATTATTATATTAGTTATTAACAATTCTTGACAGTCGTGCAGTTGTTACAATTGTCCCCATTTACGGGGTCAATTGTAACAGTTCATAAATTCAACTAAAACATAGTTAATTATACATATTATCATAGTTGTGATATATTTTTTTATTGATCAAAATAGTAGTGATATTTTAGGAGTAAAAATAATAATGAGCAGAAACCTAAAGGGTTAAACTTTTAACTTTAAGGGGTTAAAAATTTTAATTTATGCTGTGAAAGGTGACAAATAAAATAATGCACATGCAACATAATATAAATGATATAGGAAACTATTGGTGGTTCTTAAAGAGTTAAGTAATGGTTTGTAAACATAAGATTATTTATTTTCAGCTGTTACAATCGTCCCTTTACTTATTGTTACAATTGTCCCCAAGACGCCATTTCAGCTTCATTTGTTAAAAACAATGCTAGTTAATTAGCAAAACTAATCTTTTTTTATTGAAATGTTAATTAAAGTGTCCACTTACATATTCGGTTACTAATTTTTATTTGTTTAAACAAAATTACTTTGTTACAATATAATATTCTAATACCAAAAAAAGTACTTGCGTGGCGTAAAAATATCTTTTGTGATGTAACTCTTTCAAAAGTACATAAAAATGGTTGCCATCAGGGGTGTACATGTAGATTTATTAAATACACCTTGTGCGCCACCTAGGAACCAAATCTAGAACCCGACACTCGAAATTTTTGCTCTGTTACAATCGTACCCTGTTACAATTGACCCCACTCTCCCCTACATCTTCCTTAATGCAATTAGGCGGGGATATAAAAACAACAAATAACCATTTAAACGGGAATAGTTTAACATTAGTTTTATATAAAATGATTTGGTTCCATTCAATTTTATTCGTATAAGCGGGTTATTCGATTATCCAATTAAATGGGGACGACTGTATTGATTTGTTTTCCTATTATTGATCTTGAACTGAAAAGTGAAATGGGAAATATCATCGCAACTTACATTCGAAAATTAATAATTAGTACGTTAACAAAATTCAAATGAGTGCAACCACTTGATACACTACTATTCATGAATTTATAGTTAGCAACACTTAAGTGACAAGTAAATCCTGATACCGCGGGAAAAAACTTGTCCTGTTAATCAGCTGCATAAGCATAAGATATGTTAATTCTGTCAACATCTAGAATACACTTTCAAGTTCACTCTGGACAATGGCTGCAGGCCGGGTTGGTAGGGCGCTGGGCCCATGTCCAAGAGGTCGTAAGTCTGATCCCCGCCGCCCGAAGATTCCCCGTGTAGCAAATGGTGACTGGTGCATGCTAAATCTGTCGAGTCACAAAGTCCTCCATGTTCCCATAACAAATCAATACCTCTGGGGGTACTGATCCAGGAGCTCTTCCTTGTCTTCTGGATTGGGTACAAAATGATAAGGTTACGGAGTTGAAGATAAGTAGTCGTAAACCCAAAATTGGGTCCGCTGACTGTTTTTTATTTTTTTTAAACAACTGCACAAAGAAAGCACAGGGAAAGTTTAAAAAAAAAAAAACATGAAGAAAGGAAGAAAAAAAAGTTTTTAAAATGCAAAATAATTATTACAAGAGTACGCAATGAAAAAATTATCCTGCCATAATTTGTTATTGGCTTACGTATTTTAGATTTTGATGGGGGAGGGGGATTTCTATTACAAAAACACCATCGACTGCTTCCCATTCCTTAAAAAGTCGACGTTTTTTCCACAAATATCAATTTGTTAACAAAATCCTTATAATTTTACGAAACGAAATGGGTGAGTGTCATAATAAAAAAAATGACTCATTATAACTAATAATGACAACAACATTTCAGAACTTTTAATTTCCCACACATTTTTTCTACATATCTTCGTTAATTTCATGTTGCCACGTTTCATGGATTTTGTGCCGTAAAACAATTTAAATAACGTAAACATTCGAAACAGCGATGAATTTTTAGTACAAAACAAACCTGCCAACTTGTTACGATTTATAGGAACATTTTTATATGAATATTTAATTTCATGAATTGGACAATTTATTATTGATTTTATAAATTTAGAACGATCACCTTTACCTGCAATAATCTTATTAACTGTGCCGGTTTACCTGAAATAGTTATTTGGCTTTAAATATTCTGGGAAGCTATGGTATGGACACTATAAATTAATGGATGGTAAACACATTATTTTTTTACTAAAATTGTGAATTTAAAGAATTTGGGAAAATATAATCAACTCATTCATATAGGTTAGAAGAAACATTTGAGTCATTTATTTACTTTTGCTTAGTATATTTAAGTTTATACAGTCAAACCCCGCTACAGTGAACTTTCAAGGGACCGACATTTCGGTTCACTATAACCGAGAGTTCACTATATCCGTATTGCAAACAATTTTAACTCATTTTTCCAAACTTCTCCCTTTTAATTATTTAAATAAATGACCCATAAAAAGAAATACAAAAATGATTAAAAAAACAATATGCACTTACAAAAATTTGTTAATTTTATTTTTTATGACTCTGCGTACAAAAAATTGAGGGATGGCTTTTATTTAGGGATGGGAAACTGAGATAGAAGAAGCAAACAAGAAAAAAAAATGCTTATAGCTATACATTTCACTCTATAGATGATTTTAAAAATCGGTACATGTGCTTCATGTAGAAATTTCAAAATTACCAAAAAATGAGTCGAAGACGGAAAAAATTTCATTATATTTCCTTTTGGTTCACTATTTCCCCCCAAAAATAATATTATAGGTGTTATAGCAAGGCACGGAAGTGAACATTTCGTTCACTATAGAGGGGTTTGACTGTATTTTTATTTCTTAAGGTTATCCGGAAAACTTTCTGGTACGTTCGTCCCAAAAAGTAAAATAATAGTTTTGGATAACAATAGCAGATCCGACTTAAAATTGATATGACTCTACTTAATTACGGATTTAATGTTGTTTTATTATCTAAAATACACAAGCTGATTTTGTTTATTTTTCCAGCAGAAAAAAAACAATATGGGGACTTTAAAAATATTAGAAAATGACATATGCTCCGTGGATAACATGAATCGTGGCGACACGGCGGCATTGTCGCAGAACGATACCAAGTTCTTGCAAAAAGATTTTTCCTATGGGTTGGTTTTCTTTTCTGCAGAAATTTTCGTAAGATTTTCTCTTTTCCTCAAAACTATATTCAAAAGATGCCTTTCTCGCACATCGGAATGGTAAAACAATGATTTCTGATTTTTCGATTTTCATTTCAGAATTACGAAAAATAAACAATAACGAAGTAAAAAATTCTGTATTCTTTTCTGCAGAAATTTTCGTTCTATTTTTTTAATAGAGTATAATTGCTATTGATTTCCACATAGTTTTTAAAATCCTATATTTTTAATACGATATTATTTATGACAACAACTGAATCTCGGAATGAAAACACGCATTTAGTAAACCCCTTTTTTATTCGCTAGATTTTGCTTTCCACAATTGTTTCGGTAATTACAGCTACGGATTTCAAGATGTGTTTTCCTTACAAAACGGGGTAAACGAAATAATTCGTGTGTATTCCCCTGAAAAATGCGTGAACATCTTCTATAATATTAGAATAAAAACATATTACATATTCAATTAGAAATTATTATTTTTTTAATCCGGAAACGCTGACGCTTCCGTTACTTTAAATGAGTAACACGTGTATTTGTTATTATTAAAAGTATTTAGCAGAAATATATTAGTACTGGAAAGGTATGTTGCAGAAAGTCCGAAAAAATTCTGCCATAGGGACATGAGAAATACTACATATCAGCGGACACACAAAAAAAGTTAAGACAATAAAATGAAAACAAGATTAATAATGAAAAAACAAATATTGGAAGGGAGGAAATGATCAAAGAATTTTGAACTAAAACAATTCGAATATAAGAGACACTAACCTCCTCGTCGGAAGAATACAGAGGGACACGACGAGTATATCCGTATCCATGTTCAGTTGACTCTAAAAACGAAGATAATCGGCACATTTTCACGAAAACATTAGAAACTGCTGGCGTAGACAAATCGAATGAGGATTCAAGAAGTATGTTAAAGAAGAAAGAAAGAAAAAGCACTAAAAATGCAGATGTCGCAGTGGTTGATCATTAAGAAAATATTCCACCACGAAGCAGAGATGGATAACTCATTAAATAGAAGGCACCATGCTGTAGGTTGGCGTCAATGCTGTGGTTTGCAGACGCCAAAGATTGGCATAGTTTAAATTGATGAGTCATGATTGCACATTCCTATGGGGTAATTCGAATTACTTGTAAATGTTGTAGAATCGCAGTGTCGCTCTAAAAACAGTTACACAAAAGGTACAACCATTTATTTCCCTCTTGTAAGAGACTATACAGTCTTTAACCAAATTATTAAACGCATTATAAGATTCTATGTAAAATCCTAATTATCAGGTCATACTATACAGCTTTATTGTTTTTACTGTTTACACTTGTTTACGTTCGTGTATCAATTAGTTAAATTAGACCATGCATTCGACGGTTGAATAAATTAGACGATATATTATATTACATCAGGTGTTATATTAGTATATTACAATAATTGAACCAAATTATTATATGCACTGTAGTGTTTTAATAATTGCATGTTTTGCACGAATTTACAGGCAATACTTTTATATTGAAACAGAGATGTAATGGGTTTCAATTCAAGAGATTTTTCATATACTTCCTATTTGTATTTATTTTTAACGTATTGAATGTAAACTAATTGATACACGAACGTAAACAAGTGTAAACCGCGTAAAAACAATAAAGCTGTATCACCTGATCATAAAGATTTTACATCGAATCTTAGAGTGCGTCTCATAAATTGGCCAGGGACTGTAGAAGGTAAAACAAAACAAAAAATAAACCATTCTGATGAATCCCACCCTTTTGGAAACAATGAAACCCCCCTTTTTCTAAAGATCGATTAAGTAGAAGGTAAACACCATTAAAAACGAACCCATTGTTTCAGCTGAAATGAAATATTTTAGATAAATAATTCGAACGAATGAAAAAGGTCGTTTGCATGTACCAAAATAAAAATAAATTTTTCTTTCAATAGTTTAATAATTAACTGGATGAATTATTTCCCGTACACCTAAAAAAAAAAATGAAAAATTAGTTCTGTAAATATCAAACTTACTAAAAATAAATGAGATTTGATTGTTTTTATTTTGATTGTAGAATTCTTCCTCACGTTAGGCAGACGATAATGATAGAGAATTAAAATGAACAATTGTTAAAGATTTAAAAAAAAAAAAGTTTTAAACACTGTCAGCCTCCGCTAACCAGCAATAATTGTTATTTCATGGTATAAAACAGTTTTTCCTTCCAAATCAAGGAAATCTTGATGATTCTATTAGCGAACATGCTATCATTATTAAAAATTAAATTCTTATTTGGCAAGTGTGTCCATTTAATGTTTACCCAAAAGAGGCATCTTATTGTGCAACGGTCTCTTAATCTGATTTATAAAACATACTTTTTTTAACCATCGAAAAATAATAATTGTAAGACTGATCATAAACACCGATTTGAAAATCTTCATATGCTGCGCATTAGGATAAAAAATTAAAATAAAAGAACAATTCTATTAGTTTTTAATTCAGAAAACAATCAAAATAAAAAAAACCCTTTTAAATGAAAGGTTCAATGGATCAAAATAGGAGATTTAGTCGCACTCTAAGGAGAGCGGTGCTGACCTCTTAATGCACGTACATTCCATGTACAAAATAATTTTTAATAATTATTATTTTAATTTGTCACAATAGTGGAGTTAAAAACATTTTGAATCGTAAACATTTAACGAAGGCAAGTTTAACCGACAAAATCTAAATTTTGGATGAAATAGTTTGGACATACAGTCAAACCCCGTTAGAGCGAACCTTCAAGAGAACGACATTTCTGTTCACTATAACCGGGAGTTAACGCTATCCGCACTGCAAACAATGTTAACTGATTTTTCCGAACTGCTTCCTTTTATGACACATTATTTAAATAAATGAACAATAAAAAGAAATACGAAAATGATTCAAGAACAATATGCAGTCACAAAAAATGTGTCCACTTTTATTTTTATGACTCTTCGTACAAAAAATGTAGGGATAGAAAACTGAGATAGAAGGAGCAAACAAGAAAAAAATGCTTATGGCTTCATTCCACTGAATAGATGGTTTTAAAAATCGGTATATATGTTTTATGTAGAAATTTCAAAATGACCAAAAAATCTATATATATATTTATTTCTCTTACACGGCGACAAAAAAAAAAGCCTCATTACAACTCCCCGAATGGCAACGCTAGAAAATTGACCCATGATTGCCGCTAAAACTGTCGCATGCAAATCTAGCTGAGATGGCTCAACATATAGCGCTTTTAAAAACGGAAACTGAAATAACCAGAGAGAGCATAAGCTAGGCAGAAGTGAGTAGTCTTTGTCGATAGATCTCTATTTTAGTATTTTGTCGAAACCGCTTTTTTTCACGAATTTATATATTACGAATTTATTTGACGATTTTTGATTTATATCACGAATTTATTTGTTTTACTAGAATTTATTTCTTTATGCAGGTTTTTCCATTGCAATTCACTTATTTCAACTTTTAATAGACTTAATTATAGCCAAAATTTTAACCTTTTTAAAGAGATATCAGTTTCAGAAATTTTATCTTAAGATTTTATACTATAGCACATTTCCAATAGGTTTAACGAATTACATGTCATTTATTTGAATTCAAATTTATTTTAATGACTTAGTATTTACTAAAAAAGACGTAAATTTATTTTTAAAAAAAAGTTGCTATATGGATTTGAATGATTGTTTTGAATTCTTAGAATTTTGTGCATTTGCAATGTACCTAAGTTAGAAGCGAGCAAAGCGAGCTTGGTTTGTGAAGCAAACCATATAAGATTGCGTAGCAATTTTCGGGGGTTGGCGAGCGTTAGCGAGCAGGGGGCGCAGCCCACTAGTGAAGAAATAAAATCAGTCGAAGACAGGAAAAAGTTCATTCTATAGGGGAGAGTGGGGTCAATTGTAACAGGGTACGATTGTAACAGAGCAAAAATTTCGAGTGTCGCGTTCTAGATTAGATTCCAAGGTGGCGCACAAGGTGTATTTAATAAAACTACATGTACACCCCTGCTGGCAACCATTTTTATGTACTTTTGAAAGAGTTACATCACAAAAGATATTTTCACTCTATGTAAGTACTTTTTTTGGTATTAGAATATCATATTGCAACAAAGTAATTTTGTTTAAACAAATAAAAATTATTAACCGAATACGTAAGTGGACACCTTAATTAACATTTCAGAAAAAAAAAGATTAGTTTTGTTAATTAACTAGCATTGTTTTTAACACATGAAGCTGAAATGGCGTCTTGGGGACGATTGTAACAATAAGTAAAGGGACGATTGTAACAGTTGAAAATATATAATCTAATGTTTACAAACCATTACTTAACTCTTTAAGAACCACCAATAGTTTCCTATATCATTTATATTATATTGCATGTGCATTATTTTATTTGTCACCTTTCACAGCATAAATTAAAATTTTTAACCCCTTAAAGTTAAAAGTTTAACCCTTTAGGTCTCTGCTCATTATTATTTTTACTCCTAAAATATCACTACTATTTTGATCAATAAAAAAATACATCACAACTATGATAATATGTATAATTAACTATGTTTTAGTTGAATTTATGAACTGTTACAATTGACCCCGTAAGTGGGGACAATTGTAACAAGTGCCCGACTGTCAAAAATTGTTAATAACCAATATAATAACATTTAAAATAAGTTTTTTTTTTTCTAGTAGAGGATAGTCTACTTAACTCGTCTGTCAATTAATACTAATAATATATTGGATTTTTTGTTAGTTAAAAATAGTTAAGTAAAAACTGTTACAATTGACCCCACTCTCCCCTACAATTTTCTCTCTTCTTTAGGTTCACTGAATCCACAAAAAATAATATTATATGTGTTATAGCATGGCACGGGAGCGTTCACTAAATCCGGGAGTTCCGTATAAACCACCTTCACTATAACGGGGTTTGACTGTATTTGAGTTATAAAATGGAAAACAACACCTTATTTAAAAATGTTTGATTTATTATTTCTGCGCATTGTACATGTACCTGTGGAGAGTGTTTTAGAATGAATTACATTTTTAATGAAGACCACTGAAATCTTCCAATTTAGAAGATTATTTAATGAGCATCGGCCTCTCTCTTCTCTTCCGACCTCCCATCGACGTTTTTCATCTCATTACACAAATCATGACATTTAATGAATCACTAGAAATGAAGTAAATAAAAGTAATATGGCTTTTTTGTCCATGGAGATCATAAGATGTTTTTTTTTTTATATATATAAGGAAGGGCCTACTAAAGTTATTTTTGGGAATGATTCTTTTAAAAAGTAATCAATTAATTTCCCTGAAATCAATTAATTATTTATTAAGAGTATTTCTTGTTGTGTGGGAGGGATTTTTCAAAATTTGAGAATGGGCCATACACTTGAACTTAAAGATAACCAAATTTTGCGTTTATAACTACAGTCACTACAGATTCTATGTAAAATCTTAATTATATCAGGTGATGCTTTTACAGCTTTATTGTTTTTTTTTACGAGAGTGCACTTGTCTACATTAGTTTATCAATTAGTTAAATGAGACGATATATTATATAAATATTTATTACATCAGGTATTATATTATAATAATGAGATCAAATGATGAGACCTTTCTTAATAATGACATGATTTGCACTCGTTTATAGGCAATACTTTTATAGTTAAACATACATGTCATGGGTTTTTATTCTTTATATACTTCCTGTTTGTATTTATTTTTAATGTATTGCATAACAATGTTAACCCATTGATAAACGAACATAAACGAGTGTATCCGACTAAGAACAATAAAGCTGTATCATCTGATAAATATAATTTTAGTTAGAATCTTATATGGTGCGTCTCATAATATGGCTGTATAAATAAGGTTTTATGAAAAATGATGGATGCGTAGCATTCCAAGAGAAAACACTCTCTTCGGTCTTACCGATATTTATATTAATATTCTTCGATATTTTGCATTTTCGGAAGTTGTCGAACCAAAAGGTAGCTTCTCATCGATATTTAAAAATGAAGAAAGTGGGTGGTGGGAAGTATACTTCCCACCAGTATTATAAATGGTTGATGCCCACCCATAAAAGATTTTCGGTTGAAATATTTCATTTGTTAGTACTAGATCAACCATTTTAAAGTTAGAGCGCAAAATTATAATAATAATATAATTCCACAGAAACAACTTTTGATCAAATGAATGAAACAAAACAAATCTGCTAAAATATTTGTCTATGTACAGTCAATTCGCTATAACTCGAAGTACGATAACTCGAATATTACTATAACTCGATTTTTTTATGAGGTTCCGACCCTTTTATCTTCAATTTCATACTAATTATTCTCGTTTACTCGAACTTTACTCCCTTTAACTCGATTTTTTTTGGATCTTTTAAAGCAAGAAAAAAAACCTAGGAGCTGATATCTTGCCCCTTCCTTTGCAACACACACACAATGTCTTTCGCACTCTTCATGGAGAAGCTAAAGCTGTCCCTCTTGATTGTTGTTGTTGATTTACGTCGCACTAGAGCTGCACAATGGGCTATTGGCGACGGTCTGGGAAACATCCCTGAGGATGATCCGAAGACATGCCATCACAATTTTGATCCTCTGCAGAGGGGATGGCACCCCCGCTTCGGTAGCCCAACGACCTGCGCGCGAAGTCGAGCACTTTACGGTAGCACAGTTTAACGAGGACCAATACCGCACACCCTCGGTCCCTACGCAGACTGATCCAAGTGGGTCACCCACCCGCACACTGACCGCAGCCAGTGATGCTTGACTTCGGTGATCTGATGAGAACCGTGTCTTAACGATCAGTCCACTGCGGGACTGTCCCTCTTGAAGTATGTGAACAATGGTTAAATGAAACGTTACCAAATTTACTTACAGGATACAGTTAAAATTATGTTTTCAATATTGATGAAATGGGTTTATTTTTTAAATGTCTTCCAAATAAGACTATGATGTTTAAAGATGAAAACTGCTCATGGGGTAAAATGAGCAAGGAACGTTTGACTGTCCTAGTTGGAGGAAATGCGTCTGGGACAGAGAAATTGCCCTTAGTTGTTATTGGAAAATACCGAAATCCCCGATGTTTCAAGAATGTAAAAACGTATCCTTTGGATTACAAGTCTAACAAAAAGTTTTGGATGACATCAGTTTTATTTGAAGACTATGTAAGAAAATTGGATCGGAAATTCTTCGCTAAAAAAAGAAAAGTGATATTCTTTATGGATAAATGCACAGCGCATAGTGATCTACCTAATTTGAAAGCAGTAAACTTGCAGTTTCTCCCGCCAAACACAACAGCAAAGTTGCAGCCGATGGACCAGGGTATCATAAAGTGCTTCAAACAGTCTTATCGTAAATGGCTTGTCAGAAAAATGATGTTAAATAATGTAAGCATTTAGAAGATTTGTAATTAATAAGCATTAATTAAATAATGCGACAATATTTTGAAAGTCCAAAACCGAAACTAACGGTAAGTCGAACTTCCGATATGTCGAAGTTTTTTGTCAGTCCTATCAGATTCGAGTTATCGCGAATTCACTGTATTTAGATATTTCTTAAATTCGAGTGAGATGTTATTTCAAATTTTGGAAATCGGACACAAAATAGGTATATCTTTTTTTATTTCAGACTTAAACAAAATTTTATAGTTGAGGGGGCTTATTTTGAAAAGATTATTACAGAAATTCTCAAAAATTGTAAAACTCAACAGTAAAATCTTGTTTTTGACTATGATAAAAAAAAGTCTAAAAATCTTAAAAAAGAAGAAAAAAAAAAAGGCTGAAAATCGAAATCCAAATGTGCAAGCATAATTTAAGTAATTGAAATAAACACCTGAAAAATAAATATGTAGGAAGCATATCCATAGAATATTATAAATGCTTTAATAACAATTATCGATGCACCATATATACATATATATAGCATAATAAATAAATACAAAAAGGACAAAAAGAAAAAAAAAACGAAGGAAATTAAGAAAAACAATAAGTTGTATATACAAAAGCTGCAAAGTAAATAGAACTCATAAAAACAGTTCAAAATGTAGAGAAAACATGGAAAAAAATTATAGAATAATGAAAAAAGGGAAAAAGAAAAATAATAATAATAAAAATAGGGGGAGGGGGATCCGATCCGGGAAAAAAAGAAGAAATTAGGAATTTTTTTTTCTTTTTCCCTTTTTTCATTGTTCTGTAATTTTTTCCATGTTTTCTCGACATTTTGACAACGTGTTTGTTGTTTAACGCGTTTATTTGTATTTCACACGTTTGTAAAGTTTTAAATCATGTTTGCATAGTTAGAAAAATTCTTAAAAAGCGTCTAATTCGTTCCGCCAAAAAGCGGCGAAAAAAAAACTCAAATCTAAATCGTAGTAGATCTGAAACTAGGCCATCATTTAAAAAAAACAAAACATTTATTTGAATTTAGTACTAGAATTCAAGAGAAGATGACTTTTTGAAATGATTATGAAATTCACTCAATGAACGACAAAATGAAAGAAGAAAATGAATTACTTTCCAAGTTATTCTGATATTATTATTATTATTATTTTTTTAATCACAAGGTTCTCATTACATAACAACAAACGATTCTACACTTTTTTTATTTAATGGTGGTAAAAGAAAAAATAAAGAATGCCTGAAATTACATACACACACACACAAATAAATATATATATATATATATATATATATATATATATATATATATATATATATATAAATCAAAACTTTTTCTTAATATCATTACTCCAACATTTAAATAAATGCATGAAAAAAAATTACACGAGAAAATATTTCGAACTTATAGGAAATTAAAAAAAAAAAAATAATAATAATACATTCCTCGAAGAGATTTAGAAGTGAAAAGCTTTGAATGCAAAAAGAAAACATAATAAAAATTTCAAAAGAATGATCCGCTTAAAATGAATTAAAAAAGAATTTTTGTTTTCTGCAGAGTTCCTCTTTTTATGAGAATTCCAAAATTAGATTACTTAAGTGAAAGTCAAAGCAAAAAAGAGGGGGATTTTGTAACGAATTTCTAACTTAAGCATGATATGGGATCACTTCGTAATCTATTTATTTTTGCAGAGAAGTACAATTTTCAAAAATATATTTAGGTATTATTTGAACGAGCTCTAAAATAAAACAGTACAGTGCTAGTTTTTAAGATGGAATGTTTTGTTCTGGTCAACATGTTCTTTTAAAGCATCATTTATTTATTTTAATGTGTAAAACTCTTCGTTTAATCTTATGCTTTATTTCAAGCTGAATAAATCAGCCAGAATGTTATAAATCAGTCGAGATTATAAGTAAAGTTTATCTACGGTAAGAACTCCCTCCGTCTGCAGCCAGGGAAACAAGAATCAGGGAGGGTAGCTTCTCTTCATTCTAGAGCAGTAGAAATAAAGAAAAAGATTCTCTTACCGACCTGTCCAATCACCCCACACCCTTACTTGAAATAGCTATACCTCGTTACCAAAGTCACCGCCACGGGTTCAGACGAATGGCTAGGGGAGTTCTTACTTTATACAAACTATAAAGTCCCCATATTTCAATAGAGTGCTCTGCTGGCTATTCAAATAGTTAACACGCAAAATTCATAAATAAAAAATAAATAAAACAGCACACTATAATTTTTTACCATTTTTCTTTTACTTTCAGCTGGTTAATATTTTCGCAACCAAGTTCGATATGATATTCTATAAAGGTGGATTAAGTAGAATAGTAAATAAGATTAAAAATAAAACATTATTATTTATAGATGAAAAAAAAAATTGCTTTTTTATTCGAAATGATTATAAAAAACGAGAATATAGAAATATTTTAGACAGTTATGTATAGCACTTTAGTCATTACATTAAAACAATTAAAAAATAAAATTCTACTTTTTAAAGTTGAACTAAGCTAATTTATACATGTAAAAATAATGTAAATGATGCGTGCGTGTTAACGAAACTAAAATCTGAAACAGATCTTGCTTTTCACAGATAATAAACGGCAAATAGTAAACACTTTAATATTTTTCTTTTTTTATACTTAAAAGGATTCTTTTTTTTTTAAAAAAAAGGTCAGTATCATTCACAAAGGTCACTAAACTGCATTGATCCTAAAGAAAAAAAATATATAATTTTTTAACAAAAAAGAACAGAAAAAAAAAGAAAAGTATTTGCAAATCTAGAAAAGGTCACAGTTAAAATAAAAAGTGCGATATCTCCTAATAGACCTCGATTAAGTCTTTAAGAAAAAGAAGATCAAATGACCCAGTAGGTTTTTTCCAACAAAAACCACCCAAAACACATCTTTTTTTATTGCAGAGAAACTCCTTTATTTCCAGTTCACACCAATCTCATGACCTGCACACCTCTCAACTCTACAAAAAACCGTGGGCAGAGCAGACGATTAAAAGCGGTCCTCTTCCAACAACTACTATCATTGTTCTTTATGAAGTTTATCACATCCATTTGCTTATGCAAATATCAATCGAATCAAGCTCACTATAACAGCCATTCCCAAATGGGGTTCCGAAATTCTAAACCAGTAATGATTTTTTAAAACCTGTTTTTATCCAAACAACAAAATCTTCCTTTATTTGCTATTTTTATGAAATTATTTAAGTAAAATAACAGCAGATAAAGAACTAGCAATTTAAAAAAAAAAAAGAATATATTTCGTCCAATAACCAATATATTGAATAAATTACGTAAATGATTCGCATTTATAAAAAATGGCATTTTTATTTCACATCGAAATTTTCAATTCAATGTAAAATGAACAAGTCCTATGTAAAAACCATTCGCAATGTTTAGAACAATTCTTTTCGAAAATTATGACTCAGCATACACCAAACACAAATCAAGTCCCCACCACGCCTGGAAATGAAACTTATAATTTTAAGTCGATTATTCGAAAAACGATGACTTATTCTTCAGAATAAGTATGATAAAAAAATGTTTAGTCTTTCATTCTTTTTTTGGTCAAAGATACTAATTTTATTTATGAATTTCCGCCAAAAGATACTCGAAAATTTAGGGTTCCGCATCCCTAAAGATTTGGAAACCGCTAGATACATTCAAAATCATTTTTTTAAAAATTTTTTTAGCTTTTGGTTGGGAATAGTCATTGCAATAGTATTTACTTTAAAAATTATATTGCAATATCAAGGTCGCAGCAAGAGAGTGCACTTTCATCCCATGTTTTTTTTTTTTTTTTTTTTTTAAACGATTAAAAATATACAGAAAAACAATTTTGTTATAAAAAAAATTTTCATAACAAAATTATTAGTTTTTCAATATTTTTATTCAAAAACAGATAATTAAGTAATTATTGATATATAACAATTAAAAATTGTTTAATCAAACAAGAATTGTAATAGTCTTGTTTGCTGTCCAAATCTGTTTATAACTTTTTTCTACAAAAAATATCAGAATACAGTAAATTTGTAAAATCTATTCATAAGTCTAACACTCAAAAGTAATTTTTTATCAAAACGGTCAAAAAAATATTTTTTGCTTGGGCAAATATCTAAGCTATATTTTTAAATTTCATTTTCTAAAATATAAATAATATAATATTTTCTATTAGTTATTTAGTTTAACAAAGGTGTATAACACAAACTGACTTCTCACAACTGTAGAACTTCATCAACACAAAAAATATCAATGTTAAGCATGCACAAACACGTTAGTATACGAAACTACTGCTTGTATTTATGTGTGTTTCAAACTCAGTAGCTATGTTACCGCCAACAATACAGTTTCTCTTGGCAAAATTTGCAAGCACAAGAAATTCGTCCTTAAATATCTTGTTAACAATGAATTAATTTAACAGATGAAAGTATATGAAAAACAAAACAAAATGTAATAACAGAAAATTTTTAAAAAAAAAATTTTTTTTTTTTGGGGGGGGGGGTAGTTTGTTAGAGGGTTGCATCCCCTTTTATATTATTCTGCCGGCGCCCTTGTGCAACATGTTAAGTTCATCTACAACGAAGTTCTTCTTATAACGAAATTTTTATTCAGAGTTAGATGGCAATAAGAATATTCTCCATATAGCGAAGTGGTTGCCTCTCAATAACGATTTTCTTAGACATTTAACTTTCCGATTTTTTATTCTTTATTTATTTATTTTTTTGGAATTTGTTCACCTTTTTAACTTTTGTCAAATTTGAATAATATACATCTGCTGTCATTTATTTTTCAACTTTGTTGATCCTTATTTTCACGGACTGACTGGTTAGAAAAGCACGGCAGAGTTTAGGTTAGAGAGTTGAATTTAACCGTAATTAATCTGCATTTAACGGCTTTCCGATAAATAAATGGCGAACAGAGAGGATTTTCGAAGGAGAATCAAACGCACGGAATCCCTCCCCTTCTCCACCCCCTCTATGAAGAGAAGAATTGATTCCGGAAGGATAGTGGGGAGGATGTCAAGATTTTGTTCTATAACAGTCATTACTGTTTTATTAGGGATCTACAAAGATGCCTTCTGGACTTCCGTAAAAATAGTTCTAGGTCGTCATCTGGATTATTTTATTTGCTTTACAGATTGGTATTGTGTTCAATTCCATTATAGTCTACATTTTATAATCACTTTAAAAAAAAATATATATATATATATATAATATTTAGTCGCCAAGGATGGGCTCGAAAATGGATGTCAGCAAGGTAATATTAAACTGGATAATTTAAAGAAACTTATAATTAATAAAGTTGATATTTAACTATGCAATTTTAATGATCTTAGAAAATTAACTTTTATTTAGAAAAAAAAAAAAAAAAAAAGAAAGAAAGAGAGAGAGAGAGAGAGAGAGAGAGAGAGAAAGAAGTATGAATTGCCTGTTTTGCGCATGTTTTTAGCCACGGATTTGCACAAAAAATTATATAAGTTCAAATTGTAAAGTAAATATGTTAAAAATGATATAGATATATATATATATATATATATATATATATATATATATATATATATATATATATATATATATATATATATATATATATATATATATATATATATATATATAATATATATATATATATATATATATATATATATATATTATTATATATATATATATATATATATATATATATATATATATATATATATATAATAATATATATATATATATATATATATATATATATATATATATATATATTATTATATATATATATATATATATATATATTATTATATATATATATATATATATATATATTATATATATATATATATATATATATATATATATATATATATATATATATATATATAATATATATATATATATATAATATATATATATATATATAATATATATATATATATATAATATATATATATATATATAATATATATATATATATATATATATATATATATATATATATATATATATATATATATATATATAAGGATTACACAGTATATATGTTCCAAATTATAAACTTCTCTATAAGTCACTCTTATTAAATGACCATTCCACATCATCAGGAGAGCTACCTTAAATATACTTAACAATAAATGTTGTCAAACTAATAAATAAAAATTCTAAAAAGAACGTTATTGACTCCCTATTTAAAAGAATATAATGACAATAAATTGCAAAAGAGAGAGAACATTTTTATCGCCTTATTGTGATCACTTTTCCTTCTTCATAAAAAGAAAAAAAACTTTCGCAAAGACAAGGATTAAGTTAATCATAAAAAGAACTTTAAATTGATATTAGGTAACTTTATATAATATAAGAAGAGAGCTACTGAACTTTATATAAATTTCCTTTGTCTAATATAAAAATACCGCCAACATTAATTTATTAGCACAGATTCTCGATACTCGAGATTCCCTCGAGTCTTGAATCATTAGATCAAAAATTATTTAGGGTATCCTGTTTTTCATTTTGTACATGATGAATTGTGCAATCTTGGGGGTTACATTTACAATAAGAAAATATTGTACGTGAAATTGTAGATGTTTATAAAAAAGGATCATACCTACACGAGAAAAATAACCAATCTTAGTTAAAATGTTTTTTTCCCCTCATTATTTTTATTTATCTTCTATATTATATAAAACGCTAATACGTATGTATCAATAAAACCGATGATATTTCTTTACTCGCGTTGGCACTAATACGCTTTAATTGATAGGCTTCGGCGCGCAAGAGCACGTAGTGAGCATCATATGTCTAATCGGGTGAATTCTCACCGAATTATCAAAAAAATTCCTACAAAATTATCTTCATCGAAGCCGATGCTTTACATCCGGCGTTCAGTACTATTTCGTATTGTTTTACAACACATGGTTTTAGCCCTCTGGTGGGAAAGACTTTAAAACAAAACTTACAACAGTTACTTTTCTCAACAACTGAAATTTAGAATAGTGTGATTAAGAAAAATATGTGAACTGCTTGCAATTTCAAATTAATATTGAAATGCACAGATTTAGAATTTTCTACAGTGAAAAGTTTTCGGAACTTCAGTGTTCAAAAAAGTATACGAAAGCTAGACGTTAAGAGCGTATACAATGAGCGAGCAAAGCGAGCATCGGATTGCGAAGCAATGCGAAATGAACTGCGAAAGCAGTTCCGGGGGTTGGTGAGCGCTAGCGAGCAGGGGACGAAGCTTCCTAGTTTTAAATATATTACGTATTCTACGGGTGCAATTTTCTCTGTAGTTTATACTGTTTTTTTTCTTTCTTTATTATTATAATTTTTTTATTTTGTTTAACCATAAAGAGGATTGTTTTCAAACGACATTAAATAATTTTTATTTCATTTTCTTTCAAAACGTATAAATGTTATCCTTTGTTTTAGTAGATCTTTTTGTCATTAAACGAAGTGAACTTCAGAGTTGAAAGCAAAGAGACAAAAGTGATTGAATGAAATAGAATCATCAAAAATTTTAAAAACATAAGAAAAAACCTTTTCTGAACAGTCAAACAGATTTTATAAATCAAATCTATTGCAAACAAGGTAGATTTTAAAAAAAAATTTTTAAAAATTTTTAAATTTTGAGTATTGTTTGCTCAGCAGTTATGTTTTGTCTACCAGACTAACATTTTGTCTGCGTCAAGCAATGATTTTTACAACTAAACAACATGATAGATATAAAAAACACTAAAATGTAAAAGGATATTTTAATAAAAATACTTTATTATTCAGCAGATGCTTGGCCGGAGCTATCAAATGAAAAAGGGATGTGCAAAAATTCTTTTTTAAAAGGAATTAAGAGAACGCGGGAAAAGAGCTTCATTTCATTATGTATTAATAACTTAAGGCTTAAAATATGTAAAAAGGGAGTTCAGCGTACCTAGAGTTCTTCCGAAAAATCAAAATGTAAACAAGTTATGAGAGAATAACTCAGGATTTGATCGTTAGAAATATCAGTGTTTGCAATTTCGTGGTGTACTTAAAAATCTTTCATTCTGCACTTCCACATATTGTGGCAGAATTGCGGCGACACGGCGACATTGTCGCAGAAAGTTACAGATTTTTCGCAGAAAGATTATTCATTTAAGGAAGGAAAAAATTTTGGTTTTTCTTTCTGCATAACTTTTCGAAAAATGCTTTTCTTTTTTTCTTCGGCAGAATCCTAAGATGTTTTTCTTTTCCATCAGAGAGGAAAGAAATAATCGTGATTTTTCCATTCTCAATTGGGATTTTTTTTTAAAAAAGTATGTAATAACTGGCTTCAGCTAGAATTTCAAATTAATAATATAAAATAAAAAAAAATCAGAAATCGCGAAAGTTTAAAAGATAGTTCGCTCTAGAAATGTTCTTTCTTTCATTTTTTTCCTCTTTAAAGAACACCGTGTTTTATACACACTTATTTCAGGATCTCTTTTTTAAAGAGTATGTGAGGATCAAAATAGGAGTAAAGAGTCTTTTTTAAAGAGTGATTTCGTCGTCGTTTCGGAGTTACCGCACGAATTTTACGACTTTTAACGTATGATAGAATTTTAATTTATCATCGCTTAATTTATTTACGAATTTTAGTTTGTGTAATGATTTACAAAATTCAAAAGAGGAAATAATGAGTATTTTTTCACCTACAAAATGTGAGAAAGCATCTATAATATTAAAATTAAAAAAATATATAACTTTCACAACTAAAATTTTTTATTCATTTTTATTCTATAATTTCTTCTATAAACGCAACGTTTCTGATACTTTAAATTAGTAATGGTTATACAGTTAAAACCCGCTATAGTGAACAAGGTTTATAGTGAACTCCCGGATACAGTGAGTGAAATATTCGCTCCTGAGCCGTGCTTTACACCTATAATATTACTTTTTGTGAATACAGTAAACCTAAAGAAGAGAGGAAATTGGATAGTAAGAACTTTTTTCTCTCTTCCACTGATTTTATTTCCTTCATTTTTTGGTCATTTTGAAATTTCTGCATAAAACATGTATACCGATTATTAAAACTATCTATATAAAACTGTATAGCCATAAGCATTTTTTTCTTGTTTGCTTCTTTTATCTCAGTTTCCCATCCCTCCATTTTTTGTACGCAAGACGAAGAGTTATAAAAAACAAAAACAAATTTTTTGTGACATAAGAAACACATTTTTTGTGACTAAATATTGTTTTTTAATCATTTTAGTAATTCTTTTTGTGGGACATTTATTTAAATAACGTGTCATAAAAGGGAGCAGTTCGGGAAAATGAGCTACAATTGCTTGCAGTACGGATAGAGTGAGCTCCCGGTTATAGTGAACAGAAATGTCGGTCCCTTGAAGGTTCGCTATAACGGGGTTTGACTGTAATTGAAAGTATCTTTGGGAGACATATAAATGCTATGGAAGTTAGAAGCCGCAGAAAGCCCGAAAAAATTCTGCCACATATCATGATTCAACCAAGAAATAGATTTAAAAAAAAAAACCTCTTTTTAATCACCCCATTCACTTTTGTGTGTGTGTTTTTTCTCTCCTTAGACAATGAAAGACTTCTACAGAACTAGACTCTCCCATTTGTTGAGGGTGGAGCAAAAGAGCAACGAACTCTTAAATAACATTTCAAAAATATCTAATGGAATGTTTCTGAAAATGTCGGACATCTTCTATAAAATATTTGGATATCGATTTCGTTAGGGGCCATTTCAATACAGTCAAACCCCGTTATAGTTAACTCCCGCTACACACGTATAATGTTATTTTTTATGAATAGAGTGAACCAAAGTTGGATACAACGAACTTTTTTGTGTCTTCAACAGAAATTTTCTTCCTTTTTTTTGTAATAATTTTGAAATTTCTACTTCAAAATAAATACATATACTGATTTTTAAAACCATCCATAGCATGGAATGCAGCAATAAGCATTTTTTCGTGCTTGCTTCATTATGGAATGGGTTCAGCATTCAAAGAAGCCGCAATTTTCCAGTACCGGGACAAATACTTCAAGTCAAAACCGATGAATTTGCTAAGTGACTACTTTTATGTGCTCGAATGGCTGGTTAGTCAGGTTTAAAAAGCGGAATCACATACATTCAGGAAAAATTATCGGAGAGTTGAGAAGTGTTTCCATATCTGATGTTGAGGATTGCTCATCAGCTAAAGATTGCATGCCAGACGAAGAGAAATAAAAAATAACAGTTTTTGTTACTTTTCTCCACCATTTTTGTATTTAATTTATTTAAATACTGTGTAATAAAAGAGAGGAGTTTGAAACTATTAGTTAATAGTTGTTTGTGGAGCGGTTATAGGGAACCGAAATTTCGGTCCCTTTATCGGGGTTTGACTGCATTACGTAAGCATGTTTTTGGCAATTGGCACCAAAAAATTGAACAAACCTCCCTCATGTTTACGTAAGAAAGTACAATACCCCTTCCTTTTCACTTTTATTGTAGAAATCTTATCTTAGGACTTAATTCAAGTAACTGACGCCACTTAACTACAAAACAAAATGAACGTTTCCATTCAATTTATAAAACTTAGAGAGGAATATTTTTCAGAAATATCTTCTTTTGCCTTCTGCGATTATAACTCTTGGATTTTAGAAACTCGGAAATTTTTTCTAATTCTTTCCAAGAATTTAATCCCAAATTTTTTAATAATAGTTTTTTTTGTCAATTTTTTCCCATTTAAAAAAAAAAATATGTAAGAGGATGACCCTTTTCTTTTCAGCAAAAATAAGCGTATCACAAATTCTTTACCACTAAGTTAGGTGCTTATATTATATTTGTACAGCCCCCCGTCGAAAAAGATGGGTTTTGTGATTGGTTTATTTTTGCTTCCAATGGGAAAAAGGAGTTAGTTCAAAATAGCCAATGAACGGTCTTTTAAATCGAAAGAGAAAAAAGCTTTACGATCGATTTCTGAGAATAAGAAAGGCCGGATTTTTTTTCTCCACATTTTTAGAACAATAAACAAAAACTTGATCTTTACAAAATTTATTTTAATGAAAAGTGCAGAAATGACGTAACATAAAATCCACCGTTTCCAAGAAGTTCCAGTTAGTTTCAGAATGAATTTGAAATATGGATGAAAAATACTAATGCAATTTTTACAAATTCCTTTTCATACAATATTCAGTATTTGCATTCTTATCTTTCAGTATTTGTAGAAAAAAAAATTTTTTTTTCTTCCTTTAAATTTTACTTTTTTCTTCGTTTGGTAAATAAATTAAATATTGAATAATTGACTGAATTGTAGATTAAATATAAATTAAGTTACAAAAAAATCATTATTATCCCAAAAATTAAATAATAATATTATTAAGATAAACTGAAAAACATCTTAACTATTAAACAAAATTAACAAAAAAGTTGGGATCGCCGGTTGTCCATGGGTCAAATGTTTTTCATTTCTGGATGGACTCTGTTAAACGCCACACCATTTCAAATCATGGATTGCAATAACTGTCATCAATTGATGTTTGTCGTCGGATGGGTTTTCAAATCCTGCCTATGTACGTGTTTTAAGATGTCACAAAATACTTTTCCTTCATTCATATTTATATTGGAATCACCGTCAAGCCAATCATTATACATTAACAATAAAAAGAATATAAAAATACTTTAAATTATTATAATGTAAATACATTATAAATGCTTGTTAGTCAAAAGAAAAACAGCAGCGGTCGCCATAGCAACTGTTTATTATTACTCTCGAACACAGTTGAAAAGTGTGTGCACGCCATCCAGCCCAAAACAAGACCCATTTTGCCAATGGGTAAAAATTCTAATTCTTGGAACCCCTGGAAATTTTCTGCGGAACCCTAGCCTGCCGCGGATCACCTTTTGGGAACCCTTCTTCTAATGATCAGAATAGACCGCTTTTAGTAACGGGATCGAGGAAATTATTAAAAGTAGAGAAACTCGAAAAATAATTTAAACTAGTCACTTTTGGCTCTAAATATAACACAATTAAAAAAAAAAAAGGCATTCGAATAAATCATTAAAAAAAAAAGTTTCATTGTCTAAAAGCATTAATGGTTACTAAGACCAATGATTTTTTTAAAACCTACAAGAATTAGAATGGACTTATCTAATCAACGGGTTCAATTAAAAGAAGAGAGTTGATCCAAATAGAGTGAATCTTAAAAAAAAACAGTAAAAAATGGCTACCGTTTCGAGATGTGAGGACAAAAGAAAGAGCAGGATTGAAGATGATAGCCCCTGAGGGAGTTGTCAGAGATGTTATTCACATCCTGACCTTGTGTTATGACCTACTAATGGAAGGCAAATTTCTGTTAATTTTTAAAGAATCATTTCTTTTAACGCACACACTAGATTGAAAAGTAAAATTGAGGTTAACTCTTAATTGTCTTTACATTTAAAGAACAAAGACGTCCATTCATTTGAATCCGTTACTTTATGATATGTAACTCGTTCAATGACAAGAAAGTTTGATGTCTCGCCTCATTCAGACGAGCTGAATAGTATCAACACATAATACTGTGATAATTAGGGCTTCTTTGGGGCCCCATATGCTACAGTAATGAAGAACTGAATTTTATGGAGGTTTTTTCGACTCATTATAGATAGATATATTACAAGAAATTTGACTTGGAACCGAAAATAGAGTCCCAATGGTCAGAAAAGTATCGTTGTACCCATTTTATTGATTTTCTGACCATTATATGTCCACCATGCCGAATGCAGTTTTCTGATGATTGTTAACTTTGTCATCTAGCGGCGGAAAAATCATATCCTCGTTGACATGAGGGCGGAATGAAGCTTCGCAATGACGATGGCTCAAATGAAGCCAACCAGAAGCTCATATTTTTGTGAACAAATCGCATCTTGCGATATGTAAAAAATACAGGCTTTTCATTGACCCAATGTGTCCATTGCGAAAATTAAGCTGAATTTCACCTTTAGAAAGTCATTGATTTACGAAATATATAGATTTTTCGTGTTCACAGAATAGATTAACGAAGAAGCAAACATAAAACTGACTGATATTTTGTTTAAAGAAAGTTCAATAAAGAAGGAAACGTAAAATTAACCTTCTATTCTATTTGGAGGGCAACTGCCCCTCAGCCAGGCTTTGGGTGCATCTATTTATTCATTAGAAAATCATTCTATGAAAAATGATGACACTTACTTGACTAGATTCTTCTTGGAAAGTCTTGAGTTGCAGACACTCTTCCAATTTATTGAGTCTTATGTCAGCCAATCGAGACAGCTTCGTCATCGCTTTCCTCACTTCTCCATACAGCACTACACTCTTCTCCAGATTCTCCCTTTTTTTTTGGAATGGAAAACAACTATTTTTAGACTGTAATCCATCTAAGCACTAAACAAATATATATATACAATCAAACCTCGTTATAGTGAACCTTCAAGGGACCGAAATTTCGGTTCATTATAACCGGGACATCACTATAACCGTTCTGCAAACAATTTTAATTAATAGTTCCAAACTCCTCCCCCCTTTTATTACTCATTATTTAAATAAATGACCCATGAAATGAAATGCAAAAATAATACGTAGAAACAAAAATGTGTAAACTTTGATTTTTTATTTCTATAAAGTCTTCTTCGTCTTGAGTACAAAAATGTTTTTTTTTTTTTTTCAATATATTTATCTGATGAGCAATCCTCAACATCAGATATGGAAACACTTCCCCACTCTCAGATAATTTCACCTGAATTTATGTTATTCCGCTTTTTAAACTTATCTAACCAGCCACTCGATTCAATAATGAAGCAAACGAGAAAAATGCTTATTGCTGCATTCAGGGTTGCCACAGAAAAAAATGAACAAAATAGTTGCTTTTAGTAGCCTAAAGCAGGAAAATAGTAGCCAAAAACTAGGAAAATAGTTGCCTAATAAAAACAAAAATTCAACAAAAATATGACTAAAATTTTGTTAATGACTTAATTGTCATATACCATCATCCATTCAGTCAAGTTGGTGGTAAATATGATAATTTTTATATAAATGTTTTTATATATATATATATATATATATATATATATATATATATATATATATATATATATATATATATATATATATATATATATATATATATATATATATTTGAAAAGTGATTACTTAAATTCGAAATTCATGCATTGTAATACCGTTAAAAAATTGTTTTTTAATTTAAAAATAAAAAAAAATCATGCAGAATTTTGTAGCAATAATCATTGAAAAGGTGATCGAGAAATGAAATAGACTTACAATGGAATTTGTGCAGATTGAACGAATTAAAAAGTAAAGACTCAAATTTGCAATTCAAAATTTTTAAAATTTTTTATTATTTAAGAAAAAAAAGTTCAGTATGCTTCAGTTCCAAAGTTCAGTTCCAATTTATGCTTCAAAAAAAACATCTCTAGGAGTACAGAAATGTCTCCCAATAGTCTCCTTTTCTTGAAAATAGTTGCTTTTTTAGTCTTTTCAGGCAAAAAAAGTTGCCATAGTCCCCTCATGCCTAAAATAGTTGCAAATAGTTGCATTTTAGTCGCCTGTGGCAACCCTGTAAACATCCCATGCCATAGATGGTTTTAAAAATCGGTATATGTATTTATTTTGAAGCAGAAATTTCTAAATTATTGCAAAAAAAAAAAAAAAAAAAAAATGAAGAAAATAAATCAGTCGAAGACAGATAAAAGTTCGTAATATCCAACTTCCTCTCGATTTTTTGGTTCACTATATCCACAATAAAAAACATTTTAAATGTGTGCAGCAGACATGGAAGCGAACATTTCGTTCACTATATTCGGGAGTTCACTATAGCGAGGGGTTTAACTATATATGTATATATAAAACAATTTATGCAGAATTTTAAATATATTCAATATTAAGTACTTTATTTGATTACGTAAAAAAGAATGATTTTAATTTAAAATGATGTATAGTTAAACTATAATTTAAAAAAGATTGTCGGGTCTATTTTTTAGATTTAAATAAAAGTTGTCATAAAAGTGTATTGAACAAAGCTTTAACAAGATCAATATTATTGATCGCACTGAATTTATAAAGATATGAAAGGAATTAAGCAAAGAAAACTTAATAAATTCATATTACTAATGTAAATTAGTGAGTGGTCCCCATTAATTTTTTTTTTTTAAAATTTGTTAGTTCAGTATTTATTATAGGGTCCCTACATGTATAATATTTAACAAATTTGAGGTTACTGAATTTTTTATTTAAATTATTTTTAAATCCAATCATCAAGAGAAGAATTTTGGAATATCTGAATTAATATAAGACTGCATTTGCTAGATATCAAGATAGCCCCTCAAGATAGATAATCAAGATAGATTGAATTATGCAAGATATGAAAACTCGCTTTCTGGACAATCTTTCAATTTGAAGATCCAAACATGAATACATTCTCTATCTTTGTACGGTATATTTACTTACTTTTACCTTTACTCATAAGTTAGATATTTATTTTAATTAATACATTGTTTTTTTAAATTTAATTTATGAATAAAAGTTACAATGTATAATTTTTCCTGAAAAATAGTTAATGTATATAAAAAAGGCTTTGAAGAGTATTAATTTTATTTTTAAGCTCATTTCTGAAGGGTTTTTTTTAATTTTTATTATTATATTTTAATTAATTAGTTAACCACTTTCCTTACCAAGTCTTTTGAAGGAAAAAAATGCCAAATAGCAACATATATTTTTTATTTCATTAATAAATACAAGGAACTACAACAAAACATAATACACATGTTCTAAGCAAAAATTTTAATTTTTTTCATATGTAAAAAATATTTAATTTACCATCAGTTTACTATCTCAAAATTATCTCCAGGGGTCTGTCCAGACATTTTGTGAAAGGTCCGTTTTTCGTGAAATTGTGAAAAAATTACTCACATTCTTTCAACCAGGGTCCGCTTTTATGAATGTGTGCAAATAGGGTCCGTTATTGCAAAAAAAAAAAACTTTTTCAAGGAGTTTTTAAATTGTAAAGACATACATGATAATGCTCAACACTGTAAAATTATAATTAAAGAATTTAAATTTTAAAAAATAAACAACAATTGCTGCTTCTAAATTAGAGATGCAACATACAAATATTTGGTATTTAGCCTATACTGCTGAACGCAGAATATTCATTTTGGACGAATAATGGAAGAATCGTCTGCCGAAGACAAAACTTAATTCGTTTACATCCATCTTTCTTGTTTTCTGCCCTGGAAGGGGTTTATTCGATTAACAAAATAATAATGAAGATAAACAAATTTGTGAAGGATCCGATTAAAAGAAAAACCATTTTGTGAAGGGTTCGTTTTTATGAAAAGATATTTTGTGAAGGGTCCGTTACAGGGCTCGAAAAACAGCCCGTCCTCGACGGTCAAAAATTCTCCGCGGACAACGAATTTCTCGAATCCGACGTCCGCGCGGACGGCCATTTTCCCGTTAATGTTCGTGATACATTTTCAATTTTTGTTATCTTACAAGAGTCTTGTAAGTTACAAGGCAGCAAAATGACCCACAATACAGCAACATACTGCACATATATTGATGTTTTCTCTGTCTGGGAGTACTGCAGCGGTTGAAAGGGGCTTTGCAGCAATAAACTTACAAAAAAAAAAAAAAAAACACAATACGTACTGGTCTTAAACAAGAAGCTTTAAGAGCAATTATGAATATCTACCTAAATGGAAAACCCCTTTCAGATTTCTGTTCAGAAACCTCTGTAAATCATTGGCTTGATTGTGGAACTGGCAAACGTCATATTTGATTCATTTAAAAAACGCAGTACCCTCGGATAACTTGACATTCCAGTTAACTTGACCCTTGTCATTCAAATTATTTCATAAAAGAAATACTAGGTTACTATTAGTAACCTAGTATTTCTTTTATTACTGTATAATGTAATCCTAGTAACGACTAATTCATTGTGCAATTTATATAAATGTTTGTAATAAATAGGAGAAAATTATATTTTTATTTATTTAAAAGCGACGGGTTGGTTTCAACGGATGACGGGTGCATTGTTGGACAAGCCGTCCTCGGAGACGGGTAAAATTTCTGAGTTTTTTCGAGCCCTGGCAAATGAAAAAAAGTTAAATATGAGTCTTTGTATGTGTTTGAAAAATCATCTGCATTACTTTCGTCAGTGAAAGTCATTTTTTTACTCTTTTTTTTCTGCGTAAATTCATCCACCACCGCGAATACAATTGTACAAAACAGTCCCACAAACAACTAAACTCCCAGACAAAAACTTCCAATCACAGCAGATTATTTTTTGTTATGCTTCCGACCGAATGAAAACGTGATGAAACATGCTGCTACGCCCGATTATACTCGGGATAATAAATATTTGCAATATATACATAACTCGGGATAATCGGTGAAGCGGTTAAGTAGAATAAGTCCCTTAAGAAACGCTACGCTGTCTGTAAAACTGTGATTAAATAATTTCAATTGTTTCAACGGATCTTGTTTAATAAAGACGTGAAGTGCTATTGCATCAACCTTTTCCATTATTACCACTTCGCATCTCCCGTTTTTTTTTAATATAATAAAAATGAAATTTAGGAAGACGATCAAAATTAAATAAAAGTGCGAAGGATATGTGCTATTGTTAATTAGCAAAATTTATTTGCGGTTAAGAGTGCTAAATTGCGCTCTCGTGCCACAGGTCCTGGGTTCGATCCTCGGGCAGGGTGAGGTTGATTCAGCCTTTCATCTCTTTGGGTCGATAAAATGAGCACCAAGCATGTTTGGGAACTAAACACTGGGGGTTCCACGTCCGGCTGACCACCTATCTGGAACATCTGCTCCTGTACCCCAGAGCCCAAGGTTAGGAAAACTGAGATGGGCACAATAGGCCTTGGCCCTCCATGGACTGTCGTGCCACTGAGGTTAGAGTTTAAGAGTGCTAAATTATTTGGAAAGGTGCATCCGGGGTCCTAATAGTTTGAGGAAAGATTGAATCCCAAATGTTAATTTTAGTTTTTGTATATTTCGTTATACATCGAGAACTTTCTAGGTGAATCGATAATTTTTGGCTTACAAGTATAAAATGTATTTGCCGAAAAATATTTCAGTGCATATAATGATTTTTACTATTCATTTTTTTTGTTATTATTTTATTAAAAAAAGAGTCGAAAAAAAAGTTGCAAGTTAAAAAAATTCTACATCATTTTAAATAACATTTTAAATTACTAAATACAAAATTTGAATGAAAGCTGTTGAAGAATTTTTGAGAAATCTAAATTTGCGATTTTTTTTTATAAAAACTATAAAAAAAAAGTCTAATAAGATGGAGTCTTAGATCTAAAATTATTCATGCCGTTGCGTCCTATACATTACATTAGAGCAGTAGATTTAAATTTACAAGACTCCCTCGTACGCTAGTTATACATTACAAAAAAATGAAGTAATGATAGTTAGTGAATCATGGATAATGACAGCTCATAAAATCACACTTAAAATTCATACTTTGAAATAAAGAAATCCATAGAATATACCTGTAATCGTGATTATGAGGAGATTTCGTTCTGTAAGAGAGAAGTTCTTTTAAAATAGTGTCGCCCTCTTCCTCCAGATGGCGCAGCTGCTCGTCGTGAAAGGCAAGACTGACTATCCTCTTCTGTTGTTCTATCATTTGATGAGTGAGAGAGGAGGAGATGGGTAAGCGATGACCCCTAAGCTCTTCTAGGAGACTGACTAAATATCGGCCAGAAAGACGGCAACCGTTCATAAATGGTTCCAGAAACTATAAATATAAACAAAACTGTTCACTTCTATTAGAAAAGAAAGCGAAACTATAAAAATATGCATTCTTTTTTTCTTGAGGTAAAAAATGGACACTATGATAAAAAAAGAAGTTCTTTTAGAATGAAAAATGGGTATTAGATAAGACAAAAACAGTTCTTTAGGAATAAAAAAAGAACACTATGGAACGTAAAAAGCAGTTCTTTCGGTTAAAAAATGGACAGTATAAAACAAAAAAAAGCTGTTCTTACGAGATCAAAAAAAAATAAAATAAATAATGGACACTATGAAACGAAAAAACGGTTCCATTGGGATAAAAAAGATGGACACTATAATAAAAAAGCAATTCTTTAAGGAAGAAAAATAGGCACTAGATAAAAAAAAAACCCTGTTCCTTAGGAATAAAAAAGAACGAAAAAAGCAGTTCTTTTGGGTTAAAAAATGGGCACTATAAAAAAAAAAAAGTAGTTTTTAAGAGATGAAAAAAATGGACACTCTGAAGCGAAAAAAACGGTTCCTTAGGGATTAAAAAAAATGAACTATAAAACGAAAAAGTAGCTCTTTTGAAGAAAGGAAAATATATATTTTAGAAGAAAACTGCAATTATTACTAAAAGGGGAAAAAAAGAACAAAAATGCAATTTCAATAATAAAATATTTCTCGGTGGCAATTTCTATACTTTTGATAACTTCTTTGCATCCAATTAAAGAAATAACTTCGGATATATTTTTCCGAATTTTTTTTAACCAAATGTTACTTTATTTACTCAATTGAAAATAAGCTAACTGAAATTCGATATTATATTAACCTCGTTGCTAAAAAAAACTTATTTAATTTATAATGGAATGGAATTTTTATATTAGCTTTAAGTATTTATAATTTAAAATAAAATTGCGATCAGTTTTTTTGTCAGGCACTTTTATTAATTACCAGACATTTCATTCTTATAATTTTAACCTCTTATTTTTATAAAGCAGCGTGAAAGGCGACCACTGTTATCTTGTTCCTAACAAAAAAAAAAGTTCTTTTTTAAAGGTTACTTGAAATATGCATTGGTGCAAGAAAGCTCATTTTGTTATGAATGAAACAACTTTTATTTACTACATTCTAAAAACTTAAGAACTGATAATTATTCAAAATAGAATATAAGACGCAATCAATCTGGTAACGAAAATAAAGTGAATAAAAACGAGGGCTAACGCACGCGTTGACCGATTTATCGACGATGACTAACATGACAATCATTGACTAACCTATAATTGAAACAGTGGTTCATGAAATAATAAAAGAGTGTTTGAAAATCTGCGACTTTTAAAGTGATGTTTTCAGAAGTGAGTTTCAAACTTCTTAATTCCTTCAAAGTCAATTTATGATCACTATTTAAAATGTATAGCACCCGTGACAGCTTTGTAAAAACAGCTCTCGATTTTTTTTTTTTTTTTTTTAAATGTTTGAAAATAGACGATATCACCTTATGAATATATTCAGATTCAATAGTTTATTCTTAAAAAAAAAAAAAGGAATAATATTGATAGCGAAATTGGAATCAAATTACATTTTTCTTAAACAAACATTTGTAGCTGTGTCCAAAACTCCCCAGCGAGTTATATACAGTCAAACCTCGCAATAGCGAACCTTCAAGGGATCGACATTTCGGTTCACTATAACCGGGAGTTCGCTCTGTCCGTACTGCAAACAATTTTAAATAATTTATTCGAAATGCCCCCTTTATCTGACACATTATTTAAATAAATGACCCATAAAAAGAAATACAAAAATGATTAAAAAACAATATGTAGTCACAAAAAATGTGTTCACTTTTATTTTTTATTATTAGGAGAGAGTGGGGTCAATTGTAACAGGGTACGATTGTAACAGAGCAAAAATTTCGAGTGTCTGGTTCTAGATTTGGTTCCTAGGTGGCGCACAAGGTGTATTTAATAAATCTTCATGTACACCCCTGCTGGCAACCATTTTTATGTACTTTTGAAAGAGTTACATCACAAAAGATATTTTCACGCTACGTAAGTACTTTTTTTGGAATTAGAATATTATATTGTAGCAAAGTAATTTTGTTTAAACAAATAAAAATTATTAACCGAATATGTAAGTGAACACCTTAATTAACATTTCAAAAAGAAAAATATTAGTTTTGATAATTAACTAGCATTGTTTTTAACAAATGAAGCTGAAATGGCGTCTTGGGGACATTTGTAACAATAAGTAAAGGGACGATTGTAACAGCTGAAAATAAATAATCTTATGTTTACAAACCATTAACTCCTTAAGAACCACCAATAGTTTCCTATATCATTTATATTATGCTGCGTGTGCATTATTTTATTTGTCACCTTTCACAGCATAAATTAAAATTTTTAACCCCTAAAAGTCAAAAGTTTAACCCTTTAAGTATCTGCTCATTATTATTTTTACTCCTAAACTATCACTACTATTTTGATCAATAAAAAAATACATCACAACTATGATAATATGTATAATTAACTATGTTTTAGTTGAATTTATGAACTGTTACAATTGACCCCGTAAGTGGGGACAATTGTAACAAGCGCACGACTGTCAAAAATTGCTAATAACTAATATAATAACATTTAAAATAATGTATTTACTTTTTTTTCTAGTAGAGGATAGTCTGCTTTACTCGTCTGTCAATTAATACTAATAATATATTGGATTTTTTGCTAGTTAAAAACAATTAAGTAAAAAATGTTTCAATTGACCCCACTCTCCCCTACTCTTCGTCTTGAGTACAAAAAATTTAAGGATGGCCTTTATTGAGGAAAGGGAAACTGAGATGGCAAACAAGAAAAAAATGCCTATGGCTTCATTCCACTGAATAGATGGTTTTAAAAATCGGTATATGTAGAAATTTCAAAATTACTAAAAAAAAAAAAAAAAAAATTAAGAAACAAAATCAGTCGAGGGCAGAAAAAAGTTCATAGAATCCAATTTCCTCTCTACTTTTGATTCACTATATCCAGAAAAAAATATATATTATATGTGTAAAGCAAGGCACGGGTGCGAACATTTCGCTCACTCTATCTGGGAGTTCACTATAAACCATGTTCACTAAAGCGGGGTTCGACTGTATTTTAAAGAAGAAAAAATGGAAAAGAAGAATTGATTACTTTTCTGAAACTTATCCACTCTTGATGATCGTAGGTGTATTTGCCGCCATATTTCTTCAGAAGTTGATTTCTGTGAATGCGACTCACAAGTTTTTCATAGGAACACATTTCACACTGAAAAAAAAAAAAAATAAATAAAGAAGACATCCTTAAACAAAGCCACGTGCAATGTTGAGTGACGAAGTAATGCAATCATACAACTTTTGATGTAAAGCCACCATTTTCAACACAACAACACGTCATTTTTGACTACCAATTTTTAAAAAAACACGAGTCGCGTTTATTCTTATTGTTATCTAAGTTAAGATCTTTTTATACACTTTTCTTTTATTAATTTACACAGTTAAGATCTTGTTATTCACTTTTCTTTTATTAATTAACGCAGTTAAGATCTTGTTATTCACTTTTCTTTTATTAATTTACACTTCAAAACGCTTTGTATCGATCATGTAAAATCTAAAATGAGTAAAATGTCACTCAATAATGAAAAAAACTTAGATAATTTATACAATTTCGTTTTCGTTATTAACTTTCAAAACCCTGTTTGCGACAAGATTAAATTTCATAATATTTTTGAACGTATAAAAAATGTGTTTCCATTAAAAGATTATAACGTAGTTAAAAGCTTCAAATATAATAAATTTCTAAGTAGCACTATTTCTTTTAATTATAATGATATAAGCAAAAATTTAGGAAGGAATTAATATATCCGATTATGAATGTCACTGTGAAGAAGATAAATATAAAACATCATAAACATATTATTTCTGGTAATTTAAATATTACAGAAAACTTTGAACTTAGAATTGGAAATGATAAAAGGCACAAAATGAAGACCCATATCAATTAATAAAATATCATATATCAATTATCATACATCAATTATCATAAATCAATTAATAAAATTCTAAAACATTTTCTTAATGATTTCAACAATTTTCGTTAACGGAATGGACTGTTTATTATTACTTGAAAAACTTTGTTTTCAGTAATAAGGAAAATTTTAAATAACAGTTAAACATTTTTTTCTAAAATTGATCGATCTATTAAGCAACGACAAAAATTTTGTGTTATACCTCCATAGACAAAGCTAATAATGCAATCTTCTGTATGTTGAACATTTAAATAAAGAGTTAAAAAATAGCAAAATTTTTGAGCTTAGTAATTTAAATGATAATATTGCCATATAAGAGGTTAAAAATTAAAATTAGCAATATACTTTTTCAGTACAAAATTTCATGAAATTTCTATTAAATTTAAAACTATTAGATGTGGATCTAATACTTACCTAACTAAACTTGGCCCCATTTTCTTTAACTACTTTAATAAAATTATTAGCAGTATTATGAAAGAAAGTCTTCTTTGGATTACCACTGATAATCGACCGATTTTAGAATTTATTAAACAAAATAAAATTAATTCTATCGCGTCTTTTGGTTTCCAAGATCTTTTCCATAGCATTTTTATTTATAAATTAAAAGATGTTCTTTTGAGTTATTACTATGATTTTAAAAATATCCTTCATTGCGATTTTGATTACGGGGAAATATTTGTCTTCTTAATAATTATCTTTATGATGGAAAACATATTTTTATTGAAACTGAGGTTAGGCAAATATTTCAACTCTCTTAGCTAACCTATTTTTACACAATTATGAACAAAATTATACTCTTAACTTTAAATTTATTTTTAGATTTAATGATGATTTAATTATCTTTAATTTTCAAAGTTATACAATTTTCTTGAATAATATTTACCCCGAGGAACAATCTTGCTTCGTAATCATAATGATAATATTAATTTTAATTTTTTGGAATTAGATATTAAAAAAAAAAGAAAATACATATCTGCATTGTTGATTTATAGGATAAAAGAAATGATTTGAATTCTAACATAAATAAACTAATTATTTAGAATTCTAATGTATCTAAAAACATTTATTTAAATACCATTTTTAATCAAATGAATAGAATTAAAAGAATATGTAATAATGTTTATTCAGCCAAAAAACAAGGACAAACTCTTTCAAAATTTGATACAAAACAATGGATACCCAACTAATGTAATTAAGTTTTATATGTGTTCATTATGTGTTATTACAATTAATAAATTTATTAAAAACTTCATTGTTAACTAAATGTATATTTTCACCATATGCAAATCCAATTCGGGCAAATCTGTGGCTAAAATTTTGTGCAAATCATGTTTTTTTTTTTTAAATAAATGTTAGTTTTTTTAAATCATTAAAATTGTATGTTTAAATATCAACCTTATCAATTATAAACTTTAAATTATCCAGTATTATTACTATCGCTGAATAGCCGACCCAATTTTTTGGGTTTATGACTACTAACGTTCAACTCCGTAGCTTTGTCATTTTGAACCCAATCCAGAAGACAAGGAAACTCCTGTATCGAGTATTGGGAGAAATTTGCCTTCGAGGAGGCCTTTTTGATGGAACTATCACGCATTTTCGTTACATAGAGAGAAAAACCACGAGAACCTCCCACGGTTAGCCTGAGGGCAAGGGGACTCTAACCCATGATCCGTCTACCACAGAGGATATTTCACGGGTCCGTGCAAGCCGGATGCGGAATTCGTATCGACTGGGATTCGAACACGGTTCGCCTCATTGGAAGGCGAACGCTCTATCCCCTGAGCCATCGCAGCTCAAAAGATAAAATTATCCAGTGTAATATTATCTTGAGCACTTCCATTTACGGACCCATCCAAGGCATACCCTCCAACTTATGAGGATTTTGAAAATAATTTTTTCTAGTGGTGGCGAACCAAAGTAGAAATTTTTAAAGCAAATGGAAATCTCATAAAACTTTTATCAGAACTTAAGAATCTAGCCATATGGCCTGCACTTTTATAAGTAATAGTGGACAAGTTACGCTAAAATTATTTTTTTTTAAATATTAAGACATTAATTTTGCTACCGTCTGAAAAGAAGATTTCTGAAACTACGGAAATTTCGTAGCAGTTGGAGGGTATGCCAAGGTAACTAACAAATCAAACACGCTTCAGTACTGCAGTAAGAACGCGCTATAAAACAAAAACCCTAGAGAAAGCTTTTACCTCAATTTGCGTTTTCATATTTTGCAATCTGGCAATCTTATTGTGAAAATATTTTAAATCATTCTTGAAAACTTCCCCGTTCATGTAAGTTCACTTGAATTCTCTACTCGCTTCATAGATTTCGTTTTATGTTTTGCTCTGTTTTTTTATTTACATTCTATTTTCTGTTTTTACGTGATATTTATTACTTAATGTGTTCTATTCCATTTTGGTTAAAAAAAAATTTGATTGCTCCTCCTATGATGATATATTTTGCTGTGGCTATATTGATACAATATTAGAAAGCACTCTTTTTTGCGGATATAATCGTGTGAGCTGATGAAGAGATTATATATATATATATATATATATATACTTCTTTAGTTTTTAAATAATTTTTTCTTCTCTTTTTTCATTATTCTGTAATTTTTCCATGTTTTCTCTACATTTTGAACTTACTCGTATATAAATGATTCAAACTCAATTTCCAAGTATATCAGAGAAATTTAATTTGAATTCGCTACTAATTTTATTTTATTCTGTATTTTAATTGCATCTTTTTTTTTTGCTCCATATGTTTGATTTCGTATATCTTTTACTTAAAATGTTCGTCCCAAATTATTTTTTTTAAGGGCACCCTTCAAACTATTGTATTGACATATTTTGCTTTGGCTATATTAATGCATTTCTAGATAACACGGATATAATCATGCGAACTGATGACAAGATTATATTTTTTCCTTATTTTGCTTTTAGGCTTTTTAATCTTTTTTTTTTCTTTATAAGATAATTTTTTTTTAATACTTTTAAACATATTTTATTCTAATAATTTTTCTTATTCTCCTTTCATTAATCTTTATTATTTTCCATATTTTCCTTATATTTGTAACTTATTTTATGAGTTCTAGATACTTGCAGCCAGCTTATGCGCAGCAAATTAATACTTTTCTTCGTTTTTCTCTTTTATTTTTATCCCTTTCGTCTTATATATAAAGATATTGCTTATTTACAGTCTATTATTAGTAGCGTTACTAAGCCTAACACGTGAATTGTATTAATTTCTATTAAATTAAGGGCTTTTTTCAAAGAAGCAACTGTTACTTTAGACCAAATTTTTTTAAAATAGTAAAAATTTATTAAAAAAAATGCAAAAAGGGGAAATTTTGGTCGAACCCCGCTATAGTGAACTTTCAAGGGACCGAGATTTCGGTTCACTATAAAAGGGACTTCACTATATCCGTTCCGCAAACAATTTTTACTAACGGTTCCGACCTACCTTTTTTTATGACACATTATTTAAATAAATGACCCATAAAATGAAATATAAAAATCACTGAAACATTATATGTAGTAACAAAAAATGTATTAACTTTTATTTTTTATGACTATTCGTCTGGCGTACAAAAAAGTAAAAAAAAAAAATTTTAATCTTTAGCTGATGAGAAATCCTCAACATCAGTTATGGAAACATTCTTCCCGATAATTTTCCTGAATTTATGTTATTCCACTTTTTAAACCTGTCTCCGCTATTAAATCAGCCATTCGAGCACATTAAAGTAGTCTTATCAAATCGCTCTGCATATTCATCGGCTTAGACTAGAAGTATTTGTCCAGATAATGCGGATTCTTTGAATGCTGAACCCATTCAATAATGAAGCAAGCACGAAAAATTACTTATTGCTACATTCCATGCTATAGATGGTTTCAAAAATCGGTATATATATTTATTTTGAAGTAGAAATCTCAAAATTATTACAAAAAAATTAAGAAAATATATGAGTCATTGACAGAACAATTTCATAATATCCAACTTCCTCTCTTTTTTTCGTTCATTATATCCACAAAAAATAACATACGTGTAGCGAAACACGGGAGCGAACATTTCGTTCACTATATCCGGGAGTTCACTATAAACCGTGTGCACTGTAGAGGGGTTTAGCTGTATATAGTTTTCTTCCTCATAATTTGTTAATTTATTAGAATTCAATTTGGATTTATTATATACTTTTTATTTACGAAGTGAAAAGACAAAAAATTTGAATTTTTCATTACTTAATTGAAGCAGTAGAAGATAACACTTACCTGAACTCTACTCGTAGGAAATAATTTATTAGGATCCGATGATAATTCATCTTCATTTTGTAAGAGAACTATCACTTCACTTATCACATTCGATAGGTTGGCCTGAAAACAATTTCTTTTATTATAAAATGTAATATTACATGTAACAATGTACAGGGTATCTGCTACATTTTAGATTTTCATATTCATGACTTAACACAACACTAAATTTAAAAAAAGCATTACAATAACATTCATTGAAATGATAGGTATAACCAAAACTATTATACTCTGCATCTTCATATTTATAGATTTTAAATTAAAAAAACAGAGTAAAGAAAGAGTTGAAGCCATAAAATAGCTGGGGGGGGGGAAATATAAAAGTAAATAATTCTTTTTTTCTTCTTTTTCTTCAGAATTATATTCTATAGATACTTTTCTTGTTCATCGGAAAGGAAAGAAATACTCCTGATTTTCCTGTTATCATTTCGGAATAAATAAAAATTCGCCTATGACTGGCTTGCTTCGGTTAGAATTTTAAATTGATAAAATAAAAAAATAATTAAAAAAATTCTGAAATCAGTGAAGTTTAAAAGATAATTCGCTCTATAGAAATGATGTTTTTTCTTTCATTTTTTGAAAGAACACCATCGTTTTTAAAGAACGTGATAAAAACATTTTATATTTTAATCAAATATGACTGTGAGTGGGGATTTTGTTACACATTCAGATATTCGGAACACCATGAAATTTAGGGGGGGGGGGTATTTTCATTTTAAACATTAGATTTTTCGGTGACCTAAATCCATGACTTTCCATGATTTTTTTTAAAAAAATATTTAAAATCATGACATTTTATGACAAATTTTGTTCAATATCGAAATTCATGACTTTCCATGATTTCTCATAACTTTCCAGGTGGGCAAATACCCTGATTATATAATTTAAGAATCAAATAAAAAGAGTAAAAGGAATAAAAATAGTAGCAGAACAATTTGATAACTTTATTTATCAAAATAACAGTTTAAAAATTAAATTTACTATTGTGAACTTTTAAAAATATATGTATAATTGCATTTAAAAATATTTATTTACAATTGTCTACTTTAACAAATATATTCATAATTGCAATTACAAAAAAAATTTTTACGTTTATATATTTAAAACACATATTCACAATTCTATTTCTAAAAATATATTTTTTCAATTATATAATAAAATGTATATTTAATCATATTTCGAAATACACATTACATTTTTCGTAAGTGTCATCAATTTATGTTTAATATATAGATCAGGGTATTAAAAGTATTTTCAATTGAGTTAGTATCATTATTCAGACCTAAAATATCAATCTGTTTTTCCTAATAGATTTTTTATTTCGATTGTATAATGATTTCCAGAAGTGGACAGATTTATAAGTTTATTAAAAACCCTGAAATTGATTAAAGTTTGCAACTCATAAAAAAGGGGACAGAATTAAAAATGAATGCAAGAAAAATTTTACACCACAAATCATTTAGATCAGAGGTCGCCAAAGTGGTCTATATAGACTCCCAAGGGTCTATTTAACAAAAGCAGGGGTCGATCTGAGACAGGGGGGCGATCCGAATCGGAAGGGTCAATTGTGAGTCGAAAAACGAAACAGTTCTCAATACGCAAATCACACATACCTAATTAAGTATGTAAAATTTGTGAATTTTTTTTATAATTGATTCAATATCAGTTTCTTTATAAAACATAAATTAATAAACGTATATTTATTGGGGTGAAACAAGTATGTACGTACCACCGCGCAGTGGCACGAACTCAGCGCAGTTTATAAGTCATATGCATATGTGCGCTTGTCCAAATGTCACGTGTGACGAGCATTGACGTTACAAATGCAAATATCATACGCAGTTTCAACTATCTTTGCAAACTGTGTTGAATATTTGCAGTGTCATCATTAAAACTTTAATAGTTTTGGATAATTAGTTATTGTTTCGATAAAACCATTCGCTTGGTTTAGATATCAATTTTAATTATCAATGCACAAAAAAGAAGGTAAGCATTAATGATATGGATTAGTACAGCCCGCGACAAAACTATAGCACACTTTGTATTATTTTACGAAAATTACAAAATTGACCAATTTTGACGAAAATTAAAATTGAACAATTTTGAACCCAATATAGCGAACCTTACAAAAAAACACCAGGCCCACCCATCTTATTGATCAAGAAGCAGTAAATCTGTAGTTACTTTACTTCTTATATCTACTTATTCATAATTACTTATTCATAATTACTTATTATTTAATAATAGGGTATTTAAATTTCAATATTAATATATTTTTCATAAAACTATTGTTACATAATGTACTATTACTTTAATAAATGTTTAAAATCATAAAATAAATGTACAAACACAGTATCTAATAGAGTTTTATTTTAATTAACAGAAAATTACTTTTGCGGGGGTCGATGGAGATTTCGAAAAATTATATAGGGGTCGATGATCAAAAAAGTTTGGCGATCCCCTGATTTAGATGAAAAATGTTACGTCACATTAAGTGAAATCACAATGAAGTGCAATTGAAAATGAGTTACAGCTTTCATAAATATTATTTGTTTCTGTTAAAGAAGATGCGTGAAGCCAAAAGACAAACGTAAAATGTTTTTATAATTTCTAAAATGGTCTGGCCAGATTATTAGACCTACTCTAAGATTTTATGTCAAATCCTAATAATCAGGTGATGCTCTATACAGCTGCATTGTTTTTACTCGTCTGAAACCAATTTGCACTTGTTTACGTTCGTGTGTCAATGGATTAAATTAGATGGTCTATATAGACCCCCAGGGGTCTATTTAACATAAGCGGGGGTCGATCCGAACCGGAAGGGTCGATTGATCGAAGGATTATCAGTATTTTTCAGATATGTGACAATTAGAAATAAAAGAAGAAGACTTGGAAATATATACAGGTAATCTTCAAAAACTGAGCGACGATTTTGAACTGCGTTTTGTTGATTTGGAAAACATTGACATCCCTGATCGGATTATTGTGCCATTTTCTGCTCAAATTGAAAACGTGGACATCAATCTGCAAGATGAGCTTGCTGAATTATAATGGGGATTTGAAGCAATGACTCTTTTTAAAAATTTAACAAATAGCAAATTTTGGACAAATATAAATATAACGCAAAAATATGTAAGACTTTACGAAATAGCTCAGCCATTTATGATAGCATTTCCAAGTTCCTATATGGTTGAAGCCGGTTTCAGTCACGTAAATTCAATCTTAACTAAGAACAGAAATAAATTAAATGTGGAGTTTCGAGGGGATTTAAGATTAAAATTGACCAATTTTGAACCCAATATAACGAACCTTGCAACAACAACAAAAAAAAAAAAACACCAGGCACACCCATGTCATTGATTAAGAAGCAATAAATCCGTAGTTACTTTACTTATTATTTCTACTTACTTATAATTACTTATTATTTCATAAATATTAAGGTATTTATATTTCAACATTAATATATTTTTCACAAAACTATTGTTACACTTTGTACTATTACTTTAATAAATGTTCAAAATCATAAAATAAAGGTACAAACACAGTATCTAATAGAGTTTTATTTTAATTAACAGAAAATTACTTTTATGGGGGTCGAAGATTTCGAAAAATTATGTAGGGGTCGATGATCAAAAAAGTTTGGCAACCCTTGCATTAGAGGATATATTATATAAATATAAAATATTGATTATATCAGGCATTATATTAGAATATTGTAATAATTAGACCCAATGTACTGTAGTGTTTTAATAATGCAATGATTTGCACGAGTTTATAGGCAATACTTTTAGATATAAACATACATGTAATGAGTTTTTATTTAGGAGATTATTTTATATACTTCCTATTTGTATTTATTTTTAACGTATAGCATGACAATGTTAACGAATTGATACAGAAAGGTAAACAAGTGCATATCGGCTTAAAAACAATAAAGCTGTATAGAGTATCTCACCTGATAATTAAGATTTTACATAGAATCTTAGAGTAGGTCTAAGATTCTATGGCCAGGGACTACAGAACAATATTTTATTCCCAACTGAATCTATTATAAATTCATGGTCAAATGCACCACGGAAAACGTGTAAGGTCAAAAAAAAGAAAAAAAAAATCAACGATTCAAAAGATAAATAGTTACATTTTCACCTGCCTCAACTGCCACAATCAACTACGTGTTTTCTACCTTCAAAAACACCTTTTGCAACGAATGTTTTAATAGATTCTTTCGGTTCCGGTAATGATGATGATTTTCATGTTTCTGCGCCAATTCGTCGCGCGAAATTTCTCGTGGGCAATCATCGTAAGCACAATTCTTCGCAATGACAATTAAGAGTTGTGGTGGTTCAGGGGATACAGAGTGAGGTGAACTGGGTTCGAATCGCAGCGATGGCGAATTTCACACCACAGTGCTGGTATAAAATATCCTCAATGGTAGATGGATTATGAGTTAGAGTCGCCTCGCTAACAGGCGGACCGCGGTTGTCCTCTTCGTTTAACGCAAATGAGGGTTAGTTCCATTGAAAAGTCCTCCACGAAGGCAAGGTTTTTCCCAATAATTGTATCAAGAGTTTCCCTGTCTTCTGGGTTGCGTTCAAAATGACAAGGCTGTGGAGTTGAACTATGGTAGTCGTAAACCCAAAATTGGGTCCCACTTTTGGGTCGGCTGTTCAACGACGGGTATAAAAAAACCGACAAGTAAAGCATCGAGACTCGTGATGATTGGACTCATAATTTAATAGTCATATGGGTTTTATTTATGAAAAATGCGAGTATTATGAAAATTGTTCATACTCTTCTTGTAAATTAAATTAAGCAAACCACCTTAGATGCTTTCGTAATGTTTGAAAGGTCACAAATTAGATATTTAGTTGAAAACAATGCCTTCATAAAAAGAACGTCTAGTAAAATTAGATTTTTTTTCTTCCTTCGGAGAAACCGCTGCACAAGATATTTTTACATATGTCCTCATACATGAAAATAATAATAATCTGCTGTGATTGGAAGTTGTGAGTTTTGCTATTTTTGTGACTGCAGACGTGTTTTGTGCAATTGTATAGACTATGGTTAATGAATTTACATAGAAAAAAAAGAGTTAAAAAAAAATGGCGTTCACAAACGAAAGTAAAAGTAATGCAGATGATTTTTCAGATTATGAACACATATAAAGACTCATATTTAACTTTTTTCATTTGCCCGAGATCATTTGGGATAGTCAACTGATGGTAAATTAAATAGTTTTTACACATGAAAAAAATTTCAACTTTAAATTTGCCCATTTATGTTTTGATTTAGTTCCTTGTACTTATTAAAAAATGTTGCATTTTCTTCAAAATAATTGGTAAGGGTTAACAAACGGCGAACAAAAATTGAAATCAAAAGTGTTTTGAGACAGTTTTTTCGAACTTTTAATGAAATGAACGAACATGAAAACACTTTGTTGCCGTTTAATGACTGAGGCATGGGATTAACGAGAGTAGCCTCGGAAGAATGCTTTCTTTCCATCCGTTCTATTGATGGTTAACCATCCTTAGCTGTAGACCAACTTCTGATCATTATTCTGCTGCCATCGAGAGAGCATAAAGATTTCTAAAAGTTTTTTTTTTCCATGTGTGTGAGACGATGAGATAGAAAGACATGCGTCCATTTTGGTGCCTTTTGGACGACGAATAAAAACAAATTGAATTCATGATGCCCCTCTGTAAACCCCGTGACCACAATTCAGGCAACGTCTCATGATCGCCATTTTTATATATTTGATTAGCGCTCTTTACACATATTTGATTAGCGCTCTTCATTGGGTCAGTTTTTTTTTTTCTCGAATGAATGTTTCTTAACGCAGAGTCGTTTTTAATGGAGCTCCTACTTTTGGAAGAAAAAAAAAACCCTTTTAGCATTGTTTTTGGACAATTTTCAAGAATCATGAAATTTTGAATCATGTAAAAGGAATGGCGTTTTCATACGCTACGAGCTGACAATACTCCGAAATAGATTGGGGTTGAATTGATTGTGAAAACGTTGAATAGAACTATGCGTACCGTGACTTTTTGCATAATTCGTAGGGAAAATCAACATGGTAACGGAAAAATCTCATTTTGAAAAAAAAAGGGAAAATGAAGCACTTTTTTTTATCTCAATCCATTCAGTATTAAAGATTAGATCGGAAAATATACTTTTCAGATTGCGCGTAATAAGTGTACACGCGTAATAAGTGTACATATGTTGGGGCTATCTGAGTCAACGAGATACTCTTTGAATCAACTTGATTCTATGTAAATTCTTTATCATCACGTGATACTCTACCGCTTTGTTGTTTTTACGAGACTGAAAGCGGGTTGCACTTGTTTACCTTCGTGTATCGATTAGTGAACATTTTAATGCAATACGCTAAAAATAAATGCAAATAGGAAGTATATAAAATATCTCTTATATTATTAATATATATATATATATATATCAGGGGTTTCCAACTTACAAGAGGCCGGGGGCCACAATTAAAAACACAAATCAAATGGCGGGCCGCAACTTTATCAAAATTTTATGTGGTACTCTTTTATGCTTGAAGGAACCTTAAATATTAATGTCAGATTTTTACCAAGTTGTACAAAACAAAAGTATTGAATTACAAATTAAAATAAGAAGTAGATTTTCAAAAATATTTAATTACATATTAAAAAATTCGGGCTACAATAACTTTAATGTGCACCCATGTATTAAACAATTAATGTGCAAATAGATATCTAATTGTTAAGATATAAAACTTCAAAAAGGTTGGCATTAAAACTTACATAGTAGCACACAAAATGCTAAATGGCAAAATTGAAGTTTGTCTGCTGCAACCACCGGACAATAGATATTTGCATTTTAAATTTAAAATTTACAAATGTGTGTGTAAATATTTTCGTCCAAAGTGAGTGGTTTCGAAAAGTTAAATCGGAGAATTTCTTCGAGAAAATTTCCGATACACGCATGCTAAATTATATTCACAAAATACAAAAAAAAAAAAAAAGGAAATAAAAAAGAGCAACATGCACGATTATTTTTGTATTTGAATAAACATTTCCTTGGATGTAAAACCTGAGAAATAATTTTTTTTGCACCGTTGGTATGATAAATTTCCCAGAAACGAAGAAATTAAGTTTTTATTAACGAGAAAAGTATTTTAAACCCAAATAGATCTTTTACGAAAATTGTCCTAAAAAAAAATGACAACTAATATATTTTAGTTTGCGGGCCACAAAAAAAGGCTTCGTGGGCCGGATGCGGCCCCCGGGCCGCCAGTTGGAAACCACTGATATATACATATATATATATATATATATATATATATATATATATATATATATATATATAAATGTATATATATATATATATATATATATATATATATATATATATATATATATATATATATATATATATATATATATATAGAGTGCCTTCTAATATTGTATCAATATAGCCAAAGCAAAATATATCAATACAATAGTGTGAGGAGCAGAATGGAATATAGAATTATTCTATTTTATATATTTTTTTTTAAATAAATATTTATTTTCTACAATTATTAATTGTCAACTTATTTAATTTAATTATTATCCGGTATTACCTTGCGCACATCCATTTCGGGTCCATCCTTGGTAACTAACAAATGAAACGCACTTCAGTGATGCAGTAAGAACGCACTTTAATACAAAAATCCTCTAGTTACGCTTTTAGCTCAATTTGCGCTTTTGTTTTCATTTTTTGCAATCTGGTCATCTTGTTACGAAAATATTTTAAATCATTTTTGAAAAATTTCCCGTTCATGTAAGTTCATTTGAATTCGCTACTCACTTTAGAGATTTCATTTCATGTTTTATTCTGTTTTTTCTTTTTATTTTATTTTCTGTTTTTACGTGATATTTTTACTTATTGTGTTCTCCTTTACTAGTTGTAATTTTTTTGTACAGCTCTTTGAGTGCTCCTCACGCTTTTGTATTGATATATTTTGCTTTGGCTATATTGATAGAATATTAGAAAGCACTCTTTTTTGTGGATATAATCGTGTCAGCTGATGAAAAGATTCTATTTTCTGGATTTTTTAAAAATTTTTGTCTTTTTTTTCGGATATTTTTTTTCCCTCCGGTTTCTTGTTATTTTTATTATTACCCTTCTTTCACTGTTCTGTAATTTTTCCCTTGTTTTCTCTACATTTTGAACTTATTTTTGGAGTTCTATTTACTTGCAGCTTATGCGCAATAAATAAAACTTTTTGTTTTTCTTAATTTTCTTCGTGTTTTTTGTATATATATATATATATATATATATATATATATATATATATATATATATATATATATATATATATATATATATATATATATATATATATATATATATATATATAAAGTTTACTAAAGTAATTTCACTTTCTGGAAACATTTGCCCAAAAATAAAATCTTCAAAAAGTGTGAAATTTACAGCAGTTGAGGATAAATTCTATTTCAGAGTTGGATCAACCGAAACTAATCATCTTTTAAAGCTTTGTTTCTAACAAAGAAAAAAAAACTTCATTTGTAATGAAAATATGAAGGCAATGCAAAATTAATTGTATGTAGCATATTAAAAGTAATTTTTGAAAGGGGTAAATGATCAATGAATGCCTGATCGAGTCGCACATTTTAAGGGATTTGAATAGAATATAGGATTTATTCAATGTTCGAGTGATGAATATGATAAGAAGAATAAAGCTGCTTACTTCAATCAAACAAAAGGTTTCGTCCAGAGTATTCCAAAAGTCTTCGAAATGTTTTGATGCGTCCACCAACACCAGAAATCCCGTCGAAGCTATCTCTTTCCTAAAAATGTCCAATTCTTTTTTAATAATCAATCAATCCGTTACACTGCATAATTTTTAATAACAACAGTTGGTGAAGAAAAAAAATAGCTTTTTAATAGGCGTTGAAATATGAAATTTTCAAATAAGTGAAATGAGGGAGAGACAGAGGAGAAAAATTCCGCTCATCTTCATTTAATTTTCAAAAATAAACTAATGATGGATACACTAGGGGTGCTCAACCAGCGGACCACATGCGATCCGCGGGTGCCTCTGAACGCAATGAAATTTTTTTTTCTTCGAAACATACTGAATTTTATTTTGTACTATAATGGATTTGCTTAACTTATTTCTAAATAAATTCAAATAATTGAAAGCATTTAATTTTCTGATAATTTGTTATTAAGTTTACTGATAAAGAAAACTTAGAACACTAATGTTATATAAAAATTATCATATTTGCTGCTAACATGACTAAATATGAATGCGGCCCTTCGCTAATCTACCTGCTGTGCAAGTGGCCCTTCATTAAAAAAGGTTGTGCACACCTAGAATACACCATCAGAATTCGAGATACAAAATGTGGAGATTTTCTGACCAAATTATAACAATTCTGCCAACAGAACTGTGATGAAACTAAATTTTAAAAATTTCTCGCATATTTTATAGTTTTGGAGAAAAATCCACAGATGTTCTAAAATTTCTCATCTAATTACTAAAACCCTATTTAACACCTTTTTTGAAAATGGTAAAATTGCGTGGTAAAATGTGTTTCACAATGGTGATAAATTTTTGTGGTAAATAGTGCGTAATTTTTTAAACTTCTGTGAGTTTAATAAAATACCTAATTGGATTTGCATCAATGACTGATAGTTCCGTAACGTTTGGAATTGAGCTTCACGTGTAATGAATGTTTAATGACAATTAATTCGTCTCAAATCGATTGGCCCCCCGAGGGATTTCCTTAGAGAAACGGTATTTGGAAGGGGGGAAAAAATGGGGCTCAATCACCGAATAAAATCAATCCTCTCATATTCCGGTCAAAAAACAACTAACTAAATCAGAATAAAAAATCAATCGTCTTATGTTCTGGTCAAAAAATAATTAAATAAATAAAAATAAAATCTATCGTTCTGGTCACAAAATAACAAGTAAATAAGAATATTTAAAACTAATTAAGTACATTAATTGTTTTATATTCCAGCAAAAAATAACTAGGAATAAAAATATTTTATTGCACAAATAAATGAAATAAAGTTCGTACAAGAAAAGTTTCGGAAAACAATTCCAGCGTAATTTAAATAAAAAAAAGAATCAACTATTAAAAATGTAAACTCTGCAGAAATAATCAATGTTAAATGAACCGTTAGAACAATATGCAGTCTTAGCCGGGCAAGGCGGTGGTTGTTATTATTGAGCCATTGGTTAAAAGGCTTGAACGTACTCAATTATTAGTGCAAGTTAAAAAATCAGGCACAAAAACATACTACAGTGATCCTTCAAGGAACCAAAATTTTGGTTCATTATAACCGGTATTTCACTCTATTCGTACTGCAAACAATTTCAACTCATTTTTCCGAACTGCTCCCTTTTATGACACATTATTTAAATAAATGACTCATAAAAAGACATACAAAAATGATTAAAAAACAATAGGTAGCAACAAAAAATGTGTTACATACCACCTCAATAGATGGTTTCAAAAATCTGTATATGTATTTTATGAAGAAATTTCACAATTACGATCACGAAAAATGAAATATTTTTACGAAAAATAAAAAAAAATATCAGTCGAAAATGCTCATAATAACCAATTTTCTCTCTTCTTTTGTTTCACTATATTCACAAAAAATAATATAATATGAGTATAGAAAGGCAATGGAGCGATCATTTCGTTCACTATATCCGGTTCACAATAAATCATGTTCACTATAGCGGGGTTTGACCTCAATATTTCGACGTGTCAGGGTACCTATAACAAATCAGCATTTTTTTAAAAATAAAAAGCTCTAAAAAAAAACTTAATGGTCAAGAGAATGAAGTGTCAAATTTTCGGTTTGTTTTTAAACTTACCGACTAATTGTACAGAAATGAACAAAAACAATATTACTTTCAACCGCGTCGAAACTATTGAAGCCACCCTAATTTGATTTTTCAAAGAAAATCAATAATTTAACTAATAGTTATTTTTTGCAATAATTGAGTAACTTTTTATGATTGTCAATGCCTAGATATGGGAGGTAACATTAAGAAGAGGTCTCGGGGAATAGGAGTGACCCAGGTTCGAATCCCGGGGATGATGGCTGATGGACACGAATTCTGGCTCAAAGATAATCTCACAGATGGGCGGATCAGGGGTAAGTGGCGGGTGGGAAGTGCTTCATAGCATCCCGTCGAGCTAACCGCGAGAGCTTTTTTGTGAAGGTCAGTTCCATCCAAAAGTCTATTTCTTTTTGGTATAAATTCATTGCTTAAAGACATATTTCATGTTTTGACCCAATCCATCAACGTCTTTGCAAGACTGAAAGAAAGTAGGGAGGGAAAAATGGTTTTGCATAGATAATTGCATATTAGAAACAGAGGGGGAAAAAGAATATAAATGTATACATTCATTTTACACACACACACCCTTACAAAAAGAACAATCCCTAGGGAAGGAAGGTAATTTATTTTGATGGATTGAAAGGCTTGTTTTACATTTTACTCAGAAGCCAGAGGTGAATTCCTTTGAAGAAAAAAAAAAATAGCGGCAAAGGGAAACCACTGAGAATAAAATGAATAGAATTACGTATTTTTTCATACTTCCTGTTTCGATTTTTTTCCTTCACACTAGATGGGGATTTTTAGTATCCGTTACAAACTGATACAACTAGGTATCAGTTACAAAACCTGATATTTTAAATATCAGATTCATTTTTTAGAGACATATCAGATACAAAGCGTCGAAGTTCAGAGTCATTGTTTTTATTATCACTGCGGATTCCTACACTGAAACAAAACAAAAAATAGATAGCATAACATAAATTTTTTTTTCGTTAAAAAAATACGATAGAAGTAATTTTTAATGAGTGCGAAGGGACTGCAAAATTTGTTTGTAAAAATAATAGAAATATAGTACTTAAATTATTTCTGTTTAGTATGAAAGATGTAGAATAACTTAACTGTATATTTTTTTTTTCCATTGTTCTCTGAAAAACATTGTCAACATCAAAAAGATTTGCAACTTATGCTAATACCAGCAAAGCCTGCGATAGGAAATCATAGCCAATTTATAAGGTGTTTATTCAGTGGCGCCATCTATGGCCGAAAATACGACTTCAGCCACTCACAGATCGTTTTACAGGGAGGACCCATTTCTACGTCATTCATCCACGGGTCGTAAGTTTGATCTGAATCAGAGTACGATCCGATTCTGAACCCCAGAGGTATTTTGCTTCTATTTTATAACCGTCATAGAACAGCCGATCGAATTTTCCATTTACGACAACTAACTCCGTATCCTAATAATTTTGAATTCAATCCAGAAGACATGGGATCTCGTGGATCAAGTATTGGGAGACATTTGCCTTCGTGGAGGAACCTTAGAGGAAACTAACAAGTATTTGAGGGGCATGGAGAAGAAAACCACGAAAATCTCCCATGGTTAGCCTGACGGAAAGGGGACTCTAACCCATAATTCGTCTACCACTGAGGTCATTTTACGTCTCATTATATATATATATATATATATATATATATATATATATATATATATATATATATATATATATATATATATATATATATATATATATATATATATGTATATATATAAACTCAGTGGAGCGACAGGGGCCATAGAAGGCCAAGGTCTACTCTGGTCAGCCGAACGCGGAACCGATAGTGTTTAGTTCCCAAGCATGCTTGGTACTCCTATCGTAATATTTATCGATAAATATTTTTAATTTCCTCAAAATGTAAAAGATGACCAAAAAAAAAAATTGAAAATAATCGATTAAATAGTTACTGAATTTTTTTTTTTTTTTTTTTAACTTTTGCCTTTTTACATTTGCTGGAACAATCCGTTACATGGAAAACTGTGAAAACTTCCACCAACCCTCCATACCAAAAATTTCCAGGCCGGACGACACGAAAATTCTAGCCCATAATTTAATATTTTGACACGCAAATGGATACTTTGAAATATCATGAAAGAATTAAATAAGTATATTCACCAAAAAACTGGAGCGGAAATATATAGCTGCTTAAAAAAAAAAAAAAAAACATGAAAGTGTTTCAAACAATGGGGTCCATTCTAAAAACGTTAAGAACTTATTTGTTTGATGACGTACTCGGGAATGGAGTGGAAGTAGAGGAAAAGTTGCGCCAAATGACAGGAAGACAAGTTGTTATCTTTAATGGCATCACTTGAAATAACCACACAAGAACGGCCCTTCAGATCTCTGCAACCTGTAAAAAAAAAAACATTTCTTTTTACCGACAAAGTTATGAAAAATAGTTCCTTCGTAATTTACATTAAGTGGTGAATTTTTTTCAAAGAATAGGGATGAAACACATATATCATAATTTACATCAAGGAATAATCAAATCGAGAGGAAATTAACAACTTTGCTTCTTAGCAAATTTAAAGAAAATTTTAATTAAAGGAGGGTATCTGCTACATTTTAGATTTTCAAATTCATGACTTTTCACGACTTATTGCTAGAACATTTCATGACTTAACGAAGTGACTATTTCCTCCAGACAAAAATAGAATAATAAATTTAAAAAAGCATTATAATAACACGAATTGAAATGATAGGTTTTACCAAAAACTGTTATACTCTGCCTCTTCATATTTATAGATTTTAAATTTAAGAAACAGAGTAATGAAAGAATTGAAGCAATAAAGTAAGTGAAAAAAATACAAAAGAAAAAAAGCAGAATTCAGGCAGAATTACATTCTAAAGATACTTTTCTTGTTCATCGGAAAAGAAAGAAATACTCCTGATTTTCTGTACTCATTTCCAAATAAAAAAAATTCGCCAATGACTGACTTGCTTCAGTTAGAATTTTAAATTGAAAAAACAAATAAAAATTCTGAAATCACAGAAGTTTCAAAGATAATTCGCTCCAGAAATGACGTTCTTTCCTCCAGTTTTTGAAAGAACACCATCATTTTTAAAGAAAATGATAAAAACATTTTATATTTCAATAAATTATGACTGAGTGGGGATTTTGTTACACATTCAGATATTTGGAACATCATAAGATTGGGGGGGGGGGTCAAATTCCATTTTGAAAATTTGATTTTTCGGCGACCTAAATCCATGACCTTTTTTTTTTTAAAAAAAAAAAAAGTTTAAATCATGACGTTTCATGATACATTTTGTTCAATACCGAAATTCATGACTTACCACGATTTCTAATGAATTGCCAGGAGCGCAGATACCTTGTATATACACTTGAAAAGGTGTAGTTACATCTAAATAAAGTGAACATTCCTGAATATTTTCCTTTCAAAAACGCTAACGTTGACGTACTTTGAATGCCGGCAATAGATTGTTTATAATCCAGTAAGAATGGACCCGAGTTCGTAATTGTTTTATCTATATATCTACTAAAACAAAAGTTCTACACAACAAAATGATGTGTGTTTTTAGTTGCGCATTAAAGATATTAATACTTTAAATTTTAAACATACATCATTATTATTATATAATTCTATAATATTTAATTTTCATTCGTTTCTGTTCTGTTAAGATTAATTCGAAGCCGTTTTAATATTTTAATGGTACTTTGCGCATGTTTGATTAATATTTGATTTCATTTCAACAATGAATGCATCCTAAATGAACTTTTTTAAATTGTACCATAAAAATAATTTTACAGACTTCAATGTGTATTATATCTAATTGTTATTATTGAAACTGTTGTGAATCAATTTAACCGCTTCCCTTACCTATTTTTTGGAGAAACAAATCAACCAATTTTTTCATTTTATTAATAAATGCAAGGAACTACAACATCATACATAAGTTTTAAGCTGAAATTTTATTTTATTTTTTATGCGTAAAAAACATTTACTTTACCATCAGTTAACTATCTCGGGCAAATGAAAAAAAGTTAAATATTAGATAGTTTTTAAAAGAAGGGACACAATACAAAAGGGATACTTTTCACACCTCATTCAAGTGATTTTTTTTTAACTGTAAATTCAGCAATGCGCACAAAACGCAATCCAACAACTCCCAAACAAAACCTTGCAAACTTCCAATCACAGCGAATTATTATTATTATTTATTTATTTATTTTTTTGTTTAATTCTGGTCGAGTAAAAACGTACTGACAAATTGTGCTAAGCCCGAGTGTTCTCTGGATAATAACCATTTGCAATATTTACATATCCGAATTAACTCGGGATAATCTAGGAAGCAGTCAACACTAAAAGCAGTGCAAAGAAACATTTTTGATATAAAGATACACTAAAATGTTTTACAGTGAACAGAAAAAAGAATCTGAGCACAATATAATGGGGGAGGGGGCATTTTTATAAAGAAAAATAGCCGCTCTTTATCGCCTGCAATATCTCCTCGAGGGAAAAACTTTTCTCATCCCTTCTATCTTTCCCTATAAAGAATTCTAATGAGGGAGAAAGGAACTCAGGTAGGGAGGAACAACTTTTGATGTCCCTGGAAAGATCTGGGGGGGGGGGGAGGGAGAGAAATGTCAATATTACCTGGGTAGAATGTCACTCCTATTTCCGCAGACAAGAGTAAATATAACAGGGAGGGAATCAAAAAATCGATAACAGCAAAAAAGAAAAGAAGGTAGGGATTTTTAGACATTTTTCCACCGTTTCTTTATTTTCAATCGATTCAAATGTGTTTGGCTGTAGATTTTTTCAAAATAATATTAAAATTCGTTAAATTTCTTTTAAAAAAACATATTATAAGGCAGTTATTTTAGTTTCACGGAGTCCTAATTACCATTTCACTATCACAGACTTACTAATTTATCGCGCATGAGTCGAATATTTTTGTCAAATAATTAAAGTAATGGTAAATTTTAATATTTTACAAATGAGTTAGAACAATGGTGACTACCACCACATATAGGAACAGAAACCATTTCACTAGAATAAAAAAATACAGCAAAATAGAAAGAATAAAAATATAAATGAAAAGCACCAACAACATGACAGCACTGCACTGTCAGCATTACCATGCAGTCAGAGCAGAAGCAGTTTCTTCATTCGGTGGCAAAATAACACAGACAAGTATGTCCCAGAGAGAGTAATAAAGCAAGCCAGTCGAAGAAAACTAAGATACAGGAATTGGAAGTAAACATATTCAACTGGTGAAAATCTCGATTTCTCGGATGTAAGTCAAATGTCACATGTTCGACATATGAAAAAAAATGAATTTATATGCCAAAATGGAAAACCATAAAACTACAAAAAAAATATCTGAAGTTATTAGTTTGGGGAGAAAGAACAAATGAAATCAAGGTAATCGATTGGAAATATATAGGCGATTACGTTTCAAGGTGTGTTTCTTTCCTTCTCAAGTTTAATATTGTTCCATTTTGTGTTCGTGTATATATACATACATTACAATTATTCGAGGACAACTCACGATGGTCAAAATTTACCACAATTAAGCGATTTAACCCGCAAAAAACACTCGATCCAGAGTATCTATATAAATGCAGTTTTAATGGATACTAAATATGTTTATTTTACCTATAATTGGCATTGATTAAAATTGTTCCAACTGCCATGAAACAAAAAGAGACTATTACCAATTTACCATTTTATTTTATATTTTATTACCGTCGTTGAACAGCCGACCCAATTTTTTTGGGGGTTTATGACTACTTATGTTCAACTCCGTAGCCTTGTCATTTTTGAACCCAATCCAGAAGACAAGGGAACTCCTGGATCAAGTATTGGGAGAAATTTGCTTTCCTAGAAGACTTTTTCATTGAACTAACCATAACCATCTAGAAGTGAGGAGGCCGTGACCGCAGTTGTATTCGATTAGTCATCCATATCGTGGAACGCCAATCTTTCTTTGAATATATATATATTTTTTGAATTTGACCATTTAATCTGACCATCTAATATGTTCTTTTGCCCACTTAACTCGTTTCGGTCAGAAAATCAATGGAAGCAAGTAATCTGGAACGATGAGAGTAAAATATCACTCTTTGGTAGTGATGGTAGAAAATACGTGAGACGTAGAGTAGGTGAAGCACTTCATCCTGATTGCATTGAAGCAACTACAAAAAACCCAACAAATGTCATGATTTGGGCATGTATGTCTGCAGATGGTATGGACCGAATTCAAGTGATTGATGGCATCCTGAATGCCAAAAAATACATCGAAACTGTCCTGAAACCAAAATTGATACCTTCCATCAGGGATCTCTTCCCCAACAACACGCCATTTATTTTTCAGCAGGATTCAGCTCCATGCCACACAGCAAAAGTATGCAAAGCATGGTTTCAAAATAAAGGCATGGATATATTATCTTGGCCAGGAAACAACCCTGATCTCAATTCTATTGAAAATTTGTGGCGACGTTCGAAAATTTCTGTGCGAAAAAAACGTCCATCCAATAAAAGACAACTTAATGAAGCTATAATTGATTCTTGGCACCATGTGATTACGAAAGATGAACTCCAAACACTTGTTCACTCGATGAAAAGACGCTGTGAAGCTGTCTTAAAAAAATAAGGGTTATCCTACTAAGTATTGATTGTGTAAGATAGATCTTACTATTAGTTGCATAACTTTTTTTGTAATACAGATTTTGTAATACTGTATTTATTATTAAATTTTACATTAAATTACCTTCAATTTGATATATAAACGTTTGTATTTAAGTGAAAAATAATATATTCTTCAAGCACACAAAGTTGAAAAACATGAAACTTTCAAAAAATGTCCGCACTTTTGGCCACCACTGTATATATAATTTAAGGAAAAGATCTTTAATGTATTTAACTGTATTCATTTTTTTTTCTATTTTTCTTATGTATTCTATGTAATTTAAAAATAGTAGTAATGTTGGATTTTAGCTTAAAAGCTAGAATAAATGCTAGCCTTCATCTGTTACTTATTTATCAGTAAATATTTATGAACGCGCACCCCCCCCCCCAAGTAGGTATCGACGGAATTGATGACTGCCTCCTCCTTTCTAGATGGTTATGAACTAACCCGCATTCGCGTTACATGGAGACCACGATAACCTCCCACGGTTACCCTGACGGCAAAGGGACTCCAAGCCATGACACTGAGGATATTTCACGTCAGTAATGTGGTCGGTGCAAGTCGGATGCAGATTCGTATCGACCAGCCATCGGTGGGATTCAAACCCGGATCACCTCAATTGAAGGCGAACGCGCTTTCCCCTGAATCATCGCTGCTTAATCAAGTACCATGGGTATTGATAAAAGTGAAGTCGATTGCATTTATGTTTTTTTTTTTTGAACAAATTAGTACCATTTCTGAATTAAATTTTTCAGTACAAATCCAATTGTTATATTGAAATCAGTACTTATTACCAAAATTAATTAAGCATCAGTGGCTATAATAATAGTACGGCGAATTTTTGCTTTTTCCTTTAAGCGAATTAGTATCATTTCTGTATTATTTATTTTTTTAGTACATAGTTTATTTTTTTATTCCAGTTGGTAATTTAATGAAGCATCATAGATTTCAACAACAGATGGCTATTTACTATACTTCTCCAAAATGAATTAGTATCATTCCTCCCTTAATTTTGCTTCCCAGGATAAATAATTTTCTTTAAATACCGTCTTTAAATTAGTAATTAGTTTCATACAAATACGTTTCAAACGCACAATTAAAAAAATAATCACGCGGTTTCAAATTAATTAAGGAATACTAGTTTGGTGACGTAGTCCCCTCATGCTACCACGCTGGCATAACAGTTAAAAACAATTATTGCAATCCATGACATTTCATGTTGTGGCGTTTATCAAAGTGTATGAAGTTCAAAAAAAAATAAATTCTATCTTACCGGGTATGAAAGCTATTTGAGAATGAAGGAGGTCGGGATCCACCTGATTGACGGTGGCCGGTTGAGTCAGAATGTGTTCGCAATATCCGTCATCAATGTCCTCCTCACCGAACAAATGACTGATGGAAGCTGAAAAGAAAAATACTCACTAGAATGTTGTTCACAGTGTGAAATATATGTAATGACAGTAAGAATATCTTGATTTATAAAGTAAAATAAAAATCTGTTCCTTCATCAAACACAAATATTATTTTATACAGGTCCTTATGAGCTTCTACAAGATGAGCAAATTGGCTTCTAGAAGATTTTGGAATTTTTTAAGGAGCATAAATAAGGAGGAGATAGATATAATGATAAGCCAGATTGGTGTTGTAGTTCATTTACGTCACACTAGAGCTGCACAATGGGCAATTGGCGACGGTCTGGGAAACATCCCTGAGAATGATCCGAAGACATGCCATCACAATTTTGATCTTCTGCAGAGGGGATGGCAACCCCCGCTTCGGTAGCCCGACAACCTGCAAGCGAAGTCGAGCCCTTTATGATAGACCAGTATAACGAGGACTCGTACCGCACACCCTCTGTCCCTACGCAGACTGATCCAAGTGGTCACCCATTCGGACACTGACAGCAGCCAGTGATGCTCGACTTCGGTGATCTGCGGTGTCTTAACGATCAGCCCACTGCAGGTCCTTATGAGAGCCTCTTAATGGTATACCTAAAAAAATACACGCATTTTTATACTTCTGTTTAGGATCCCATCTTTTACCGTCTCTGCTCGATTGTAAACAAAAAATCTGAGAAATTGAAGAAAATTATTCATGAATTCAGTATCGGAGCTTTTCCCAATAATTAACGTTTAGATCACCCTTAAAAATGCATATGAACACTCGTCCTGGTATTAACTTGTTCATTCACACCATTTTTGGTGGTCACCATGTTCAACACCCCAGTTTTAACAAATGTAGTATTTTTTAAACTTTTTCGAAAATTGAGAATTCTTAACTAGTGAAAGAAAATAGTGACATCATCTCCAGCCCTAATGGAAGGGTACCAGTTTGTCAAGGAAGGCCTTTTCTTGTCACCATAATGGTCACGAGCCCTGACCTTTGTGACACCCAGGCGGGAATGCTTTCGATTGACATTACGAATACAAATTATACTAAACACTACATTTTAATATTTATGTATAGTTCGTTCATCAGAAGTTGGCACATGGCTCCACCTCCTCGCATGCAGAGTTCATTTAAGCACGGGGAGTAACAGGAGAAACGTCACCGAGCTTGAAATTGAGACAACCCTTATTGCTCACCAAACGCAAACAGTGAATTCTTTTTCAGTCACTTCCTTTGCTTTATCATCTACTATTATACCCTTCTTTACTCTAGCTAATTAAATATAGTGCAGCAAAATGTCTCGAAAAAGGACAAACTATATCCTCAAAAGAGGGAAATATCAATACATTTATGAAATATTTAATGTTAAAAAAAATGCACATGAAGAGTGCAAAATGAATATTTTTGTCAAATAGCAAACCGTGTTCAGGATTGTTCACACATCCTTCCATCAAAATTAGCAAAATTGTATCGTCAGATACCACGTAATGAAAGCGGAGGCAAATCCTGGCGAACGAATTATAAATAACGTTTTTCTAAAATTTAGGCATTGATTTTTTGAACATAAAATGTATCTTTACTTAAAAGTAGAAAACTAAATAGTGTTGTATATTTTTAAATAGTATCGGCCATCAATTATAATATGGAAAGCGAAGAATTACGTGCAAACGATTATTAGCAAACGATTTTTTATTCGACATTTTTTTCTACCAAACAAAGGTCTACAGGTTAATCCAAAAAGAACAATCAGACAGGTTTTTTGATCAGTTTTTCAAGTGCTAAAATGGCTTTGTTAGCCCTGAATAGAAAGAGCGATCTTTTTTTTTTTAAATGGTAAAATGGGTTAATACTCTTTTACTTATCAATTGCTATATTATACTTTCATATAATGTAATAAATGTTAAAGGTAGAAATTCTTAATAGAAAATAAAAAAAATATTAAATTGAAAGCAGTGGTGTCAGGCGAAGGACAAGTGAGCAAACGATCTATTAAGGGTGCACAACCTGGGATCCGCTGTGGCACATGAACATATAAAAATAAACTATAATAAAAAAATTTTGAAACAAATAAAGAAAGAAAAAAAATCGAAATTTTTGAAGTTTTTGACTCACCAAATCTAAATCAATGTAGTTTTTCGATAGCTATTTTTTCGGAGGCAATAAATTTCCACAGTTTTAAAACTCTCGATTTTTTTTATAGTACTACCAAATTACGATGAGTAAATTTCGAATTTTAGTAATCACTTTTGAAGCTCGTTATTTGAGTCCGATTCATAGTGACTTCTCAATGTGACTTTTCGGAAGTTATTGTACGATTTCCGCTTAAAATACCGCTCTTTTTAATACGATGTTATAACGACTACCCAATCGTGATCGTGCTAATCACTTTTGATGTACTTTATTTGTTTCAATTTTATCGTAAATCCAAACTATTTTTAACTTTCTTTTTTTTGGTATTTCCACGTGATTTTGAAAATACCGACATTTTTAATATGTGTTAATACGACACTCAAATCTAGAGCTTTATCACTCATATAATGAACACCACATAATTAGTTTTATTTAACGACAAAGAATAAAATGGGCAGGCCACGTTATCAGAAGGGACGGAGACCGTAAGACAAAAAGAGTTTTCAATGCCAGACCAGTTGGCACACGAAAAAGAGGCAGGCCGAATTTGAGATGGATAGCTGGCCTAGAAAAAGACCTTTTGGTCTTAAAAACTTAAAACTGGAAAACACTACCAGGAAAAAAGTTAGGAATCCGGAAAAACTTCTTGAGAAGGCCAAAGCCCACCCTGGGCTGTCGAGCCATTGATGGTGATGATGATTAATACCACACTCTAGTCGTACCTTTAAATATGAGCTTTATTTGTGCCGATTTCATGCCAAATCTTAGAGATTTCAACAACTAGACTTATGTACCGGGTTTTGAATAGCCTGATATTTTTAATCCGGTATTATAACGGTTTCTAATCAGGCGTTGCTTTTGACGTGACTTTCTTTGCGCTGATTTCATCGTCAATATATGTTACATTTAAACAATTCGTTTTTAATGCAATATTATAACACAACGCGAAATTCTAATGTGAGTTTTAAACTGGTTACTATGTTTGAGTTTTGTTTCTAATTCCTGGTAGCTTAAAAAGTACTTAAAAAAACCGTTTTAAAGTTCATAAAATCTCTTTTAATTTACTAAATTTAAATATTCTTAAGTTAAAAATATACTGAACTTAATCTCCACCGAATGCTGAATCCTATTTTGAGAAATAATTCATTTGTTTTATTTTAAATCAGTTTATTCCCTGTACAATTTCCTTAATTAAAATATTTAATTTGCATTTATGAGACTAAATAAAATATTTATAGCTTCTTATTTTTAGCTTTCATTCAAGAACATTACTGTTAATTTATTTTAATATAAGTTTTTGTGTTACATGACGTAATAAAAAAAATCCTCATTTTTGCGATTTTTTTTTTTTTTTTTTTTTTTTTTTTTGATGAGATGGAAATTTTGAAGGGAGAATAAATTCTACGAATTCAATAATGAATAAAATATTGCATTTAAATACCAATTCTATCCGTCCCCACATCTTTACCGTCGCTAATGGTATTATACCGCAGGATGATTTTAAACAGGATTACAGGATATTTCCCAAATCGTCGCCACTACCAGCACTACCTAAATAAAGTAATACTGTTTGTTCTATCACTTCCCGAAGCTGTACATCAGGATAAAATTCGTAGTCGAATTTTATTATTTTATAACATGGTGTGTAGCCAAATCTTTCAACAAAAAATAAGCACCTTTTAAGTAGTACTTTTCAAGCATATATTTTTAAGCACTATATTAACAAAATATTAAAAAAAAAAAAACATTTTTAAGCACTATATTAACAAAATACAAAATAATTTTCAGACTTTACATGATCCTGATAAAATAACTAGTTTCTGACAAAGAATTCCTTTCTTGATTATATTAGCCATTAAAAAATGATCGAGAGATTTTTCGGTTCGATATCAGAGGTTGGAAAATGAAGTCTGTAATTGAGAATATCTTGCAAAATGCAGCAGAGTTGCACACGAGAGTGCAATAATCTCACCGAACACAGCTTAGATGACGCACACGCAAACATTTCATCAAACAAGAAAAATGATGGGCACATTCATACGCTATAAACTGACGGTATAGATTGTGGTTGAATGAATTGTGAAAACGTTGAGAAAAAAAAAACGCTCTTGCATAATACGTGGCGAAAATCGACAGGGTAAAGAAGAAAAAAATCTCATTTTCCCAAAGGAAAAAATAAGCACCTTTCAAAAACACGCAATGAAGAAAGCACCTTTAAGGGCTTTTAAAAAACTAAAACCGGAAATAAGCACCTTTAAAAACGCTACGCACCCTATATAAGCTTTTTCAAAATAATACTTTCATATTAAACGGTGCATTCAGAACAATTTTTGACCCAATGATCGGATTTTTAAGTGTAAAGACTCAATCTTGATGGTTTGAGAGTTACGAAATAAATATGCTAAATAATAAATGAAGACGATATTTTGAGAAATAAAATCACAGTTGAGTATTTCCTACCATTCAATTAATCTAAGAATAAAAAGAAATCCAGAAGTTGTTTCGGTAAAATCAAACAAATTACAATAACGGAGGAAAATTATGTTGTTTTCTTTTTACTAGTGTTAAAGGAAAAAGGAAAACATATCATCCACGCAATTATTTTCTGAATAAATATGAAAGAAACGACGGAAAAAAATGATTCAAATAATAATGGAAATCAAATGAAGCATTCTATTAAAAGTGAATAACCTTGAGATGAAAAACAATTTGTTTTGCTCACTTCTTTAAAGATTCCGTTTTCTTGATATTTTTTTTTCTTCTTCTGTGCTTAACAAACATTTGATGAATGAATTATTTGACAGTACAAAACTCTTGAATGGAATTTTCACTTTAAAAGCTATGCGTGGTGATTCATTTTAAACTTCACATCTCTATTTACTGTTGAAGCCGATTGTAGTGTATCTACCACTACAAAAATATAAATCGAGTCTATGGTGGGGTGCCTTTTCATAAATGAAGGTTGACCCCCACATGATGTGAACAACTTTGATGGATGGTAACTGCGACCTCCCCAGGCTTCTCAGTCTCGATCACACACAACGTATACACTCGACTGCTAAAGATCGTGAACTTAATACAGCTCTCACGATCAGCACTCAAGAAGTACGGTGATCGTAACACAGCTCTCCCGTCTTCGCACAAAACAGCAATGAATCAACTAGTGTTATCCTATTCATCGAATTCTATCACAGCTATAATTCTGGTGGGGGAGTACTGTAGTGTATCTACCGCTACAAAAATACAATTCCAATTCACAAGACGTGTTTCTAGGGTGGTGTTCATAGATGAAGGTTGTCGTTAACATTTTCCACATCGATGAAAACTGATTTCGATGATGCAGGACCCCAAAGGAAAGAAATAACGCCCACAATTTCACCGTCAGCAACAACTGGTCGCAAAGACATAATTGATGAGCGCGTCGTAAGCATGCAACGGTCGTGAGCACAAGCCGTGGTGGCCTTCCAATAAGGTTCGAATAACAGCGAGATTTATAACCCCATTCAACTAATTAAAAACAGATTATTGTATTTCATTAACTTTAAAATATTAGTGCTTGAAAATCTGACCAACATGATAAAAGTTATATAGGAATATATATATTTTTTTTTATAATTGTATTTGTTGGTATATAGTTTTAGTTTCTAAAATAAGTTAGTAAAAAAATAGAGTTGGGTGATAAAAATTGTTTAGTTCCCAATCACTGCTGCATCCAATCATTTTTTTTTCCTTAAAAAAACCACAACTTGAATTACTTCACTAAATTTATAAAAGTGAAACATTTTTGAAGAAAAAAAAATTATTCAGTTATCAAATTTAAATTTCATTTTCTGATGGTACAAAAAACTTAGATAATAGAAACATACAATGGAGTACCTTTCAAATTTGAAATATAAACAAATAACATTTTCATATACAGTCAAACCCTGCTATAATGAACATTCAGGGGACTGAAATTTTGATTCACTATAACCGGGACTTCACTATAACCGTTACGGAAACAATTTAAACTAATCGTTCCTAACTCCCCCCTTTTATGACACATTATTTAAATAAATGACCGAAAAATAATACGTAGTAACAAAAATGTGTTCACTTTTATTACTTTTCGTCTTGCGTAGGAGAAAAATGAGTCATCTTCAGCCGATGAGCAGTCCTCAACATCAGATATGGAAAAACACTCTCCGATAATTTTTCCTGGATTTACGCTATCCCGCTTTTTAAACGCAGCCATTCAAGCACATAACAGAAGTCTCACCCAATCGCATAGCAAATTCATCGCTTTTGACTTGAATCATTTGTCCAGATACTGCAAGATTGTGGTTTCTGAATGCTGAACCCATTCAATAATAAAGCAAACAAGAAAAATGCTACATTCCATGTTGCGATAGTTTAAAAATTGGAATATGTATTTATTTTGAAGTAGAAGTTTCAAAATTATTACGAATATGTATTATTATAAATGAAGAAAATAAATGAGTCGAAGACAGAAAAAAGTTCATACTATCCAACTTTTTTTCGTTCACTCTTCACTCTATCGACAAAAAATAACGTTATACGCGGGTACATTTCGCGGGAGTTCACTATAAACCGCATTCACTAAAGCGGGGTACTATCATTTTAAATCAATATCATTCCCTCTAAATTTTTTTATACTGAGCAATAATATATAGCATAATCACTTAATATCCCTTTTTTTCTTCTTTTGTTCAGTTTGTAAAACGATGGTAATTAAATGATTCGTGAGGAGTTCCGGCATAAAAATTGAAAGGACATGCAGTCACATATCATTAAAGTCAAAACAAGTTTATTCCATGCACACACAATGGAAGTTATTGAACTGATAGATAGTATTATACAAATCACATAAGTTTTCTTCCATTAGTTCCTTTGGGACACTTCTTAGAAAAAAAGAGGATTAACTTTTCTACCATTAGGATGATTTTAGTAACGTTATGTAACAAGCAGACCATTTTATTTATATGGAGTGAAGGAAACAAAACTGCGTAAATACGTAAGAATTAAAAAGGTGCGTAGCCAAATTATTCAACAAAAAATAAGCACCTTTTAAGCACTTTTCAAGAGCTCAAAAATATTTTTAAGCATTTTAAAAAATTATATATATATATATATATATATATATATATATATATATATATATATATATATATATATATATATATATATATATATATATATATATATATATATATATATATATATATATATATATGTAAAAGGAATGGCGTTTTCTTACGCTACGAACTGACAATACGCCAAAATAGACTGGGGTTGAATTAATTGTGAAAATGTTGAATGGAACAATGTGAAGTGTGTCTCTTTGTATAATTCATAGCGAAAATCAACATGGTAAAGGACAAATCACATTTTCGAAAAGGGAAACATCCAATGAAGAAAGCACCTTTTAAAAAACAAAAATCGAAAAGAAGCACCTTTTTTAAAAATATTGGGATCTCACCACACACAAATATATTGGTCTATAATTGGGATATACCACAAATATTGGGATCTCACATCAAGGTTGTTCCATGAATAAATTTAAAAGCTAAATAAATGAAATAATAGAATTGAAATGAAAAAAAAATCAAAATTTAATAATAATTCGCATAATTGAAAGATTTAGAATTTTTATTTTTATTTTGTTCAAATCAAACTGAAAATAATAATGAAAATATAGTTCGACTTAGTATCGTATGCAAAAAGAAAGTGTTCCTTTTTCATTCTTGAATAAATGAATGAACTTTTTGGGTACTAAAACTAGAAAGCTAATCGAGTGAACATTTTCTGTAGGCAAATTATTATTAATCTGAATACATCTCTGCATTCATACGTAATATATTAAAGTTAACCCCCGCTATTATGAACACGGTTTATAGTGAACTCCCGGATAGAGTAACCCGAAATCCCTTGAAGGTACACTATAGCGGGGTTTGACTGAATAAAATAACATGCTTTGTTATCTGAAATGTCCCTGAATGAACATTTGAACATCTGAATGAACATTTTCTTTCATTCACATGGCTTTGATGGGAGGTCAATTATTTTAATAATTCTAAATGTGTACAGTGCGCAAGAATAGACAACCCTAAATAAACTTATGATCGGATATTCACGTACTCAATTTTAATTTTTCCAAGGGGGTGAATATAATAATTAATGAGTATAAACGATATTTTAAGTTGCAAAATCAGGCACAAAAACGTATTTACTCTGACCCTCGAAACATAGGAGTGCAGCCCCAATCTGGTAAATAGGGTCCCAATAGTTTGGTCAGAAGAGCGGTACAAAGTTTGGACCCCTTCATGTTAATTTTACTTTTCGCGTTTTTCATCGTATATCGAAAACATTTTAAGAAAAAGTGAACAAAAATTTACACACAATTGTAAAATTCGTTTATCTAAAGATAATTCCGCGCAAAATATAACGTTCAGTAAATATTCATTATTTTTTATTATTTTATTTAATGAAAGTCTAAAAATTTGGAATTGTAAGGAATGTAATGTTTCGCATCATTTTACAGAATGCAATTTTTTAGATGGCAGAACACAAACTTTGAGCGAAATCGGTCGAATGGTTCCTGCGAAATCGAATTTTGAAAAAGTCGTATTTTTAAAAATTCGGTTTCTCAGGAACTATTCGACCGATTTTGCTCAAATTTCGTATTCTGCCATCTATAATTAAATTCTTTAAAAAGAGCCAAAAAAAAATTGCATGTCTTACAGTTCAAATATTTTTGGGCAACATTAATTAAATAAAGTAATAAAACAAATCGATATTTACTAAAACTTACATTCTGCATGGAATCATCTTTGGGTAAATGGATATTTTTAGTTTATTTTTCATATCCGTCGTTGAACAGCCGACCTAATTTTGGGTTTACGACAACTAGTGTTCAACTCCGTAGCCTTGTCATTTTGAACCAATCCAGAAGACAAGGAAACTCCTGAATCAGTAGCCCCACGGAGGACTTTGCGACTCGACAGATTTAACGTGCTACCATTTCAGCCACGAGCCATCAGTCACCATTTATTGCACGTCTTCAGCCGGCGGGATCAAACCCACGAAATCTTGGACATGGGCCCAGTGCCTTACCAACCAGGCAATCCCGACAGGTAAACGGATTTTATAATAGTTTGCAAAATTTTTCGATTCGCTTAAAAAGTTCCCGCAAAAAAGTAATATTAACATAAAAGGGTCCAAACTTTGTACCGACCAAACTATTGGGACCTTACTTCCAACATTGCACCTTATATATGGGAGGTCACAAATCCCAAGTCTTTTGAAAAATGTTTATTCAGAGAAAGGTACGGTTTTGTGTCCAATTTCGTAACTTAAAATATCGTCTGCCTTACTTAACCACTCCCCTTACCAATGATTTCGAGGGGGGGGGGGAAATTCCAAAAATCTACATATTTTTTTATTTTATTAATAAATACAAGGAACTAAAACAAAAGATTATGCACATGTTTTAAGTTGAGATTTGAATTTTTTTTTTATGTGTAAGAAACATTTAATTTAAAATCAGTTTACTATCCCTAGTTGTCTCGGACAAATGAAATAAGTTAAATATGAGTGTTTGTATGATAGTTCTTAAAACAAGGGACAACACAAAATGATACTTTTCAAACGCCATCAGTGAAGGAATACGCTATTTTACTCTTATTGCTATGATTATATTTCTTGCTTTCGAACGAGTAAAAACGTGATAAAACAAAATGCACTGACACATTCTGCTAAGTCCGAGTTTTCTCGGGATGATAAAATATTTGCAATATATACGTACCCGAGACAACTCGGGATAATCAGGGGAACCGGTTATTTAGCTTATTTGAGGTCTTCCCCTTGAACATTTAAGATTGAGTCCTAGAACGTGACTATTCGATCATTAGATAATAAGTTATGCAGGGCGTTCCGTTTTTTTATTTTGTGCACTGTATGTTTTATAATAATAATAATAATAAAAAAAAACAGTATTTGAACACAATTTGTGCAAGAAGAAGAAAAAAAAAGAAAAAGACTGGACGTCTTTATTTGAAGTGTATCTATCCTTCAGAGACGGGGAAATTATGTTTTTTAAAAGCCCATTCCTGCATTGTTTCAGAAGAATAAACATGAATCATAAGTGAGTCAAATTATCCACCACGAAGGGTGGTCTTTCTAGTATCTTCATTCAAGGTCGATACAAACACGACCTTCCCAGAATTTATTTACGCTTTTTTCCCATTCCTTCCTTCATAGGGAATAGATTTTGGAATATCAGCATGTCGGACAACGCTTCCTGTAAATTATTTTTAGTAAGGACTTCAGTTACTACTCTGCAATAGCTGTGCATCATTTCATTATGATCTCAATCTATTTATATATATATATATATATATATATATATATATATATATATATATATATATATATATATATATATATATATATATATATATATATATATATATATATAGATTTATTCTTTTGTGTGAACATTTTTTCTTCGATTTTAAGCGAGCAGTTAGGGAGTAGAGGTTTTGAAGAGGCAGAAGTGACGTCAATTCCCCCACCTTACCCACACACCCTATTTATTCGTTTCCCGGAAGTACGTCAAGAGTAGCCTCTTTCTGCCCATGTGCTTATTTCTAGATGTGTTTTTATAATTTCGTTTTTATTTTAATATTAGTTTCATATCATATGATTCTGATGGCGTAAGAAATTTTTATTTAGTTTTAAGTTTTTTAGTCTAACTGCATTATATTAATTAATAGTTTCCTAAATCTTGTGTTTTTTACGTTTGATATGTGCCATTTATTTTCTTTGAAAAGAATATATTTCTGATGGTAGGAAATAATCATGAGGTAGAAACAGTTTTTAGATTCGTTATTCCGCTGGAGCCTCAATGTTCATTTAATCCATACGCGTATTTAATCCATATACCAAGTAATATACATAATTAAGAAACATTAATTTATTTTTGTTCGAGAAAAAATTTTCGTTTCTTACTCAAATGTGAATCAATAATAATATATCTACAGTATCAATTCGATCATAATTTCATTAAAATATATTAATAAACGTACAACCCTTCATCCTTATAATTTAATAAACTATAATAATTTAAAATAAAAACAAACTTATTTTTGAAACTTAAGAAGAAATATTTTAATTGTTTATTCTGAATTAATTTTATTTTCTATTCGAAAATAAATATCTCTATATAATGAGATTATGTATACAATTATAGATTAAATTTCAAATTCTTCGATTTGCAAATGAAATATTTTAAATCGAAGAAACATGCCACGTTTTTTTTTAACGCTATTGTGTTAAATATGAAATTTTATTATATGATATAATAATGATAAAAACTTATTGTCTAATCATAAATGGGATTCGGAAATCATGTATAGACTTAGATTATTACTATTTCTGTGAAAATCCCCGTCAATGACGTTTTTAATATGCATTTCACTCAGAAGTGATTAATACTAATTATAGAGAAAGTCACTATAACTATTTCTCACTAAATTTACGTTTTATCTGCATTTTATTAGTCAATCAGAATTGTCCAAGTCAAAATTCCTAATGGTTCCGTCAAAACATTTTGATGGTTTGTGTTGAGATCAGTGAGATTCATGATGGTTCGATATCAATTGATGGTCACCTTCATCCAACATTTTACATTATGAGTTGATGGTTTTTGATATGCCAATAAACTTCCATCATTCCATGACGAAAATGTTACTTTAATACTATGATGGTTAACCATCAGGAGAAGTTCATTCTGATGGACCAACAATCCATGATGGTTCCAACTATTCATATCCATGATGGTTTAATCGGAAGTCTTGTTGGGGCTCATGAATATCAAAACAAGTTGCTATTCCTGATGGTTCATGAACAAACAATCAAAACAAGCTGCTATTCGTGTGTTGGATCCTCACACATCAGTCCGAACTCCTACATTGGGGTGATGCTGGTTCGTGCCACGCGTGTTTATTTTATTCTTGTATGTGTGGTTTATTTTCTTTGAAAAGAATATAATTCTGAGGAGTTAATGGAAAGAAATAATGATAAGATCATTTCTTAAGCAAAAATCTATTAAATTATTTAATAAAAATAATATGATATTTTAATTTTATAGAATGTGAGTAATTTCATATCATATGATTCTTATACCGTGGGAAACTTTATTTATTATTAAGTTTTTTAATCTAAATACATTTTATTAATTAATAGTTTCCAAAAACTTGCGTTTTTTTTTTTCCGTTTTGTATGTGCCATTTATTTTCTTTGAAAAAAATATAATTCTGATGGAAGGAAATAATCACGAGGTAAGAACTTAAAACATTTCTTAAGTAAAAATCTATTAAAATCATTTAATAAAATAAATAATTTCATTTTTTAAATTTTATAGAATGTGAGTAATTCCATATCGTATCTGGCTTAAGACTGCGTCAAACGCTAACTAAATAAATAAATAGTAAGCAGCATTGTTTACAATAAAAAATTGTAAAAATTGGAATAGAATTTCAAGTAATAAACTTCAAGCATAACAAAAGGTCATGAAAATAGTGGATTCATTCAATTTAAAATGTGTGATTTTTGTTTTGAAAAAGAGGGATTCATGAGAAATGATTCCCTAACCAGATTTTATCATCTTTTCGAATCGGGTTTTCGAGAAATTCTATCTTTCTTTAATAAACTTTCATGTGGGTGGTCGAAAAACTTTATTCGTTTTATTTAGTTTTCTATTCTCAGATGAATTTGAATAATAACCCTAAAGCAATGCTTTTCAGTTCCAATACTGATGTTTATAATTACCAAAAGGGGTTACCATTTTAAAGACTGAATATTTTTTTTTACGATCCTGAAAACTACGTAATTTCTGTTTCCCGCAAATTATTGTTTTTCGCTCTCCAAATCATCCTCGCTCGCAATAATGCTTTAACGCAATTTCATAGATAATAATTACGAAATTATTTCCTTTATTGAAAAAATTCATTCACAAGACTGTGCGATTCATTTTTCTTCTAGAAAGTTCTACCTTCCTTGTTGAGGGATCATTTAAATATTACCTAAGTACAGTGCGAAAAAAAAAACATTTTGGATAACTTTTGATCTTCACGTACTGGACAGGATCTGCTACAGTTGCGTAGTTTTGGGAAGTATTTGGGGGGGGACCCTCTGAAATTAAGCATTACTTGATTAATGAACTGTTGTACAATAAGTAGGATGCAGATATAAAAAAAAACTTCATTATTCATTTTACGTAATTTAAACGTTTAGAATGAATATACATATATATATATATATATATATATATATATATATATATATATATATCTTTATATATAAGAAGAGAGTGGAATGATAACACATAGCCAATCACAGAAGACTTCTGGTTAGTAACGCACAAAACAGCCAATCAAAATTGAGAACGCATGTATGTGAAAAGGTAATAATTTTTAATAATGCTGTCAAAAAATACAAAATACAAATTGACCTCAAATAAAACTCACTGGACTTCGAATTAAATAATTAAGAAAACTCTACTATTACGTTTACAAAAAGGAGGATTTATTAACTCAACAACAAAATTATAGCATCGCCATTCCAAAAAAAAAAAAAAAAAAAATCTCACAGTTACGTAAAGCTATAAAAAGAGCGAACGATTAGTTATGCAAACGATTATATATGATTATTATGAACTAAACTTTATGCAAACGATTGTTTATGACGTCATTAGATAAAAGTGTCATTAACGCAATATTATCCAGTGTTTATTAATAATTTTGAGTGGCAATGTAAAGAGATAGTTGTTCTAAAGTTTTATAATAAAATATTTGATTTATTTTAGAAGTCCAATATATTTTAATAGCTTTGATAAATCGGGTAGAGTTATTGGAAGCACGAATCAACACTCTCTCAAAAAACTATTTACATTCCAAATTATCAAAATATATTGAACAGAGTTTACTTTGAAATACTTATATCTTTTATAAAAAATGGATCGCCGTGAATATCTTAGGCGATATCAACAGCGGCATGGAGCTGAACATGATTTAGCTGCACAAAATTAACTGGAAAATAATTGTAGTGCTATCAATACGCGACGGCTGAATGAGCGGCGAAGAAACGTTGAAAAGTCAAGACGTTTAAATGAAAATGAATACCTTGGTGTACTTACGAATACTTCTGATTGAAACTAAAATATTTTGTCAGTTGACAGTATTGAACTTAATTGAGCAATTACTTGCAATGGTATTTGCTTTTGAAATATTACTTAAAATCAACTTATTAATATTACATGTTTTAATTTGTTTGTAATTTTTGTAAAGTTTTTTTCCATCAGGTTTTAATTGTTTTTAGTTTAAAATCTATATTATATAAAACGCTAATACGTACGTATGTATGTATCAATAAAACCGATGATATTTCTTTTCTCGCGCTGGCAACAGTTTTCATTTTTAATTGATTGGATTTGGCGCGCAAGAGCACGTAGTGAACAACCAGATAACAATAACCAGAGTGAGCATTATCAGGTTGTTCAATTCAGATTCATGCACTAAAAACATGACAATATTTAATTTAAACTCAATTAGGAATTAATTAATTAATTGAAGTGGGAATGCTTTAAAAGGCCGCTGTTGAATTGATATTTTCCTACTGGGAGCTACCTAAACGTCTAAAAAACGTTTAAGTGTTTGTATTGAATGCATTGAATTTTTTTTATATTTCGCGTTTATTTATGCATTGAATTTTCACGCTTTAAAATGCAGAATATTAGTGAAGCAATATTTGATAATTTATTTTGCTAATATGTTTCTTATTTAGCTAATGTTTTGATTTTTTTCACCATGTACAATCTAAATAGCTAATATACTTTTTAAAAAGCCAATAAGAACATTGGTAGAATTCTTCTACATAAGTACAATACTGCGTCTTTGATGATAAAATACTATGTCTTTGATGATAATATATTATGTCTTTGTGCTAGAACATTGTGTTCATTGGCGAGCGAGCGCAGCGAACCATGGTTCACGGCGTGAACCACATAGGATTGCGTAGCAATTCTCGGGGGTTGGCGAGAGTTAGCGAGCAGGGGGCGGAGCCTCCTAGTTTAAATGATTTGAGTGATGATTTGAGTTAGGCAGTACCACGCGTGCTTCGGATACGGAGATTAATCTCCGGCTAATGCCCTATAGCAGTGTTTCCCAAAGTGTGGTACGCGTACCCCCAGGGGTACGGGAATCGTTTAGAGGGGGTACGTGTTCTTATGCGAAATATCTTGCAACAAACGAAAATTTCAAAAATTTTATTTAAAAACAAAGCTAGCCATTAAAATCTACGATTACGTATTTTTCTTTCGGCTATTTTTTGCAGAGTTAACAGTTAATAATTAGTGGTGTCAGCAGCTAGTTGTGATTTCTAATTTTTGTACAATTTTTTATAGTAAAAAATGCATTCATTTTTTATTAGTGGTACACAGCGTTGCGAAAAATTTAGAAAGGGTACTCAAAAGTCATAAGTTTGGGAAACACTGCCCTATAGTAATGTGTTAAATAATATTGCTTCCTCGCTTTATATAAGTTTATAATATTGTTTGTATTGAAATTGCTTTATATAAGTTTATAATGTTGATAATAAGTTCCTCTGACATTTTACAATTCTATCATATTCTCTCTATGTGATGTTGGTGCAGAAAAATTGCCAGCTAATTTCCAGGAAAACGACTCTAAGTTTGTTCGCGAAGCGAACGAAAATGTAATTGCGTAGCAATTATCGGGGGTTGGCTAGCGGTAGTGAGAAGGGGGCGGAGCCCTCTAGTATATATATATATATATATATATATATATATATATATATATATATATATATATATATATATATATATATATACAGTCCCTGGCCATTTTATAAGATTCTAATAGATTCTAACTATAGATTCTAAATTCGCACTATAAGATTCTATCAAAAATTTTAATTCTCAGGTGATACTATATTGTTTTTGCGCGACTGAAACCGGTTTGCACTTGTTTACGTTAGTGTATCAATGGGTTAACATTGTAATGCAATACGTTAAAAATAAATACAAATAGGTAGTACTTAAAAAATCTCCGGCATTAGTATTCAAACTTAATGGTTTAAGGAGGGTGACCTCATATTTGTTACCAAATTAAGTGCAGATGATAATCTAAGTTAAGAAATCAGACAGAAAAACGCGCTTTCTCATAAGAAGCATAACCGCGATAGATTCCTGACTCTCAAAATCAGAGCAGAAGCCACGTTCGGTGGTTAGGACAAGAAAGCGGTTGAAAGTTCGGACACCTCAACGTTAATTCTACTTTCTGCGGACTTCGAATCGAAAATTGTTTGCATACAATTATAAAATGTGTTTATTCGAAGACAAGTCTATGCAAAAAATGATTTATTATTATTTTATTTGCAAATAGTCGAAAAAATTTGAATTTTAAGTTAAATAAATTTTTACTTCAACTTAAAGAAATAACCTTTTTTATTTGTAGGAAATCGGTCAAAAAGTTACAAAGAAATCCGATTTTTTAAAAATGTGATTTTTTTTCTTAATTTTTCAGTTATTTTGAAATTTTTACATAAAATACATATATCGATTTTTAAAACCATCTATTCAGTGGAATGAAGCCATAGACATTTTTTTCTTGTTTGCCATCTCAGTTTCCCATTCCTCAATAAAGAACATCTCTTAATTTTTTGTACTCAAGACGAAGAGTTATGAAAAATAAAAGTTACTGCATATTGTTTTTTAATCGTTTTTGTATTTCTTTTTATGGGTCATTCATTTAATTAATGTGTCATAAAAGGGAATAGTTCGGAAAAAATGAGTTAAAATTGTTTGCAGTATGGATAGAGTGAAATTTCGGTTATAGTGAATAGAAATTTAAGTTCCTTGAAAGTTCACTATAGCGGGGTTTGACTGTCTCTGTATTGTTCATCATTTTGTTCTGTCTTTGAGCGATTCATCTTACATGTTTGTGTGAAGGACAATGAGGCCTCCACATTGTTCTTTCTCTACATGTTTAAGGATCGAACTTTTATAAAAATGCTTTCTCTCTCTCCTCATTGACGTCAACCTAAAAGACCAGTTCAAGTGCAGTTTTAAAATAGATTTTGTTAAATGTGTTTAAAATAGATGGAAAAAAAATAGAAATACGATACTTCCTTTATACACTCATCTATTTTAAAAATATTCAATATAGAGTTGCTCATTCCATTTTATTTTAAAATTAATAATTACTTTAAAATTAATGAAAATTACAATTGGTTACACTGGAATTTTAAAAAAAAATATCAGGTGAATTTTTTTTATATTTAAATAAAAATTATTTATAAATACAGAGTAGGGGAGAGTGGTGTCAATTGTAACATTTTTTACTTAACTATTTTTAACTAACAAAAAATCCAATATATTATTAGTATTAATTGACAGATGAGTAAAGTAGACTATCCTCTACTAGAAAAAAAATTAAATACCTGATTTTAAATATTATTATATAAGTTATTAACAATTTTTGACAGTCGTGCACTTGTTACAATTGTCCCCACTTACGGGGTCAATTGTAACAGTTCATAAATTCAACTAAAACATAGTTAATTATACATATTATCATAGTTGTGATATATTTTATTATTGATCAAAATAGTAGTGATATTTTAGGAGTAAAAATAATAATGAGCAGAGACCTAAAGGGTTAAACTTTTAACTTTAAGGGGTTAAAAATTTTAATTTATGCTGTGAAAGGTGACAAATAAAATAATGCACATGCAACATAATATAAATGCTATAGGAAACTATTGGTGGTTCTTAAAGAGTTTAGTAATGGTTTGTAAACATAAGATTATTTATTTTCAGCTGTTACAATCGTCCCTTTACTTATTGTTACAATTGTCCCCAAGACGCCATTTCAGCTTCATTTGTTAAAAACAATGCTAGTTAATTAGCAAAACTAATCTTTTTTTTTATTGAAATGTTAATTAAGGTGTCCACTTACATATTCGGTTACTAATTTTTATTTGTTTAAACAAAATTACTTTGTTACAATAAAATATTCTAATACCAAAAAAAGTACTTGCGTGACGTGAAAATATCTTTTGTGATGTAACTCTTTCAAAAGTACATAAAAATGGTTGCCATCAGGGGTGTACATGTAGATTTGTTAAATACACCTTGTGCACCACCTAGGAACCAAATCTAGAACCCGACACTCGAAATTTTTGCTCTGTTACAATCGTACCCTGTTACAATTGACCCCACTCTCCCCTATCTGCTACATTTTAGATTTTCCAATTCATGACTTTTCATGACCTTCCGTGACTCATTCCAAGAATTTTTCATGGCTTAACGAAATTCCATTACATTCTAAGACGCTTCAGTTATAGAAAAACTGACCATCGACAATTTGTTTAGTTCCGATTGCTATCGAACAAAAGGATGATTATTTGATGTCTAATTTTTGTTAGTTTTTTCTGATGAAATGAAAAATAATTAGCTAAGTTAGGATATATTTTTAGTTAAATTTTATCAATCTTTTCAAATATACTTCTTAAAACTTGGAATTGAGAAATAATGGGCTCATTTGTTTTAAAATAAAACGCAGATTAAAGTTGTTTCGATTGGATGCTGTCTATTAACCGATTCCCTGATTATCCCGAATTAACTCGGGTATGCGCATATATTTGTTATCCCGAGTATACTCGGGCATAGCAGAATTCGTCCATACGTTATGCTTTATCACGTTTTTATTCGACCAGAAACAAAGCAAAAAATAATAATAATCTGCTGCTGCGATTGGCAGTTTACCAATATTTGATTGGGGGGGTTTGCTATTTGTGGAACTGCAGACGTGTTTTGCGCAATTGTATATACGATGGTTTATGAATTTACATAGAAAGAAAGAGTAAAAAAAAAAAAATGGCGCTTCCGAGCGAAAGTAATGCAGATAACTTTTTCAGAATATGAAGATGTGAACATGTACAAAGACTAATATTTAGTATATGAAGAGTGACTTACACAATTGTGATGTTGCTTCATTGTTCTGTGTGACCACTGAAACCTCCTTGGAGAGACATTCTAGAGATGGATGGTCACTGGTCTGGACGGAACTATCCTTTGTGTTGCAACATCTTGTGTCTTGAACGGACTTGAAGATACCATTTAGTTCCAGGCGCTCTATACCTGTTCAAAGATAAAAGTCCAAATTAAATACAGGGTATCTGCTACATTTTAAATTTTAAAATGTGTGTTTTCACTACAGCGCGAGAACGCGAGAATCTCGCATATTTTTTTCTTTTCTCGCATTAAAAAATGATTACCGCGAGAAATTCGCGCATTCTATAAATCAATTTCAAAATTCGCGAATTTCTTGCATTTTGGAAAAAGCTTCGAATTACGCCATTTAGAAAAAAAACCGTTTCACTTTTCTTCCTAGATCTTTCATTATTTTCATCATCTGCCCCATTATCTAGCTTCCCTATTTACCAGTATTGTTTAGAACCTTTTCGAACAACAGAACACAACCACGGAACCCCTTTCAGAGCACATTTCTCTACAATCACATGTTCACCGTAGGTAAGATTTCTTCATGTAAGACGTTCAAATTTTTTATGCACTTATGTAAGATGGACAAATACCTTGTAAAGGCAAAATCTTCTATGATGATGCACCAAAAATATTCAATGCTTTAAAAAATAGAAGACGTTAAAAATTTATTATAATCAAAGAAATAATTTTTTTTTAAAGAGTTTTAGTGTTTTTTTAGTTTTTAGAAATCTCACTTAACTTTTTGAAATCTCATCCTGCTTTTGAGAAAGGGTGAGAAATTCTCACCCATTTTTTTTCTATGATGAAAACACTGTTTTAGATTTTCAAATCCATGACTTTTCATGAATAAATCATGATCAATCAATTTTTCATGACTTACCAAAGTTACTATTTTCTCCGAGAAAAACACAACACTAAATTTAAAAAAGAATTATCATAACAATAAATGAAATGATTAGTATAACCAAAACTGTTATATTCTGCATCTTCATATTTATAAATTTTATACTTAAAAAACAGAGTAAAAGAAAGAGTTGAAGGAATAAAATAGCTGGAAAAAAATACAAAGGCAAACTTTTTTTTCTCTTTTTTTTTTCTCTGCAGAATTATATTCTAAAGAAAATTTTCTTGTTCATGGAAAAGGAAAGAAATATTAGTGATTTTTCTGTTCTCATTTCGGAATTAAAAAACATTTGCCAATGACTGGCTTGGTTCAGCTAGAATTTTAAATTGATAAAATAAAAAATAATAAATAAAAAAAATTCTTAAATCACAGAAGTTTAAAAGATAATTCACTCCAGAAATGATGCTCTTTCTTTCATTTCTTGAAAGAACACCATCATTTTTAAAGAACGTAATAAAAGCATTTTATATTTTAATAAAATATGACTGTGAGTTAGGTTTTTATTACGAATTCAGATATATGGTACGCTGCGAAATTGGGGGTAGGGGGGATTCCATTTTAAAATGAGATTTTTCAGCGACCTAATTCCATAACTTTCCATAATTTTAAAAAAAATATTAAAATCATGACATTTCATGACAAATTTTGTTCAATAGCAGAATCCATGACTTTCCAGGAGTACCCTGTAAATACAGTCTCTATAGAGTGGATCCAGTCGTAAATCCACTATAAACGAGGGTTCATTTTACGAAAGAGTATTTTTTAGCAGCAGTATTGTTGGGAAAAAGTGATTGCGATAGTACATAATTTGCTTTATGAGATATTTACGAACTAAATACAATCTCCTTACAACGAATTTCTCCTTATTAACCATTCAAAATATTCTTCACATAAAGAAGCCTGTCTACAATGAATTTTTAGACGTTTGTCATTTCAATTTTTTAGATGTTCATCGTTTTTCCCCATCATTTTTAAAGGGCATTTAAATTTTATAATTTTGGGGCAACTGATTGACGTGCTCCCGTTTATATTCATTCCAGAAAATAAATTCCTTTTGAACACTCTTTAATAATGCGTATTATTTCATTTTTAATTGAAAATCATAATTATATACTCTTCAAATACTTGTAAAACGGAAATTTGAGTTCACTAGAGTATAAAATGAAATGAGTAGAAGTTATTTTTAGTTAGTTAGAAGTTAAAGTTATTTTAGATAAAAAAGAGATTGCGAGTTACATTGATGATACGCTGTGTGCTATAAATGATTGGTTTACATTACAGTGAAATGTGTAGGAAACTTTTGTAACTGATTTCGAGTGATGAATGTGAATTTATTGTTGATGAGCCATTTAAATGCTACGTAAGCGTCTAATGAATTTGTGATTTGCTTTTTTTGCTTACGTAAGACATTAAAACACTTATTTTTAAAAAATATATTAAATTGCAAAAAAAATTTAGTAAAAAATTACAAGTGAAAAAGTTTAAATTAAGGAGTAGGAAAAAAATTTTTCGAATAATTTCAGAGGTCAAGAGTTAGGGAACAGAAGAAAACATGACAAGAATTTAAAAATATTCGACTCTAGATTTGAAAAACTTATATTTGTTTTTGTTCTTTTATTTCAGTTTAATCCTAAATTCAGATAACTAGAGAAATATTCAAATAAATAGTAAAAATTTAGGATTCTTTTTTTTTGAGGAATATGCTGACGTCATATTTGATCGGTCCCTCGTATATCTTATCTATAAATGGATATCCAACTATCATAACAGCAGTTTCCATGAATTGCAAAGATATAAAAAGATTCTAAACGCCCATCCTCAGAGGAAAATTCTAAATATGATTTTCACATAAATGGTGAACTCTTTTGTGTCACAATTTAAGACACAAAGCGTGAATCTGACAAAATACATTTATGCAATTAGCAGTTTTTTGTATAGCATGCAATAAGATTTTTTACACTAAACATACCAACACTTATTCTATACCTAGTATTTTACCATAGCCGGTCAAATGATTGGACTTTATGATTCTTGATTGAATGGATAAAATAATCAGCAAATATTCATTAAATATTAAAGATTAAAGTCAGATTTTTAATATTAAAAAGCAAAATAACATATCATTTTGAATCTTTTCCTAATCAGAAACTTGGTAGCAAGATTTTGTATTCTTCTTTTAAATTTAATTCTGTGATAAATTAAAAATTTTTTTTGACTTTTTAGGAATTATAACAACAAAGAAAATTCTCGAGCATCTGAAATTATTTTTTTTTTCTTTTTCGCTCACGCGATATTCAATTCAAGGAATTTAAATAAAACATAATATTCATTCCCTCTTTTATACGCTTTACAATTTACAAATGTAAATAATTTCATTCAAAATGAGTGGTTTCAAAAAGTTAAATGGGAGAATTTCTTCGAGAAAATTTCTGATACGCACATGCTAAATTATGTTCACAAAATACAAAAAAACGGGAAAAAAATAAAGAGCAACCTAAACGATTATTTTTGAATTTGAATAAATATTTTCTTGGATGCAAAACCAGAGAAATAATTTTTTTTGCACCGTTGGTATGTTAAATTTTACAGAAACGAAGAAATTACGTTCTTTAAAACGAAAGAAAAGTATTTTAAATCCATATAGACTTTTCTACGAAAATTGTCCTAAAAAATGACAACTAATATATTTTAGTTCGCAGGCCGCCAGTTGGTAACCACTAATATATATTGAAAGAAAAACCTTTTTTTTTCAAGGAGGATATTTTAAAAAATTATTGCACTGAATCCATGGATTTTACTTTAAAAATAAAATGATAGTAGATTATTGTCCTTTTAACAAAAAATTGAAGATAAACTAACTAGATAATTTAGTTTAATCATTATATAATCAAGCTAAACTAACTTGAATCGAAATGCAATCAACTTTGCTTTGAATATGCCTTTAACTAGGTTAAGTAAATTTATCTGTTCTCATGAACACATAAATTGGAGTTAGTAACGAATAGTTTTTAATTTACATTAAATCATTGTATTTTGAATAATCAGAATTTCATTACAATTACTTAACTTTTGATATATTATAAATTTTGCCTTTTTTTTTTTTAATGTCTGGACAATGATGCAAACTATAACTAATACTAATTTACTTCATTAAAAAAAAAAAACTATAAGTTCTTAAGAAACAAAATTAGAAACTTGAGAAAGTTATTGAACTTTCTTAACCGACCTGTAAGATATAATTTAGAAATTAACTTTATAGATTATTAAGAAACATAAAAACTGCTTTAATATTGAGATATAATTTTCTTTTCATATTAAAAAAAAGGATAGCGAAATTTGAGGGGAAAAACATTACAAAGTTCGCTTCATCCACAAACTATTCATTAATTTATTTTTTAAAAGTATTTACTTACTTTTCAACCTTTCTTAATATTATTTCTTAATATAAATAATATAATTATAATATTATTTATAATACTTGATTTCTATAATTATTCTAAATTATAAAATAAAACTAAAAGTGGATCAAAACACTTCATTAATTACGTAAATTAAACATTTTTCAATTATTAAACAATAAATAAATTGTTGAACAATAAATAAGCCAATTAACTAAAGGAATAAATAAGGAATTAACTAAAAGCTGAAAAAACCGATACAGGAAAAAGAAAAACAATTCAATACAGAGGGACATTTAAAAAACAAAACATCTTGATAATTCTTTCCGTTCATATGGTAATGGTTTACCGGAAACTCCGTTTTACTACTCATTTATGAAAAATTATAAAACTGAAAAGTAAATTAAATCGAGTAGCTTTTCTGTGATGCTTTGAGGTACCATGATAAAATTACCCTAATGTATTATAAAAACCTTATTTTATTGATCATTTTACCAAAATCATTACCATAAAGCTTTGATAAAAATTACAGAAATGCTGAGCCAGAAAATTTTACCATATTCTACTACTTTTTACCATACTTCATATTTCCTCAGTTTGTGTTAATGCAATAAAAGATTTTGGGATTCCTTTAACGGAATTTTTATGTAACATTCTATTTGTTATTAACAATCTGTCATTAAGAAAGAAATAATTAATTATCAATCTAAATCTTCCCCAAAAATGATTCAAGTGTTAAAAACGTTCTCTTTAAGAATATTCTTTCGATTGATTTGACTGGGTACAATGTTTACTTCAAAATGTACCTTGAAAAAAACACTATTATTATGCGTTGGTAATATTTTGACGCTTATTATTTTCAACATGTCACTGGATTCGCTCTCAATGGAAGTTCGGATATAAATAATTTACTCATCAAAAAATGGTTTAGATCCATCAGTGTTGCTAACGGCAAAATTTTCAAATTAAGCAAAGTTAGTAAAACACCCAGAAAAAGAATACAAGTTCAAACATACCACAGGCTTTGTTCATCATCATAGTTGGCCAGACAGCCCAATGTGGGTCACTGCCTTCCTCCGAAGATTTCTCCATAATGCCTTCCGATTCATCTTTGATCTCCAATTCTTTTCATTATTTGCAAGAAAATCGGACTCCACCGAGTTACCAAATATCAACCGCGGCCTTCCCCGCTTTCTCGTTCCAGTGGGTTTAGAAAGCAGCATTTTTATTTTTATTTTATTGTACTGTCGTCACTCATTCGAATCACGTGGGACATCCAATTCATTCTATTTATTCTTATCTATTTAATAATATCAGGTTGTTTATAAATCTTGTACAGTTCAAAGTTAAATCTCCTTCTCCAGTTATTGTTTTCATTTACTCAACCAAGTAAACTCCGGAAAATCTTTCTCAAGTATTGCGATACAATTTTCCTCCAGTTTTGTCATTATCCAAGCCTCAGAAGCGTAGGAGGTCAAGACTGGCCTGACAAGAGTTTTGTAGATTAAGAACTTTGTTTTTCTAGAAAGAAGTTTAGATTTAATAAATCTTCTCAGTCCATAGACAGAAACGGATTTTTATTTCAGGAGTCATTCTGTTGTCAATAGTAATAATTGATCCTTCTTTATTCGATGCAAAAAGTAATTTTTTTTGTGTGTTAGCTTAAATTTTGCATTAAAATAAAACTATACTATTTCAAAAAGTTTTGATCTTTCATATATAGGCAAAATTAAAGATCGCCCCTTTATGACTAAATATATCAAATGCTGGTCAAAAAAATTTTTTTTGAGAAATGCCTTACATTATTAAATTTATTGAAACGCTTAAAACGTGGCCACTTGTTTTACGAGGGTTGCTATTTATATTTCTGGCCTAATAATGAAAAAACAAATATGTAGGATCGAAATTGGTTTTATTGTTTTTCAAAATATTCTCCATGATGATCAATACACTTTTGCATGCGTTTGAACCAATTTTCAAAGCACTTTTTCCAGTCCGATTGAGGTAACTCCAAAACATGTGTTTTGAATGCAACAACCGCTTCTTCGGGGGTCGCAATTTATTTTTGATGTGTGGGAATAAGAAGTCATTGGGTGCCATATCAGGGCGGTACGGCGGATGACCCATCAGTTCGATCTTTCGCTCCGTCAGAAATGCCTTTGTTTGAGTCGATGTGTGAGAGCTCGCATTGTCATGATGAAGAATGATTCGCCTGTTCTTCTGCTTTTTTCGAATTTCTCCGATGACTTCTGGCAAACAAATGGTCGTGTACCATTCAGAATGGACCGTCCTGCGTTGCTCTAACGCCACTGTTGCCACATGACCGTTAATGCCGAAGAAACAGGCAATCATTTGTTTCGATGTGCTTCTTCCTCGAACAACTTTTGTTGGTTTTGCCTCGTCTTGGAAGACCCATACAGTTGATTGCTGTTTTGTTTCCGGCTCACATGCATAGATCCATGATTCGTCACCTGTGTAGATGTTATACACAGCCTTTGATGTACATTGAACGTATTTTTCCAACATTTCCTTGCACCAATCGACATGAGCCTTTTTTTGAGCGTTTGTCAGATTATGCGGGATCCAACGCGAAAAAAATTTTTTTACGCTCAAATGTTCATGCAATATTTTATTGATGCTAGTCATACTAATGTCCAAAGACGCCTCTATCTAACGGTATGTCACATGACGATCTTGCTTTATCAGTTCACGCACAGCATCGATCTTTTCTGGCACAACAACGGATTTTGGACGACCTGCACGGGATTCGTCCTGGATCGAACATCGACCACGATTAAATTCGTTATACCAATTTTTTACAGTGCTGTAGGATGGCGCTTTATTGCTGAATGAAGAATTAAGTTCATCGAAGCACTCTTGTCTTGATAATCCACGTCGAAAGTTATGAAAAATAATGGCACGAAAATGTTCACGATTCAATTCCATTTTTTGAAAGAGAAGAACTTTTCAATTTACTGTCAACAACACAAATGAAGCTATAATGGTAAATCGACTGCTGAATTTATGTTTAAAAATATCAAACTTTCGATTAAAATCGTCTGCGGTCGCCTAGCAACACTTACTGTTGCCAAGGCCAGAAATATAAATAGCAACCCTCGTAAAAGTAGCTTAGTTTCCTTCCCTTAATGAACAAGAAATAAATATATTTACCTTTTTCAACTGAAACCAGGAGTTGTTGAAGGGCGGTGGTCAACTGGTCATCGCTTACCATGACATCAGACGATGTCCCGATGTCCGGCATCCCATCCATAAATGCTATGGACATAAATCATCTATGTGAGTCGGTGAAGCTAAAAATATAAAAAATAATCATCAAAACCATAAAAAAGAAGAAAGAAGAAAAAAAAGAAATTTAAAGCATTTCTGCAAACTACAAGTTATTTCGCATATTTCACTTTAGTTTTAAAAATAAAAACGACGTTAATCTTGTTTATTGTTTGATAACAACTAACAAAGATGAAGTAAAATATCTGTAGAAATCTCAAGTGAAAATTAAATCTTCACTGAAATAACGTTTAGATTAAAATATTATACAGTTGAACCTCGCTATAGTGAACCTTCAAGGGACCGAAATTTCGATTCACTATAACCGGGAGTTCACTATACCCATACTGCGAACAATTTCAACTCATTTTTCCGAACTGCTCCCTTTTATGACACATTATTTAAATAAATGAACAATAAAAAGAAATACAAAAATGATTAAAAAAACAATGTAACAGAAAATGTGTTACATGTTATTTTTTATGACTTCATTTTTTATGTCTGAACTTTTATTTAAAAAATTGAGGGATGTCTTTTATTTCGGGATCTGAAACTGAGATAGAAGGAGCAAACAAGAAAAAAATGCTCATGGCTACATTCCACCTCAATAGATAGCTTTAAATTTCAAAATATTCCAATTTTTAGAAGAAATTTCAAAATGACCCAAAAAAGGAAGAAAGAAAAAATCAGTCGAAGACAGAAAAAAGTTCATTCATTCCAATTTCCTCTCGTCTTTTAGTTCACTATATCCACAAAAATGATACAATAAGTGTATAGCAAGGCACGGGAGGTTCGTTTACTATAACGGGGTTTTACTGTAGTATAAATTTTCTGCTATCTTACTACAATCAACACTAGTTGATGGAATCAATCACTTTATTACCGAGAAACGGTTTAAAATATTATTACCACAAAGAAGAAATTCATTTGCTTTTCAATATCTTAAGAATCAAGTTTAAAGGAATTAGTTAAGAGAAAGTAACCATACAGAGCTGCGTAGAATTTCATGATTACGCACCTTAACCGAATGACCTAGATCAGTGTTTCCCAAAGTGTGATACGCGTACCCCCAAGGGTACGGGAACAGTTTAGCGGGGATAAAAATAGAAACAAAGATACTTAGCATACATCTAACTGCAGGCAATTGTATACTATTTAACTAACTATTTAAAACTGTATTTGCATAATTTTGTCTCAAAAAATGAATCGAGAATCTAAGATACTTTATATCTCAAATAATGATGGGGTGGCGGTAGTGCATTTTACATGTATCGCACTATACTTGTTAAAAGCGTTGAACTAGATCAGTGTTTCCCAAAGTGTGGTACGCGTACCCCCAGGGGTACGGGAACAGTTAAGCTGGGGTACGCTTTCTTATGCGAAATATCTTGCAACAAACGAAAATTTCACAAAATTTTATTTAAAAACAAAGCTTGCCATGAAAATTCACAATTACGTATTTTTCTATGGGCCATTTTTAGCAGAGTTAACAGTTAATAATTAGGGGTATCAACAGCCAGTTGTGATTTTTAACTTTTGGGCAATTTTTTTACTCTAAAAAATACATTCATTTCGTATTAGTGGTACACAGCGTTACAAAAAAATTTAGAAGGGGTACACAAAAGTCAAATGTTTGGGAAACACTGACCTAGATCAACTAGGTAATGCGCATGTTAACGTCAACATATATAATTAAATACATCTTGTTAGTATAAAAAAATGTTGCATAAATATAACTTTAATAACGATATCCTACTCAGGATAGCATACACATCAATGGAAATCATATAATTATTTTTTAATTCAACCATAAATTGCCATTCAATAATATTTTACTTTAAAACTGCACTCATTTTTTGGACTTTTATTATGAGTTGTTCCTTAAGAACACATTTATGACCATTCATTAACCACCGACTTATAATAAAACTAAAACGGCAAAAAAACCAGCAAATGATTATACTGTGTGACACGTTTTAAAATGCAAGTTTGAAACACGAAAATGAATAGAATCGCATTCACAAATGCGCTTTTAAAACGATCCTTAGTTAGCTCAATCATGTCTAATGTGGCGCTTTTGGGCCGAATCATATAGTTATTCTATAGTATAATTATACAACTGAAAGATTATTCAAATTTCGCGCATAAGCGTGAACATGCAAATCTGCTTTAAAAACGTGTTCGTAATTGTTATTTTGATATACTCAGTTATTGTTAGTTGTATTTAAGAAGACGAAGAAGCCATTAACAACAACAACTCACTGACTTCGAAACGTGTAATTGGGGGTGCGAGAAGGTGGATTTTCTTTCTGAGATATTGCAGAAAGACTGGAGAGAAAAGTATCCATTGTGCATGATTTTATATTTAATAGTCGTCGTTTAACAGCCTTTGCGTTCACGACTACTAATCTTCAACTCCTTGTCATTTTGAACCTATCCAGAAGACAAGGTAACTCCTGGATCAGTACCCCCAGAGGTATTGATTTGTCATGGGAACATGGAGGACTTTGCGACTCGACAAATGCAACGTTCATCAGTCTCCATTTACTACAAGGTGAGTCTTCAGCCGACGGGGATCGAACCCACGAACTCTTGGACATGGGCCCAGTGCCCTACCAACCAGGTTATCCCGGCCTCATTGTGCATGATAGTTGGCAGCAGTGGTCAAGGGAAGAAGCTGATTCAAGAAGACTGGGTTCTGGGCGGCCACAAGGCACTACTCGGAGGGAAGACCGCCGTCTGCATCAGAAATTCGAGCTGCAGTTGGCACTCCAGTGACACAAAGAACTGTTACAAATCGGCTAATTCAAGTACAGGTCCGAGCGAGATGCCCTGTAGCACTCACTCCAAACTACTGCCATATAAGAGGTGGGTGGTATCGAGTTAGAGCTCACCGGAAAACAGAATTTGAGATCTATTATGTTTTCTGATGAAAGTCGGTTCTGCATGGGTGCCAGTGATAGCCGTTGGAAGGAGGCCAGTTAAGCGCCGACTATTCTCCGCCTAGACACACTGGGCCTACACCTGGCGTTATAGGTCTGGGGAGCAATTTCTTATGACAGCCGGTGCACTCTAGTGGTTGTTCCACGCACCTTGACTACAAACGTCAACCTGATGATTCAACCTGTTTTGTTGCCATTCATGAGAAGCATTCTAAAGGGGTATTTTCCAACAGGATAACACTATTGTCTTCATACTGCAGTAGTAACCCAATATGCTCTACAGAATGTCGACATGTTGCCTTTCACCAATTAAGGACAGCGTCATCCACAACCAGCATTAACCGTATTGACTCTGATCCAGGCATCCCACAAAATGACATACATCATGACACAATGCATTCAAAATTCTGGCTTTTACACCGGTTGTGAATATATTTTTTCTTAACTGTGATCTTTAATGAATTAACTCAGACAAACTTCATTGCTCTATACACTATTCCATTCGGTGTTTGAATGCCAGACATTATTTAAAGCTGTTATCAAGACATACAATAATTAACAATGGATAATTAAGAACCTAAAATTTATTGAAACTGATACCGTGGGGTAAGAGATGATAAGACACTCATTGGTATTCTCGGCGACATATTCAGACAATGCGATCCAATTTGTTTGTGGGTGATAGGAACCACTGACCGGAACGGATACTTCCGTACGAAGGGACGAAACTGACCGGCGGTTGTTGACCTCATCTTAATCATTTTGGAGACATTTTGAATTAAAGTGACATTTTAAACAGTAGACTTCTATCATAAAATTCATCTAAAATGAAATTTATATTCGAGGATCTCTTGTGGCGGTCCATTCTTTTCAAAATATAAATTTCTCTATAAAATATAATCATTGTACGCAAGCGCTGGGGCAGAATTTTTTCCCGGCTTTCTGCGACATAACTCTCTATTACTAATATCTTCCTGCGAGATATTTATTAAAATATCAAATATACACGTTACTAATTTAAAGTAACAGAAGCGTCAACTTCGAATAAAATAATTTTTTTAATTGAATATGTAATTTTTTTATTCTAAAATTTTGGGCGATATTCTCGCATTTTGTAAGGGAAAAACACACTATTTCCTTTTTCGAATTTTGCTATTCATCATCACATTAAAATAATAATAAAAAAATCGTGAAATCCTTAGTAGTTACTACCGAAAAAAAAGATGTACGACGCGCGAACTCTTCAAAATGCGCGTTTTCAATTAGAGGTTGTAATAAATAATATCCTATTGAAAATATCGGATTTTAAAAGCTACGTGAAAGTCGATAGTAATACTGCATAAAAAATATCCGCAGAATAAAGAAAAACATTTTTTTATTTTATTTCATTACTCTTCATTTTTCATTATTCTGAAATGAAAATCGAAAAATCACAAGCATTTTTTTCTCACTCCTTTGATGTGCGAGAAAGGCAACTTTTAAATATAATTCTGAAGAAAAGAAAAAATCTTTCGAAAATTTCAGCAGAAAAGAAAACCAAAATTTTTTACTCCACAAAGGAGAACTCTTTCTGCAAGAACTCGTTAACGCTCTGCGACAATGTCGCTGTGTCACCACGATTCTGCCACGGGGAATGCTGCTGACATTAAATTTTTATATCCTTGGCTCCCCCTTAACAGAATCACGGCGACATTGTCGCAGAATGTTACAGAGTTCTTGCAGATAGAATTTCCCTTTAGAAAGTAAAAAGTTTCAGTTTTCTTTTCTGCAAAAATTTTCGAAATTTTTTTCTCTAAAATTATATTTAAAAGATGCCTTTTTCGCGCATCGGAAAGGAAAAAAATGATCTTAATTTTTTGATTCTTTTTTTAAAATGAAAGATGAATAAAAAATAAAGAAAGAAAAATTAAAAATAAAGAATATTGAAGCAAAAAATTTCTTTTCAGCAGAAATGCTTGAGATATTTTTTCCTCCACAATTATATTCAAAAGGTACCATCAGACGGGAACTCGTGAAGTTTTTAATTTCCTTTTGGGGGAAAAAAAATTGGTTTTCCTTTCTTTCTCTGATTTTACGATTTTCATGTGATGATGATTTACTAAATGCAAAAAAAAAGAAATAATGAGTGTGTTTTCCTTTCACAAAATGTGAGATTATAGCCCATGATATTAGAATAAAAAAATATGGCACATTCATTTTCAAAAAATGCATACAATTTTATTATATCCAAATAGTCTTTTCTTTGTAAACACAACGTTACTTTAAATTTAATTAATAACCTAGTACCTAGTTATTAAAAGCATCTTGCAGAAAAGTATGAGAAACGTTAGGTCACAAATAGGGGGATAGGTCACAGGGATCACAAATATTTATTACTTCAAGAGAACTATTTGTGTAGTTCTGGGGATTTAAATTGACTCTAGAAAAAATTCGCCGTATTTATGTCCTCTTTAGGTGCTTTTTCATCTTTTATTTTTTCGATGAGGTCTATTCTTTTTTCAAATGCAAATCTTTCAAATCCCGTTCAATTCTTTATGATTGACAAAACATAAAACTACAATAAATGTATATTTTGCCCTTTGGACAGTTGTAGATTTTTTTAAGACTTTCAAAATAAAATTGGAAGTTTTAAACAATTAAATAACACTTTTCTGGAAGTATTTTTTAAAAGCATTGCAAGATTCATTTCGAAAATTCAGAAAAATTAAAAAAAAAAACAAGCGTGCAATAAAGAAGGAATAGTATAAAAATATAATTCAATAAATACTAAAAAAAATAATAATAAAATGCACGTGTGTGCATTTTCTACTAAAAAAGTGGCAGACTATTTTTTAATCGCCACTTGTTGTGTCTGGCCAACTTTTGACCGTTCATTTTGCCCTTAACTGAAACATAACATATAATAGATCCTTTTTCAATAAATACTGAAGAACACTCATCAATATATGTCTCGATAATTCGTTTTTTTTTTTTTTTTAAATTTAAGAACGATTATATGTAATATTTGTTCTAGATTTTATCTTCATATTTTTGTCTTTATAAAATAAAACGATAATTTTTTTTAAAACACTTTTATGTTACAAAGTTATTGATTTCGCAGTGAGATTTCATTCTATTAAAATAGGAATGCATTGTGGCGTATGAAATATACATTCCACGAGCTTTAGTGACGTTTCATTCATCAGGGGTCTGTCCAGACATTTTGTGAAAGGTCCGTTTTTCGCGAAATTGTGAAAAAATTACTCACATTCTTTCAACCAGGGTCCGCTTTTATGAATTTGTGCAAATAGGGTCCGTTATTGCAGAAAATTTTTTTTTCAACTATTGCGCAATCCCCAGAAAGCTTAAATTATCCGCAAATGTTTTAGTGAAGATAAAATTATAAATTTTCTTATCTTCACGATATGTCGCAATAGTTTATATATATATATACAGGGGTGCATTTCGTAAAGGGTCCGGTTTTCGTGAAATTGTGAAAAAATTACTCACATTCTTTCAACCAAGGTCCGCTTTTATGAATTTGTTCAAATAGGATCCGGCTGCGGCAAAAAACTTTTTCAATGAGTTTTTAAATTGTAAATAGATACAAGATTATGCTCAACACTGTAAAATTATAATTAAAAAAATTAAATTTTAAAAAATAAACAACAATTGCTGCTTCTAAATTAGAGATGCAACATATAAATATTTGGTATTTAGCCTATACTGCTGAACGCAGAATATTAATTTCGGACGAATAATGGAAGAATCGTCTGCCGAAGACAAAACTTAATTCGCTTACATCCATTTTTCTTGTTTTCTGCTCTGGAAAGGGTTTATTCGATTAACAAAATAATAATGAAGATAAACAAATTCGTGAAGGGCCCGATTAAAAGAAAAATCATTTTGTGAAGGGTCCGTTTTTAAGTTAAAATATTTTGTGAAGGGTCCGTTTTTAAGAAAAGATATTTTGTGAAGGGTCCGTTAACGGACCCAAATTTCTTCTAAACAGACCCCTGTTCATGAACAAATTTTATGCTGAAAATTGCTTCGGAGGCATTTAATGTAACAAAGAAAGTATTTTTATTGATCCTAAAATAAAATATATCTATCTGGGGATGAATTCAGAGAAAATAACTTTCTTTACAAGCAGGTCATTTTCTACATTTTGCAGGAATAAAAAAAAAGAAAAACTCTGTTCCTCGTAAATAAAAGGTTCACTTTTACAAGATTTTTTTTTCGTCTTTTTTAAAAAAGTGCTCTTGTTTGATGAACATAGTACTATAAAAAATGGTAAATAATAGGATCTACTCTTACACATTATTTCATTTGTTTCTCAGATGATCAGATGTTAGTTATGAGCATTTTAAAAAAAAGCATTTTATTTAGTGCTCTGATTTTTTTTTTAAATCTCATTACGTATGTTGATAAATTCTATTGTAAGTCAAGAAACGTGAATACGTTCTAAGTTTTTAATTTGTCTCATCTAAAACATATTAATGCAATTTGCTGAGTTTTATTAATAATTCAATAGTTCCTTAAAACACATTAAATAATGACTGTTTTGAAAAAGCAATAAAAAAAAAAGATTTTTCTTTTCTTTCTGAGACACTTGAGCCAATCGAACGGCCTCTATACTTAGCTGCAATTATAATGCAAGCTTTTATTTGTTACAAGGACTAAAAAAAAAGAAAAAAAAGAAAGAAAGGGTTTAAAAGAAAAAAGGGTCAAAAGAGGAGGGATCATTTAAAACAAAAACTTATTATTCACTTTTGATAGTTGTGATAAAAAGGTTGCCTTAAATAGCCCCTCTTGTCTTTCCATAGGAAATAAAATCTAACACTCATCGAATGTTTAGTATTTTTTAAAGTTCTTCAGAGAAATACCATTTTATAATTATATCAGTAGGTCGAAGCCAGCGAATGAGTTATAAAAGGTGGCAGCAATTTTATTTTATTTTTTAACCGTTACAGCCATCTCATCAAATCTAAAATTGAAATATCACTTTCAAAAGTTTGTTTCAAAATACTAGGTGGACGTGCATTCAAAAATATATTGTTATTTTCTGTTCTGTTCAATTTGTCTTTCACATATGTATGAGTAGCTCTAAATAGAAGAGGATAATAACGCATTTTAACACATTTTGTCAATGTATAATGTGACTCATTTACACGATTCAACTATTTCTAACAGTAACAATCTACAATATAAAAAAGGTACACTCCATTGTGAATAGAATAGGCATCGGATGCCTATTCCTTGGATTGGATTTCCTCACTCTCCACACTCTTCCCCACACATCGTTATCATTCAAAAAGTAGAGAAAACATGGAAAATATTACAGAACAATGCAAAAAAGGGAAAAAGAAAGAAATAATAATAAAAATAATAAAAATCCAGAAAAATCAAAAAAAAAGGAAAAAAATTAATAAAAATCCGGAAAAAAAATCGACATTTTCATTATTTTTTTCCTTTTTTTTACGGGATAATTTCTTTTTCACGTATTTTTATTATTATTATTAATTATTTTTCCTCCTTTTCTATATATATATATATATATATATATATAAATAGAAAAAGACCCTTCACAAATTTGTTTATCTTCATTATTGTTATGTTAATCGAATAAACCCTTCCCAGGGGAGTGGGGGGAAAGAAAGACGAACTAAGTTTTGTCTTCAGCAGACGCTTCTTCCTTTATTCGTCCGAAATTAATATTCTGCTTTCGGCAGTATTGGCTAAATACTAAATATTTGTATGTTCAAGGGTCTGTCCAGACATTTTGTGAAAGGTCCGTTTTTGTAAAATTGTGAAAAAATGACTCGTAATTTGTGAATATAAAATAAACGGTAAGTCACATTCGTTCAACCAGGTTCCGCTTTTGTGAATTTGTGCAAATAGGGTCCGTTATTGCAAAAAAACTTTTTCAAGGAGTTCTTAAATTGTAAAGACATACAAGATTGTGCTCAACACTGAAAAATTATAATAAATAAAAAAAATTAAATTTTCAAAAATAAACAGCAATTGCTGCAACTAAATGAGAGGGGCAACATACAAATATTTCGTATTTAGCTTTTACTGCTGAATATTTATTTCGGACGAATAAAGGAACAAGCGTCTGCCGAAGACAAAACTTAGTTTGTTTACATCTGTCTTTCTCCCCCCCCCCCTGGGAAGGTTTTATTCGATTAGCAAAACAATAATGAAGATAAACAAATTTGTGAAGGGTCCGATTAAAAGATAAATTATTTTGTGAAGGGTACGTTTTTAAGTTAAAATATTTTGTGAGAAGGGTCCGTTTTTATGAAAAGATATTTTGTGAAGGGTCCGTCAACGGACCCAAATTTCTTCTAAACAGACCCCAGAAGTTGCATCTCTAATTTAGTAGCAGCAATTGCTCTTTATTTTTTTAAATTTAATTTTTTTAATTATAATTTTACAGTGGTTAGCATAATCTTGCATCTCTTTACAATTTAACTTCTTGAAAAAGTTTTTTGCAATAACAGGACCCTATTTGCACACATTCACAAAAGCAGCACCCTGGTCGAAAGAATTTGACTTAACGTTTATTTTATGTTCACTAATTACGAGTTATTTTTTCACAATTTTACAAAAACCGGACCTTTCACAAAATGTCTGGATGCCATCGACGTCTCATGTAAAAAAACTTTAATCAAAAATTTTGAAAAAATGCTTCAGTGAAATACTAAAGATAATCTTGGTGTAATTAAACAGCAAGGATAATTCTTAGTGCAATGTAGCACCAAGAATGATACGTTACTCTACTTTTGGTGAGAAGTAGTAGCCGCCATGTTCAGTAACACAGACAGTATCATTGAAATTTATAACAATAATTAGGCATGAAACACATAAAAGTCAGTTATTTGTACGACACAATGAAAAGTATTTTAAGTACAATGTAAAGCCTACACACATCAATATTGAAAATAAAATTAGTTTGGACAGAGAAAATATTATGACGAATTTCAACAAAGCTTATCATAGAAATTAATTGTTACATAAATATTCTATACAATTGGCAGACTCTCGTGGATTCTACACAGCCAAATAAGAATAGCAATGCAGAATACAATCTATTTTTTGACATATTTCAGTCTGATTATTCTAGCAAATGTTACCTAACTTTTAAAGGTTAAGAAATTCTAAAGAAATTTCTAATCAATCTGTGATCTCAATTCACCTCTAAGTTCAGAAACGTGAACTACTTTTAAATCTAAAAGATATATCGTCTCGAAATATAGGAATTATCCCTCTCATTGAAGTTATGTCAACATAATAACTGATTGAGACACATCTATCAAAAGAAGGGAGCTCTGTATTATGACCTAAACGGAATGACCTTGTCAGCGACCCCATTTGCCAAGGATGACCTAATTGGGAAACTAAACGAATCATCTTTCACCCACAAATGATTCGTCTTATTAGTCGGAAATAGATCCTCACTCACCCATCATCTCTCTTTTTTTTCTAACACAAAAGATCAGGATAACTTAAGCAATAATAAAATGCAGACGACATTATTGGAACTTTTTCGCTGTTTCAGACGATATGAACCCGTTACGAGGAAATATAGTTTTGTTTAAGAAAGGTGGATTATCCGTTGAGGGAAAAAGAATCTATATTATATAAAACGCTAATACGTACGTATGTATCAATAAAACCGATGATATTTCTTTTCTCGCGCTGGCAACAGTTTTCATTTTTAACTGTTAGGCTTCGGCACGCAAGAGCACGTAGTGAGCATCATATGGCTAATCTATATTATATAAAACGCTAATACGTTTTAATTGATAGGCTTCGTCGCGCAAGAGCACGTAGTGAGCATCATATGTCTAATTGGGTGAATTCTCACCGAATTATCAAAAAAATTCTCACAAAATTATCTTCATCGAAGCCGATGCTTTACACCCTGCGTTCAGTACTATTTCATATCGTTTTACAACACATGGTTTTAGCCCTCTGGTAGGAAAGACTTTAAAACAAAACTTACAACAGTTACTTATCTCAACAACTGAAATTTAGAATAGTGTGATTAAGAAAAATATGTGAACTGTTTGCAATTTCAAATTAATATTGAAATGCACAGGTTTAGAATTTTCTACAGTGAAAAGTTTTCGGAACTTCAGTGTTCAAAAAAGTATACAAAAGCTAGACGTTAAGAACGTATTCAATGAGCGAGCAAAGCGAGCATCGGATTGCGAAGCAATCCGAAATGAACTGCGAAAGCAGTTCCGGGGGTTGGCGAAGCCTCCTAGTTATTATTATTTATTTATCTATTTATTTTAAAGACACAATCGGTACTTTTTGTTGGAAATAAGCTGAACCAATGATATCTGAAATTAGTAAATTTACTATTAAATATCAGATGGTGACAAAAATCCTAGTAATATTATAAAGGACCAAAGAATTCCCGTACTTTTCCCCACTAGACGTTGGAAAATCGTCTGAACATATGAAAATGTAAAAACCTATGTTAAGTTTAGAAAAGTTGAAAGTGTTCTTGATAATTTCATTTTAATAAGAACTAAATCTTCAATTTAAACACTACCATCTGTTCCTCTCACAAAAAAATGGACCATTCCGAAGAGCCCCTTTTAAACAATTAAAATTTCAGAAAGAATAAATGTTGTAAAAAAGAATAATTAATTCTATATAGAATTATCTATCCAATTTTATGTGAAAGTTTAATTGAAACTTTAATATATAGAGAACATTTCAAAATATTAATATTCAGAAAGAATTAAGAAAGGTAAAAATCTTTACCGCACAAATATGAATTCTACATTAAATTTTCAAAAAATTTAATGTATAGTATACTTTAACTAACTATTTAGAAAGGAAAAATGGCGTGAAAATTTTACTGTAACAATATTAACTCCATGTCAAATTTTATGGCAAAATTCGATCAAAAATTTAATATGGAGGCCATTCCAACCAATATTAACAGCAGCTGTTCGTAAAATGGATTAATATGCTCAGACTAATGTTATTTTAACCCCGCTTAGTTGATAAAGTTTATGACAGTCTCCATTTTCGGGTTTCCTGCTAGATCCTCGTTGACAAACTATGTAGGTCTTATAGAACGGGTTTTGAACTGCGCCTACTTCAAACATCTGGACAATCATGACTCAAATAGAAAAAGTTTTTTGTCGGGGGCAGACAAAACATACAGGGTATAAGATTTTCAAATTCATGACTTCCCATGACTCATTCCAAGAATTTTTCATGACTTACCGAAGTTACTATTTTCTTCGACAAAAAAGCAACAATAAATTTTAAAAAAAAGCGTCATAATAACATTCATTGAAATGATAGGTAAAACCAAAACTGTTATCCTCTGTATCTTCATATTTGTAGATTTTAAATTTAAAAAACAGAGTGAAGAAAGAGTTGAAGCTATAAAATAGCTGGGGGGAAAAAACAAAAGAAAATTTTTTTTTCTTCCTTTTTTTCTGTAGAGTTATATTCTAAAGATATTTTTCTTGGAAAGGAAAGAAATACTCCTGTTCTCATTTCGGAATTTTAAAAAAAAATGGGTAATGACTGGTTTGCTCCAGATAGAATTTTAAATTGATAAAATAGAAATAAAATAAATGATAACAAAAATTCTGAAATCACAAAAGTTTAAAAGCTAATTCGCGCTAGAAATGATGTTTCTTCTTTCATTTCGTAAGAACATGATAAAAACATTTTATACTTTAATAAAATATGACTGTGAGTGGGGATTTTGTTACTAATTCAGATATTTGGAGGATCGTGAAATTGGGGGGAGGGTAAATTTCATTTCAAAGATTGAATTTTTCGTCGACCTAAATCCCTGACTTTCCATAATTTTTTTTTTTTAAAAAAAATAGTAAAAATCATGTTATTTCATGACAAATTTTGTCCAATATCGAAATTCATGACTTTCCAAACCCTGATTTTAGTCCCTTGAAGAAAGGATTGTTTTTCTCGCTGACAAACAATGTAGGTCTTAGAACGGATTTTTCGAAACTTACTTTAAAAGAAGGAAATAAATAACGGAAGAAAAAATGTGGATTAAGAACAGCATTGGCTTAACTGGATCCCCTGTTGAGTTTCTTTTCGAAAGTGTTTCTTCTCAACAATTAATGAAGGAAATACAATATATTTAGAAAACAAACATTGAAGCTAAACCGTAAAAGGTTACTTTTTATATTATAGACTCCTCTTCACTTGGGTACGGTTTATATTTAGTCATTAAGTGGCAAGCCTAAGGAGAGTGAGGTAAAAGCGTTAAAGAAAACATTGCAAGAGAAGCCCTGAAAACCGCTTTTCATATCAGTGGTGGGAAAAACATTCATTGAAATAAAAAAGTTTTTTTTTCTTTTCAAAAGGTTAAAAATAAATGCGAAATTTCATTCTAAAATAGCTTTTCTTACGAAAGAAACATTTTCTACAGCCGATATTATAAGTTAGATTCACTGTATAATTGGACAAAATATTAGGAGAAACATCATTTAAAATGTATTACAGTGAACGGTTTTAAACTGCTATTTAACTAACGTTTATAGCTGAAGAATTCGTTTAAGATCCCAGGAACGAATGTCACAAAATGTTGGTTCAAAAGTATATAATTCTGGCTTTTTAGTTAAAAACTATAATCTTACTGGAATGGTTACAAAAACAGGAATCGGTTGCGCAGAAATTCCGCTTCTTAAAAGCAACTAGTCAGGGGTCTGTCCAGACATTTTGTAAAAGGTCCGTTTTTCGTGAAATTGTGAAAAAATTACTCACATTCTTTCAACCAGGGTCCGCATTTGTGAATTTGTGCAAATAGGGTCCGGTTATTGCAAAAAACTTTTTCAAGGACATTTTAAATTGTAAATAGATACAAGATTATACACTGTAAAATTATAATAAAAAAAAATAAATTTTCAAAAATAAACAGCAATTGCTGCTTCTAAACTAGAGATGCAACATTTGATATTTAGCCTATACTGCTGAACGCAGAATATTCATTTCGGACGAATAATGGAAGAATCGTCTGCCGAAGACAAAACTTAATTCGTTTACATCCATCTTTCTTGTTTTCTGCCCTGGGAAGGGTTTATTCGATTAACAAAACAATAATGAAGATAAACAAATTTGTGAAGGGTCCAATTAAAAGAAAAATCATTTTGTGAAGGGTCCGTTTTTAAGTTAAAATATTTTGTGAAGGGTCCGTTTTTATGAAAAGATATTTTGTGAAGGGTCCGTTAACGGACCCTTCACAAAATATCTTCCAAAAATGAAAAATTCAAAAAATGATTGATAAACTTCCAAAAAATTCGATGTAATGAAACGACTCTTCATTACATGGAGAACATTATTTAATGTTCCCATAAAAAATTTCGTTCACCGTAAGAACACGTCATTGTCGAACAACTTTCCATATTTAGTTAATTAACCATTTAAAAAAAAAAATTATATAGTACCGAAATCACTATTTCCAACAATGCAACTGCAATATGCTTCACTGATTTTGGACGTAGAAATGAATAATGGCTTATAGTGGACTTATGGGTAGCTGCGGCTCACTACAGAGGGTTAGACTGTATAAATTATAAATTTTTTTGATTGCTTTAACCATACCATAACCGGTCAAATTTCCGTTTAAGAAATTTAGCATCGAAAATGCGCTTATCTAACCATTTTTTCACATTTGACTTCACGTCTTTTTCTAACAATTATACACACTTAACATTCTAATATTATTATTTTGTATTTCGTTTGTTTCGAATAATATTTGTCGTATACCTATTTTTACCACAACCGGTCATCGGACGGGGAGAACAATTTATTCCTTTATAAGGTTATCGGATCAGAAATGACGGTTGCGTAGTTGGTTCAATGAGACTAACTGTGAATTAAAATTTCAAGAAGGTATCTAAAATTTCAGATTGGCATTCTTGCGTCGGAAAAAGTGACAAAAACTAAACGTTTTGGTAAGTAGCTTATATTTTACTTTGATAGCTTTACTTCATTTCTAAATAACTGTTAGTTTTTTCCCAGAAAAATGTCGAAACAATCTTAGAAGAAATAATATTAATTATAAGAATAATTGTAAGAATTATGACTCTTATACATTCTTAAAATCAGGGTTGGCAAGATTTTGCCGCAGGTGGAAAAAACCATGGTAAATACCGGTAAAAACCGTCCTGGCAAAAACAGTTTTTTGCCAAGCAAATTGGCAAAAAGTGGCAAAAACCTATATTTTCCAAGATGAGAGGACAAAAACACATTTTTGATACAAAATTATTCCTAAAATTGAAATATATACTATAAATATAAATAATTACAAAAAAATTAACAAAATTATTATTCCATAATTAAATGATAATGTAATAATATATCATTTTAGTAGTTTAAAACATTATTGATTGGAAAATTTGTGATTATTCTCTTTTTTTCCAGAGAAATGAACTTATTTTAAATTAATATAACTATAATTTAAAGCATAAAATATCTATCAACATGTGTAGTTAATTATTGTACAAATAATAATTTTTTATAATAAATAATATTATACAAATAATAATATTTATTTATTTGTAAAAAAACATTTATTTTAGGATTCTTATTTTAAATTAATATAACTATAATTTAAAGCATAAAATATCTATCAACATGTGTAGTTAATTATTGTACAAATAATAATTTTTTATAATAAATAATAATATTATACAAATAATAATATTTATTTATTTGTAAAAAAAACATTTATTTTAGGATTCTAAAACGAAAAGAGATAAAAAACTTTCAATCTTTTAAAAATTATTACCCTTATATTAATTATTAATATGTTAAAAATAATTTTTTCATGTAATGTATCAAAATTATTATTCCTTATGATTGAGTTAAATTTGTTTCAAGTATTTTGTAATAATATTTAATCAGCTATTTAGATAATTTGGTTTTTGCCGGTTTTTACCAGTTTTTGCCGGTTTTTACCACTGTCCTGGCAAAAAAACCCTTTTGCCGGCAAAAATTCCATCCCGGCTTAGAATTATAAGAATTATAGAAATAATAATAATTAGAAGAAATATGATTGCGGAAAATGTAGAATGGAAACATCCAGTTTATGTAAAAAATGCTTTGAGCGATGAATTAAAAATTCTAATTCTTATTCTTTGTAATACATAAAAATTGGCAATATATAATTTTGTTTAATTATAATAAAGTTTTTTTTAGTATATTTCCTTCCTAACATCCATATTGCATACATTTAATCAAGAAAGTCCGGTCATATGGTAGAAATAGGAATGTATGTTTAGTGTTGGATGAAACTTTCAGAAATAAAAAAAAAAACATTATAAAATAAAAGAAATCGTCATAGAGAAGGAGTTATTCGAAAACACGCATTTCAGAATCCCTCGTTTTATTAGATTTACTTAACAAGGCTTCATTCATAGAATTTTCATGCCAAACAATGTCATTTAAACTTACATATGTGTTTTTAGAATTTTTGATAATTTAATTTTGCAGTTAAAAACTAATGAAAACAGTTTCTTATGAAGCTATAAAAATTTCTTTCAACGCAAAAACATTGGTTTAAAAAAGTGCACAAAATGTAGAAGAGAAAAACGTTAATAAATGAAATTGATGTTTTGTAAGAAGTAAGGTTTAGGAATTGCAGAAACATCGTTTCTACAAGTAGAGATACTTGATAAGCGGTGAACTTTTGAGTTTCAGATTTTAAATTGAAATTATTATTTTAATAATGAGCATTTATTATTATTAAAGCATAGTATATTATTAATAAAATGAATAAAATTATGATTAGTATGTCATTATTAATGAGAACGAAAATTATTATTACTACATAACCCAAATTAAGACAAAATTAAATAAACTATGTGACACAAATCATGTGTACTAAAAATAATTATTAAAACACATAAATTTATTTTAAAGTTGAAAAAGATTTAGAAGTCTACTTGTAGAAGAAAAAAAAATCGATCTGAAGTATGCCGCTAATCATTGCATCTTTTATTCATAGAAGAATTTAGTTTAATACAATGTTTTTAAGGCTGATAATATCTGTGCCACTGTTTTTCAGTTGGCTACCCTCTTTCTCTGAGTTACCGTTCTCTTGCTCCTATCTCATAAATCTACGTCACTGTCTTTGGGATTTCTGACCTCGGCTTCTTTTAACTGTTTGAAAGTCTGTGGGAAAGAAAGCTGAAACAAGTCTTTAAAAAGTTTCGGTATAAATTCCAGATCACCTTGGATAGCGTCCTACCAATAAGATTGCTGCAAAATTATCTTTTTTCCCTCTTTTTTCTCCCTGTTTCTTGTTTGGGATTCTTGATGCTGCAAAACGAGGTTTTAAACATTAGGATTTTTCCTAAAAATAAAAAGTCTACACTGTTAAAATTTTCATTCTAAAATTATGGTAAAATAACAGCTGTCTGTCCATCCGATTAACCGTTAAGTTTACGGTAGAGAACATTTTTTTCCTTTATGGTTTTAAAACCACTTATAACAGTACAGTTATAAAACCATGAATACAAAACTATACGGTTTTTTAACCATTTACAACTAGCATTTTTCAAAAACGTAAAAAAAGGTAATTATTTAACTAGACATAGGAGGTCGGTTTTTCGTAAGGCAATGGCCATTGGAGAGTGCCGGACACTGGAAATTCTTCATGTGTTGAAGGGAATTGAAGAAATAGTGTGGTGTCAACACTAGGACTCGAATGTCTGCCGGTCATGGGATTAACAGGTAAGCCCGTTCGGCTATGATATGCACACATTTGCAAAGAACTAAGTAGTTTCATTAGGTGGTTCTAGTTAGAGTGCCTAGAGTAAAAGAGTGTGGACAAGGGAGAAACGATTCCTGATTGGTGGAAGGAGGCGAGAGTGGAAAATTCGCCATTGGAATTACACGGAGTGAAAATAATCTGACTAAAAAAATTTATGTTCTGTATTAATAAATGCATGTTATAAGTTCATTACTTACTTTTTTTCAATAAGAAACTTCACAGTTACAGTAAATGTTAAAATTATGGCTGAAAATTTGAATAGTTGTTAGTTATTCGAATTTATCCTTATTATCACTTACTTGCGTGCATATAAAGTTACGTTTATCTCATTGTAAAGAGAACAAGGTGATGAAATAACTAATGGTTAGATAAGAATAAATGTATTTACTTTTAATACACATAATTTCTATCTAAATTACTTATAAATTTTAAGATTTGAGCATCTTTTTATCAAAACTTCAGTAGTGCAGAGTTTGGCGATATTACTTTGACATGTTGGCGCGTTACAATGTTAGCGTTACAATGTTACGATGCGCGTTACAAAGTAGCATTTGTTTACTTTTCGTTACCAACTGTATAAAATGCTAGTTTGTTTTAAATTTCAACTAAATATGCAAATTTTTGTTTACAATTTGTTGAAATAAACAATACCTTTTCAGGTGAATATGCGATAATTTTTTCCTGAAAAAGTAATAAATAATAATAAATTATATAATTTGTTTTATTAATTATTATTTCTGAAATAAATGGCATAATCATTATTAATTTTTATATTTTATTTAAGGCATTTATTAAAAGCTGAAGTCTTTTTTTTCTTCCATTGACGTTAATTTTTTAATAATTTCAGATGCTAGAGCTAGACAATGTTTCTTAAAAAATCTGTAATATCGTAAAGTTAATCCAATTAACTTGATTGAATCAACTAATCAAAAAATCGAATCCATCATAAATCAATTAAAAAATCTATAATACAAGGAAACAAAAGTTTACAGCATTACTGCAGTTAACATAATTAATTATTTTTTGATATTTAAATGATGTAGTTAGTTCAATTAACACTAAACATACCAACCCTCAATGCATACGTATTTCTACCATAGCCGTTTAAATGACATGACTTTAGGTTTCCTGATTAAATGCATGAAATATGGATGTTAGGAAGAAAATAAACTAACAAAAACTTTATTATAATGAAACAAAATTATATATTGCCAATTTTCATGTATTACAAACACAAAGAATTAGAATTTTTAATTCGTCGCTCAACGCATTTTATAGATATCTTGTATATGGATATAGGTGTTTCCATATTTCTTCTAATAATTATTTCTATAATTTTCATAATTATTCTTATAATTAATATTATTTCTTCTAAGATCGTGTGCCGTCTTGATTGCTTCGACATTTTTCTAATTAAAACCTAACAGTTATTTAGAAAAGAAGTAAAGCTATGAAAATAAAATATAAGCTATTTACCGAACATTTAGTTCTTGTTACTTTTTCTGACACAAAAATGCCTATCTAAAATTTTAGATACTTTCTTGAAATTTGAATTCACAGTTAGTCTGATTGAACCAACTACGCAACAGTCTTTGCAATAATGTGCAACTCATCGAATGCAATACGTTGAACACGCATTACTTTGTCATTTCTGATCCGATGACCTTATAAAGCTATAAGTTGTGGTAGGAAATACGCTTTTTTATATGACAAGTATTATTTGATATTGTTGTTGTATTTCATTTACGTCGTACTAGAGCTGCACAATGGGCTATTGGCGACGGTCTGGGAAACATCCCTGAGGATGATTCGAAGACATGCCACCACAATTTTAATCCTCTACAGAGGGGATGGCACCCCTGCTTCGGTAGCTCGAAGACCTGCAAGCGAAGTCGAGCACTTTACGGTAGCACAGTTTAACGAGGACCCATACCGCACACCCTCGGTCCCTACGCAGACTAATCCAAGTGATCACCCACCCGCACACTGATCGCAGCCAGTGATGCTCGACTGCGGTGATCTGCTCGGAACCGTGTCTTAACGATCAGTCCACTGTGGGACAAGAATTATTCGAATACAAATACAAAATAAAAATAATAATAATAATAATAATAATAACTGTATATAATTGCTAAAAAAAGTCATGATGTCAAATGTGTCGAATGGTATGGTATGTTTAGTGTTAGACTTCAGTTTTTGGATAAAATCGAAATGAAATGAAAGAAAGCATACAGGGTTAAATTACAGACTGTTATCCTTCTCTAGGTAATCTACACATTAAAGGCTGCCATTTATAGAATCTTGACTGTCTGTTATTTCTAAACTCAGATAAGAATATCTGCTCCTCTTTATAGAATCATTATCTGAATTATCGTTACGACAAAACAATTCTAAGTGAGAGATCACATTTAAGGTTACTTGACTGGAAATTAACATTGGATCAGTGAACCATTGCTTTGTTCTGCGTCACGCTTATTACGTCATAACACTGGAATTCCCAGTTTCTTATTTAATAAAATTCAATTTGTTAACATATTTTTAAGAAAAATAAAATTTAATCGAGGCAAGTAAAAGGTAGGTACTTGATAATGTGTGTAATATCTTTTAGTCACCTTTGGTCCTGTAACTCTACCCCTCTGCAATCTTCTGTTTAATTTTATTTTTGAAAAAAATCTATTCTTTTTCAATTGAAGTAAAGAAATATATATATACAGTCAAATCCCGCTATAGTGAACGAAATGTTCGCTTCCGTGCCTTGCTCCTCACAGACAATGTTACTTTTCGTCGATATAATGAACCAAAAAAAAAAAAGATGTTTAATAGTATGAACTATTTTCTGTCTTTGACTGATTTTCTTCATTTTTTTTTTGTAATAATTTTGGAATTTTTACTTCCAAATAAATACCTATATCGATTTTTAAAACCATCTATGGCATGGAATGTAGCAATAAGCATTTTTCTAGTTTGCTTCATTATTGAATGGTTTCAGCATTCAAAGATACCGCAATCTTCTCGCATCTGGACAAATGATTCCAAGTCTAAACCGATGAATTTGCTATGCGATTGGATGAGACTACTTTTATGTGCTCGAATGGCTAGTTAAACATAAATTCATGAAAAATTATCAGAGAGTCTGGAAGAGTGTTTCTATATATGATGCTGAGGATTGCTCATCAGCTAAAGATTACTAATTTCTTTTCTTTTTTTTTTTAACGCAAGACGAAGAGTCATAAAAAATAAAACTTAAAACATTTTTTGCTACATCGTATTATTTTTCTGTTATTTTTGTATTTCATTTTACGGGTCATTTATTTAAACTATGTGAAATAAAAGGGTGGGAGCTAGTCATCACCATATATGGCAGTACTTTTACTTTCGTTACTTGTACCGCCGGTACAAGTAAAAAGTACGTACTTTTACTTGTACTTCGTTACTTTTTAAATTTAGTACTTTTACTTGTACTTTCGTTACTTTTTTAGGGAAAAAGTACAAGTATTTGTAACGGAAATATCGAATGAAATCGTTACTTTTTTCTAAAACTCGGTAAGCTTTCTAAAAAAAAAAAAAAAAAAAAAAAAAAAAAACATTTAAAAAAATGCTTATGCTTCTTTAATTAATAAAATTAATGTGCAATATATATGCATTCACAGGTATCTTCGTATTTAAATACCTTCTGTTTCAACTTATACTGCACATTCAATTATTTTTTACAAGCTCAAAGATCACGAAGCTATCTAAGGCTTTGTTTATGTTTGTGCTTTTAAAACGCGTTACTAAAGAGTAAAACAATTTTAAATCAATGGTAATTTAAATAAATAAAAATAATAAACTAAAAATTAAAATCAATAGATAAAATTTCTTTTTCGTGCAAATCCATAAAAAGTTTGATATTAAAATTATATTTGATTTTAAAATTATATTATACGATTATATTATAAAATTATATTATAATATTCTCCCGAATTTAAAAATAATTAATATCCATAACTTTCAAAATTAAAAATAATTAAATAAATAACAACAATTTTGCAAGAACATTAAAGAACATAAGAATATTATTCAATAAAATTTTAGGTTACTTTGAATTTTCGATTTCCTAGAAATGTACTTGTAAATCGTTACTTTTTTTGTTTAGTACTTGTACTTTTACTTGTACTTTTTACTCGTTACTTTTCAAAATAAGAACTTTTTACTTTTTACTCGTTACTTTTTTAAAAATACTTGTACTTTTACTCGTTACTTTTTAAAAGTAACGTTGCCATATATGGTCATCACTAGTTAAAATTGTTTGCGGAACGGATATAGCGAAGTCCCGGTTATAATGAACCAAAATTTTCTCTTCTTTGAAGGTTCGCTACAGAGAGATTTGTCTGTATAATCATTTCAGAAAATGAGATAAATCTTACTTTCATTTTTTCTGACTCTTCTATTTTTAGTCTCTGAAACATCGAGTGATTCAAAACGATTTGTCTCAAATAATTGAAATTTTCATGATTTGAAACATAATTAAATAATGAAGAATCAGATAAATGACTGAAATATTTTATGAAAATTTCAGAAAAATAAGAACATTTAATTAGTTACAGATTAAAGATAAATAAAAGCTCGCTTTGAATTTTTTTTTTCTTCAAAAAAAGGAGTTATGTATTGAGGAGGATGGTGGGAAATTCACCCAAAGCCTGTTATTCAAGGGTAATCGTTCCATTGACCCTGATCAAGTCTTTGAAGAGATATCGATATTTGAATGCATAATCGTTTGGTGGGGTGGGCATTGTCTTTTCTTTCAAACCATTATGTTTTTAGCGCCTTAGGGGGATAGGCGGCAATAAAACTAGGGTGAACCAAAATGTTTTAATCACGATGAAAAGTGGAACAACTGAGATTTTTTATTAACATTTTGCAATGTATTTATCAGAAATGGTGTTTGTGTGAGAAAAAAACAACGTCCATTATTAAATGACAGAATAAACGAAAGTTTAAAAGATATAATCAGGAATTGGAGATGATGAATCAAATATAATCACCCGTGTTATTAATAGTGAAAAACTTAAATGCTGAAGTAGTTCAAACCCCGCTATAGTGAACATTCAAGGAACCGAAATTTAGGTTCACTATAGACAATTTTAACTTATTTTTCCGAACTGCTCCATTTTATGATACATTTTTTAAATAAATGACCTGGAAAAAGAAATTACAAAAATGATTAAAAAACAATAGGTAGTCACAGAAAATGTGTTCATTTTTATTTTTTATGACTCTTCCTCTTGTGTACAAAAAATTTAAGGATGTCTTTTATTTCGGGATCTGAAACAGATGCAAACAAGAAAAAATTGCTTATGGCTACATTCCCACGCAATAGATGGTTTTGAAAATCGGTATATGTATTTTTTGTTAAAATTTCAAAATGACCAAAAAAATGAAGAAACAAAATCAGTCGAAGACAGAAAAAAATCCAATTTCCTCTTGTCTTTTGGTTCACTATATCCACAAACAATAATATTATAGGTGTATAGCAAGGCACGAACATTTCGTTCACTATATCCGGGAGTTCACTATAGCGGGGTTTGACTGTATAATAATATTTTAGTCGGCACTCGATAGGACGTACCTTGAGCCCAGCATTAAAACGGACGTTATAACGTGAGTTCGTTGCATAAGGAGTGCACAGAAATAATCTTAATATTTAATTAATAGCTGAAAAAATATTTATATTGGCCTATGACTAATTAACTAAGTAATGCTTAACTTTAATAGGATTTTAGTTACTAAAAGAAAAACTTTTTCGTCGTTAATGAATACAATAAATTACCCTGTAAAATAATACTTTATAGGTAAAAAATTATATATACTGGACTGCAATAAATAACATACGTCTAGTTAACTCAGGTTATATATATATATATATACAGAGAGAGAGAGACTAACGATTAAAACAAAGTTTAATATACTGAGCATAATCTGCGAGTATATGGAACTCAATAAATAAGTTAAAAATATAAAGAAAACATGAAAAATAACAATGATTATTGAAAAGAGGAGAAGAAAATAAAATAATTTTAAAAAATATTAAAGAAAAGATTTTTTTAAAAATTAAAAAGCCGGAAAACAAAGTAATGAATAGATATAATCTTTTCATCAGCTCACACGATTATATCCGCTACGAGAAGTGCTTTCTAATATTGTATCAATATAGCCAAAGCAAAATATATTAATACAATAAATAGTATGAGGAATATTTTAAAAAAAATTGAAAAAAGAAATACAACACATTACGTAAAATATATATACGAAATAAACAAATTAAGCAAAACACAGAAAATACAGAATAAAACACAAAACAAAATCTGCAAAGCGCGTAGGGAAGTCAATTGAACTTACACGAATCGAAATCTTTCAAGAATGATTTAAAATATTTTACTAATAAGATTGACAGATTACAAAATAAGAATACGGAAGCGCAATTAGAGTTAGAAGCGCAAATAGAGGGCACTTTTATGTCGCTTTCTTACTGCAGTACTCAAGAGCTTTTAAATTGTTTGTTACCATGGATTGGCTCGAAAATGGATGCGTACAAGGTAATAATATCATACTGGATGATTTAAAGCTTGCAAGTAATATGGTTAGGAGCCGGGATACCTTGTTGGTAAGAGATGTCCAAGAGGTCATGGGTTCGATTCCTGCCGGCCGAAGACTCTCCGTGTAGTAAATGGTGACTGATGCACGTTAAATCTGCCGAATCACAAAGTCCTCCATGTTCCTATAACAAATCAATACCTCTGGGGCTACTGATCCAGGAGTTTCCTTGTCTTTTGGATTGGTTCAAAATTATAAGGCTATGGTGTTGAATTTTAGTTGTTGTAAACCCAAAAATTGGGTCAGCTGTTCAACAACGGTTATAAAATAAAACAAAATTAATATGGATGGAGCAAGGATGGGTCAGGGGATAGAGCGTTTGCCTTCCAATGAAGTGAACCCTATTTAAATTCCCACCGATGGCTGGTCGAAGCGAATCCGCATCCGGCTAGCACCGACCACAGTGCAGACGCAAAATATCCTCAGTGGTAGACGGATCATGGGTTAGAGTCCCTTTGCCGTCAAGGTAATTGTGGAAGGCTTTCGTGGTTTTCCTCTCCATGTAACGCAAATGCGGGTTAGTTTCATTAAAAAAGTCCTCCACGAAGGCACATTTCTACCAATACTTAAGCCAAGAGTTCCCTTGTCTTCTGGATTGGGTTCAAAATTACAAGGCAACGGAGTTGAACATTTGTAGATCCAAACCCAAAAAAATCCAAAACATAAATAAAAAAATTGGTTCGGCTGTTCAACGACGTTTATAAAGTATAAATAAAATTAATATGGTTGATATTTAATTACACAATTTTAATGATTTTAGAAAGTATAGATTTTTAAAAAAAAGAAAAGGCCGACCAGTCTGTGTAGGGGGAAGGGAACTGTGCTTGCATCAGAAAGGTTCTGGGTTCGAATCCCGGGCAAGGCATGGATGTTTCTTTCCCTCTATCTGTGTTCTATGTCCTTTCTCCTTTGTGTGTGAATGTGACCCGCCCTATAAACGGGTTGTGGTAGTGTGACGTGGGCGACGCTGTTCCACCGCCGTGGCTTCGCCACAGGTGCCCACTGGGTAACGAAAAGAGAATTAGCAGTTCTGGCACTTTCTGTGGCCAATAGACAATAGCTCCAAGTGCCCGCCATTAAAAAAAAAAAAGAAAGAAAAAAGAAAGAAAAGAAAAATTTTGCTCATTTTGCACAGGTTCTTCGCGGCTGATTTGCCCGATCTGGCTTTGCACATAGTATAAATTTAAGTAAGTTTTTTGTAAATTTATTTATAATAACATACAATTAACTTATTGATTTTATGTAGAACATTATAACATTAGCTGGGTTTTTTTTTTTAAATCAAATTTTGAAAGAGTTTGTCGATTTATGTTTTTGGATAAATAAACATTACTACATATTCTTTGATTCTATTCATTTGATCAAAAATGCTATTTAAATAAATGTTTTTAGAAACGTTAGAATTCCAAGTAATTATTTTATTTATATTAATACTAAATAATTTCTTTTATCATATAAATCAATAAAGCAGGTATTTTCTCCTTTTTTAATACTCGAATCCAAAAAAATTAAAATTGTTATCATTATGATTAAGAAGCAATATTAATTCCTCAGGTAAAATATCATTTAACATAATTGCACAATCTTGAAAGTTAAAGATAATTAAATCATCAATATATCTAAAAACAAATTTAATATTAAGAGTATAATTTTTTTCATAATTGTGCAAAAATAAGTTAGCTAAGAGAGTTGATAAATTAGATCTTTTTGGTATTCCATCAATTTGAATAAAAATATGTTTTCCATTGTAAGGATAATTATTAAAAAGACAGTAATTAATTAGAATTAACCCATAATTAAAATCGCAATTAAGGATATTTTTAAAATCCTAGTAATAAATCAAAAGAACATATTTTAGTTTAGAAAGGAGAATGCTATGGAAAAGATCCTGGAAATCAAAAGTCGTAATAGAATTTATTTTACTTTGTTTAATAAATTCTAAAATCGATTGATTATTAGTGATAAGCCAAAAAAAAGTTTCTTTAATAATATTGTTAATAATTTTATTTAAGTAGTTAGAGAAAATGGTACCAGGTTAAGTAAGTATTAGACCCACATGTAATTAATTGTTCTAAATTTTATAGCAATTTTATGAAATTTAGGTTTGATAATTAAGTAAGGAAATTGTTTATTGCTAATTTTAATTTTCTATCTCTTATATGAGAGATTAAAAATTATGAATTATTATTATATTGAAATGAGTTTTATATAAATTTACTAAATTTTACTAAGTTTATTAACGATATTATTTAAATAACTAAGCTAAAACTCCGTATTTAAAAGTTCAACATAGAATTCTTTACGGAAGATTGCATAAATATTGTTAGCTTTGTCTAAGGGGGTAATTACAAACATTTTTATAGTTGCTTAATTGTTTGAATAATTTTAGAAAAAAATTGCTGAATTGTTACTGTTATTTTAATTTTCCTTATTACTGAAATCAAAGTTTTTAAAGTAATAATAAACATTACATTCTGTTTATATACCTAAAGGTAAAGAGAATCTATTTCATATCTTTAAACCAAAACTATTGGGATTAAGAAAGCATTTTAGAATTTTATTAACTGATGCATGGTAAATGGGTCTAAATTTTGTGCCTTTTATAATTAAATTAAAAAGTTCTAATCACTCTATAATATTTAAATTAAAACTTATAATATGTTTATGATGCTTATCAACAAAATCATCAATATATTTCTCGTCTTCACAGTGACATTCATAATCGGATATATTAATTCCTTCCTAAATATTTGCTTAGATCATTATAATTAAATATATTTCTACTAAGAGTTATTATATTTAAAGGTTTTAATTATCTTAAAAATCTTTTAATGGAAACAAAATTTTTAAATTTAAAAAAAAATATTATGAAACCTGATCTTATCGAAAATAGGGTTTTGAAAGATAATAACGAAATATAAATTATTTAAATTTTTGTTTCGATTTGGAGAAATTTAACTCATTTTAACCTTTACAAGATAGAAACAAAGAATTTTGAATTAATAAAAGATCTTTAAGCTTATATACATCATTATTATTAAGGGAAAAAACAAAATCTTTCATTGGTTTAATATTAAAATGTTTATTGAAATCTTTTTCCAAATGAGAAATAAAATTTACATTTATTTTGCCACTTTTAAGAAAGTTTCTATTACTTCTTGATCCCCGTTTACCTCGATTTGCATGTTTATCTTTAATATGAAAAAGTGAATAAGTGGAAAAGTTATGAAAAGTTAATCTGTGTATGTTGGAAGGTATCGTTTAGCCCATACGGCAAAATTGCTTTGTATAAAAGCATGAAGCAATTTTCTTTTGGTAGTCCTAAAACGAAATCTACTATATTCAAAATATTAATTTTGACACTGTTAAAATTATGTTCTCTAAAATGATAAAATTCCGATAATTTCATTACTGTTTATATCTGAACAGTGTTGATCAATTCGAATATTAAGAGAGTTTCTGGTTTGTCTCGCATATTTCATATTACAAAAACCCCAGGTTAATATATAAATAACATTTTTAATTTTGCAAACAGATTTGGAGGTATCGTTATTATGAATGGAATGTTTGTTAATATTAGGGCAAGTTTTATATCTTTTATCAGCACAACTTTTTTCAAACTATCTTTTTATTCTTTTCGTATTTATTTATTGTGCTATATATATTATACACAGTGCTGACAGAAGATATTTTCACTCCCTGGTTGATACTGAAAACTGAACTCAATTGTGGAAGACTTTTTGAATTCTCTTTCTGGTGTTGTCATAACGCTGTATAAAATTGCTTTTTATATTTTAAATTACAATATTACTACCAGAGAATTAGAAAATCTAAATCTACCCTGAATGGTGATTTAAGAAACGCGTGATGAAAATGAATAACAATCAACGATTTCGAAGTTTAAAAAAAAGCTTTAATGAATGAGAATATCGCCTCAAATACTCTAATATAAATATCCAATAAAAGTAATATTTTTAATGAATGTAATTTTTTATGACATAAATGCATCTAAGTATGAACATTAAAATGTATTTTTTTGTACTTTAGCAGACGTAAATAGTTTTATAGACTCTTCATAATCAATTGGATAGAAATTATTGCTTAAGAACTCACTTGTGTCTTTGTAACATCTTAAATAGATTTTCATAGCTTTTATTTTGCTAAAAGCACGTGCAATTCTTGTAGTGGGATTGTTAACAAAATACTTAAATTATCCTCAAGTTTTAAAAAATATGTTTCAACTTGTTGCAAAAGAGCACATTACGGTAGAACAGTTCAATGAGCACAGATAGGACGAACCCTCGCCCCCCCCCCCTTTTCACTAACCGCTGCCAGAAATGCAAGATTTCGGTAATCTACTGGAAGCAGTGTCTTACAATCATTACCATCATCATCATCGCTAAGACACGGCTCCCAGCAGATCACCGAAGTCAAGCATCACTGGCTGCGGTCAGTGTGCCGGTGGGTGACCACTTGGATCAGTCTGCGTAGGGACCGAGGGTGTGCGGTATTGGTCCTCGTTAAACTGTGCTACTGTGAAGTGCTCGACTTCGCACGCAGGTCGTCGGGTTACCGAAGCGGGGGTGCCATCCCCTCCGCAGAGGATCAAAATTGTGATGGCATGTCTTCGGATCATCCTCCGGGATGTTTCCCAGACCGTCGCCAACAGCCCATTGTGCAGCTCTAGTGCGACGTAAATTAACAACAACAACAAAGCAAAACATTTTGATGTTTAAAAATTTCATTTTTCTAATTTATTATTTATTTATTTTAATAAATTTTTCATTTTAATATATTTTTATTCCTATATACAACACACGGCATCCTCTTGGAGTTGTGTTCACCGACCTCCAGAGGGTATGCCACTTCCTCCTTTGTACCGATAAAAAATAGTGGATTCAAGTAATGATCAAATCATAGTAGAAACCAGTATTAAATCAATGATAGCGAGTTCGAGAACCGAGAGTAAATACTAGTGGATTCTAGTACCGATAGAAAGAATGAGTTCGAGGGATGATTAAATGATAGAGGATAAGTACCGATAGAAAGACTGTGGGTTGGAGAATTGTTCGAAAAGAGAGTGGGTTTGAAAACTCTTCAAATGATAGTGTGTTCGAATAATGTCCAAATAGTCAATTTAAGATTTAAAAATTTTTTTTTTTAAAAACCTAATCTTTGACTCTTTAAAAAAAATTTAAAATTTAAATTTTTCAAAAAAATATTCGAATGATTTTGTTCCAAATTAGGAATTTTGCCATCTAAAATTATTTAGTTTAAAATGATACTATAACTTTTATGCAATACAACTCAATGTTTCTTCTACCCTTATTAAGAAAAATAATAAATAAATTTATTTTTATAATTATTCTCATTTAAACAGCAAATAACAAAAAAGTAAATCCTTTCTTAGACTATACCCACTCTCGTTTAAACAACAAATGACTCAAAAAGAGCATAGTATGTGATGAATCATTTTTGAGACTATTCATTTTACTAAAAAATGAGTGTTTCAATTCATCACTGGATTCAATAATAAGTAATCGACTCTATTTGTTTGTTAAGTATTTTGAGTATTTGACAAATAAAATATCCGTATTTCTCATGACAGAGGTGGCTCATAAGTCAAATTTAAGAACAAATAATACACAATAGGACATCACAGAGACAGTAAGTGGGAACACGCTATCTCAATCTATTTATTTTTATGTATTTAATAATATCGGGTTGTTTATAAATCTTGTTCCAGTGGGTTAAAAAAGCAGTATCTTTTTTAGTTTCCTGACCACTATGAATAAAATTTGTTGCCCGAAAGATATACATCCATATTAAATTTGCAATCTACTTAAATTTTTCGAAACTTTATGCAAGATCATCTGCTATTCTCCTTTACAATTCTCCAATATATTTTTTAATTAATGTATTACTTATATATTTGTAACTAGTTTCTTCAAAAGTAACGTCACTCTTTGTTGCTTCATTCAGGTGCTGATTTCTGGCTGGATTCGTGTAATTACGAATGAAGTTTCTTTTTTCCTGCCTATAAAACTGCCGATGTTTGTGGAATCTCTAAGAAAACAAAAGTGAGCATTTTATTCTCTTGTGTAATGAAGATTTGTGTGTAGATACTTGTTTTGACTCTTTAAATATTACTGAATTCATTCAGACTAAGCATACCTTAAACTTTAAGTAGAATTTCCTTCCTTGCACTATTTGTTTCGGTAGAGAACACAAAAAATAATACATCCGCGTAAAATGTAAAAACTGAACTTTTTCTCTAAATTAAATATTTAAAACATGAAGAAACTTTTTTCACACTAATACCGAATCTAGGGGTTTCAGGAATTTATAAAGTCTAATAATCTAATTGTCTATAAATCTGACATTTTTATAATGTAATGGTATAAGCTGACACCAGTCTTTCGCTTATTCACACCATACATTAAATACTTTCGAAAACACAACGTTAATACACTTTGGATGAAAACTAGCGATTGCTTCAACACTGCTATGAATTTATATAGAAACTAATATTCGCCGCTAAAAAGTATTATTAGTTGTAAAATCAGGATCTTTGTTTTGAAACTTAATCACTTTAGATTTTTGTTTATGGTCTGATTTTTTTATGCATCTGTCGATCCATTCAAAAATCGTGACTCACACGTTTATGAAACCTTATTTAACCAAAAATAATAACAAGCAAATTATTTTATAATCTAAAATTTTGAGTTGTAAGACAAAGTAACAAAAAATTTAAGCAACAGCGATCCAATAGTTATTCAAAAGTCAAAAATTAAATAACTTTAGATTTTTTATTGTTCAAAAACTATTCTACCGATTTTTGTCATTGAAAATAACATAATTGAAAGTGAAAAAATTATTCTGTATATTATGTTCGCCCAACAAAATCCGTATTGGCATACTCTTGGTTCAATAAAATTGTCCACAAATGATTAAATCGGAGGGAACAGAGTGTTCTGGGTCTAAATGAACAGAATTGCCAATGAATTAAAACTGAGATTTAGTGTAATTTGGAATAAGAAAAGACAGTTAAATAGCAATTTATTAAACCGCAGGTTTAAGTAAATCAAAAACAAATTAAAACATCTTCGACAAAAGCTACATTCTTTAAAGTTTTCGATTTTTGCGGATGTCTTAAGTTTCATTCTTTTGTCAGACTCGCTACATTTGAAGTTAATTCCAGATTCTTTAGCTGGTTTGTTTTCTAGTTTGCAGTCATGGATTTTAGGTTAGAGTGCAATATTTTTAATGTCTCCAGTTCTGTTTCATGATAGTATTTTTCTGCAAACTACAGTGAAACCCCGATTTTACGTTTTCGGTCGGACTAGCGATAAAAAACGCTCGAAGCGGAATAACGTAAAATCGGGATTACGAAAAATCTATGTATATTTTTAAAAATTGACACCTACCAGTTAAATTAATGGAAAAAATGAGTAATCTTAACTTGCTTTTCGTTTCTAGCTACAATTTCGTATACAGCTCGTTCAATACTAACAATTTTTTGCAAATTTGCTTCTTGATTTACATTTGCAAGTAAAAATTGTTTTAGAGTTTTTATGCTTTGTAGTTTTTATTGTTGTTACCCACCCCCCTATTGACAAATGGAACAGAAAGAATGCAAGAATTGCTCCTTGCCGCTGAAAAGCAAGTTTTTCTTGTTCAAAGAACTAGAAATAAGTTTGTGTGAGAGTTGTAGAATAAAAAAAAATTAATTTGATCTGTTGGTAGAAAAACGCATCAAGCGGGATTTTCATAAAAGGGGTGACTCAAAAATCCGGGATTTTTTAACATTATCGGTACAGACAATTTTCACGGATCAGCAGAAAATGACACAAGAAGCGGGATAACGTACGAAACGGACAACGTAAAATCGGGGTTCCACTGTATATTATTCTCACCAGTATTTCTCCGAAATTCTCAAATGTAAGGTCTAACGGTTTCTACTATTTGGTAGGTTTTTAACTTTAAATTTCCACCAGATTCTCTTAACCACGCTGAAAACTGGCGTACTAACTGTCCGAACTTGATGTTGAACAACTAAAAATAGCGCGAAGAACACCAAACTGAGCTTTAACCAAATCGAGCTTATTTATACAAAATTTAAACGGTGTTAATCAAAAAAGGCGAAAATTTTAGTTTTCTGTTCTGTTAAACTTATTTTGAAATAATCTTAATATTCTCTTTGTATGGTTTTTCGAACCAATGTTATTTAAAGAATCACTATTCATAAGGAATCTAAATTGAATGTTTTTCACTTTAATCAATTCTCTTAAAGTAATCATGTGTGTTTATTTTACGGTAAATATAAATGTTTGCTCTACCGAGTGGTGGCAGATACTTTACACAAAGTAATTCATAAAACACTTGTTGTTTCACAATGTTCTGGAACTGTTCTTTGTTCTACAAGACTTATTATTAAGCGGTTGCCGCCATTTTTGGGGTTACACGCAAAAAAACACGCAGGAAGTCGATTTGTAGCAATGAATTTTGTAAAATAAGTCCGGGTAAATGGTAAAATTTTTAATAAAGGAAATTAAATTCTATTCCAGCAAAGGTTGTTAGAAACTAGTAAAATTGTCAAATAAAATGCATAAGATACAATACGATAGTAATTAGCACGGGTGGTACTGGCCTTGCTAATTATTTGCGATATTTCTCCGCAAATAAAGTCCTCAAAGTCACGGCTTTCTTATGTAGTTGGTTTCAGGTCGCGACTTTTATTGCGTCCCTCAGTCCTCAATACTTTGCAGTTCTATCTACTAAAGATGAAATTTTTTATAGAAATGCAGAGTTCTGACGGTTTAAAAGTAATTTTTATTTTATAAAATACTACGGTTCGAATGTAAAAACAGAGTGAGTATCTTTTGTAGATTTCGAGAAAATTGGCTTAACAACTATTTTCTAGTGCTAATGCTTTGAACCCTAAAATTGAATTTTAAAAACTCTTAAAAATAAATTTAATTTCGAAGAGAATCTTTTGCAATAAATAGCTTTTCGGAAATGCGAAATATAATCTAAATTTTGACATTTTTTATAGCTTACTTTGATTTTTCTTCTGTACGGCAGAATAACTCATGCGCACTTCAATACTTTGGTCGGACATGCATACACGTCAAAACCCTTCAATTTATAGAAATTGCTTTACAAATGCGGAATCAGATATCGGTCCTAATTGTTTCTCGGCAAGACCTTTGTTTGAAACTTTATATACTGATGCAGTTTAAATACTCATCGTAATCCTTGTTTTGTTGAACTTTGGTTTTTCCTAAACTTGCCGGCTATCCTAAAACTTCTACATTTATTGTAGGCGTTATAGTGTATTAAGAAAATCGTTATTTTCTGTATTATCAACTTTTAAAGCTTTTTTTAAAAAAGAAACGTGAAGACTATTTGAGAAAATTTTAGAACTGTATACGGATTTTTCTGACACTTTTAACAAAACTTCCATTCGCAGGCTTCGCCTCCCAAACACCCGTTATTAACAGGAGAACTTCCAATTTATTAAAATTAAAAGATCAAAGGTTTTTAATGTATCCACTACTTTAGTTCCTGATTCTGCTTGGGATAGAACTTAAATCAGTCTTTTAGCTCTGTTACTCTTGCAACATGCAAGACTTTTTAAATTCCTATTAAATTTTCGGGTAGATTATTTGGTACTAAGTAGTGCTGCTAGTCAAGAATGTCTTACTTTTGTCATTATTTTAACAGCATGTTTTAAATAACTTACCAAAAATGTAAACATCGTAATCTACTGTTTAAAAATCGTAAGATTGATTTTATAAATATTTTTATGAAATGTTTAGTATGTTAATATAAAATTACTTCATAAAGGATCATAACTTTAACGAAGTGTTGAAGCGCAAAGCATTTCAAAACACTATTAAGAAAGGATTATACATAGTTTGAAGCAGAATAAACAAGTAATTTACAGATATTTTTTATTTAATTATACTCTTGATAACTAAATAAATCTGAATCTTGAGAAACAATACAGTGATTTTTCTGGCTGATAAGAATAAGCAGACAATGCGAAGTTTTTAGAACATTGTGTAATAAAGAGCAACTTATGGGATCAAAAAATGAGTTGGGTTTCGTGAATTTTATGATCTGATTATTTCTTCGCTTAAAATTTATATTATTAGAAAAGCTTCTGTGAATTAAGATTTTCTGCAGTGTTGAAGGAAAGCTTTATTAACTTGTTAAATGGTAAAATTTGTAAAATTCCTCTCCAATGATAAGTAATGGACGAGTTTGATCACCCTCCTGGTTGCTAAACTGAATCGTCAAACAAAAATTCCCTTTAACTTTGTCGTTTTTTTTTTCGTGTAATATTAAATGAATCTGAAGTTTAAAAACAATTTGATTAAAAAATATTTTTAAACAGCTTCATTTTTTCTTCCCATCAAAATGGTTTAATTTAGTGCTTTGGCTGTAAGAAATCTGTACAATTTTTACCGTAACATTTTGAACTGAAATTTTTTTTTAATATCACTTTGAAAGTATTCATTTACTAATGTAAGTGGTTTACGGTCCAGTAATTAGTTAATATTTAATTGCAGCCTGGCTATTGTTCCCCGAATGCCTGAATTTCACAGTATGAGATGAATATGCAGCCTGACTATTGTTCCCCGAATGCCTGAATTTCACAGTATGAGATGAATATGCAGCCTGACTATTGCTTCCCGGATGCCTGAATTTCACAGTATGAGATGAATATGCAGCCTGACTATTGCTCCCCGGATGCCTGAATTTCACAGAATGAGATGAATATGCAGCCTGACTATTGCTCCCCGGATGCCTGAATTTCACAGTATGAGATGAATATGCAGCCTGACTATTGCTCCCCAGATGCCTGAATTTCACAGTATGAGATGAATATGCAGCCTGACTATTGCTCCCCGGATGCCTGAATTTCACAGTATGAGATGAATATGCAGCCTGACTATTGCTCACCGGATGCCTGAATGTCACAGTATGAGATGAATTTGCAGCCTGACTATTACTCCCCGAATGCCTGAATTTCAAAGTATGAGATGAATATGCAGCCTGACTATTGCTCCCCGGATGCCTGAATTTCACAGTATGAGATGAATATGCAGCCTTACTGGTGTGTATGTTAGCTGTATTTTCTGTAAAATATTTGATTAGTTAAGTTCTTTAGGCGCAAACTCTTACTTTTGGCTGTCAATTTTTAAGCTCTATAAATTACTCTGCGAATAGCACATTTTCAGTGTTTATTTTTCATTTAAATAAACCAGTTAACGGATTTTCAAAATTGCTTGTATGAGTCTTAAATTTTATGTCAAGCTTTATTTAAATTTTTATCTTAAAAAAAACTTTTGCTAGAAATTTTTGAACTCCATACAGGTCAAGAACTCTTTTTATATTATGTGGAATGTTCCTAATTTGTACACTTTACGCATTAATTGCCTACACATGTTAATCTTGACTTGTGCAGATATTTTAGATCGTTGATATTAGTTTCAATCTTACTTTTCTAATAAATAGCCTTAAGAATTCTTTTTAAGCAAGATATAATTAAAAACATTTCAATTAAATTGTGACTACAATATTCCTAAACTCTATAGAAAGTCAAGGAGCAAACAGATGTTCATAAATTTTAACTTTTTATTTTTAAACATTTTCTGTAATGTGTCAAATTACAAGATTCCAATAAATATTGGTAAAAGCAAATACTGTTAGATGCAAAAATATCATTTTATAATAAAAATATAGGGCATATAGAGAACATCTCTAAGTACGCTAATTCCCTCACCGAATTTTAAAATTCATGAAAAACTTCTTTCCTTACCCGAAATTTGAGATTCTGATTTAAGATAATATGGGACGTTTTATGAAGTCATCGAGAAGAATGTAAGATTTTAACTCTGCTCAGGTATTTTGTCTTTCAAGTTATCCTTTGCGCTAGTAAACTGCTGTTTGTAGAAAATGCAACACCATGAAGGAATCATCAGAATCAAATGAAATTCGCAGCAAATGTCAATTATAGGATATTATGCAAATTAATAAAGTTTCAGAGCCATCGCGCGTGCGTGGCGCGCGCAGCGCCCTCTGAATTGATGCTGAAAGCGTATAAATAAAGTGCTGTAGCGGGACGTTGAAAATAGTCTATGATTATTTGTTAGTGGCAAACGTTTAGTGAGACCTGAGTATGCCTCCACGACGGAAGAATAAGAAATTCAAGCAACTTACGGAGTTTGAACGAGGGAGGATAATCGGCCTTCGAGAAGGAGGATTTTCCTATCGCGCAATAGCAGCTCGTATGCAGCGGAACAGTTCCACAGTGATGCGAGTTTGGAAGCAGTGGACCGACGAGCACCGAACAACTCGAAAAACAGGCACTGGACGACAGAAGGTGACGTCAGAGCGCGATGATCGACACCTGCTCCGCATGGCGGTGAATGATCGCACAGCTTCCTCCAGGCAGCTGGCAGCACATTGGTCTACTGCTACAGGTGTACAATTGTCGGCTTCGTCAATTCGTCGTCGTCTGCTGCGCCGTGGATTGCGTGCAAGGGTGCCATTATACAGGATTCCCCTCACGGCGGATCATCGACGGCTGCGTCGGCAGTGGGCTCTTGAGCACAGAGACTGGCGAGCTGATTGGCACCAAGTTGTCTTTTCAGATGAATCACGCTTCAATTTGTGGACCCATGATGGCCGTGTTCGTGTTAGACGTTATGCCGGTCAACGCTGCCTTCCTGAGTGTATTATTGAACGACATAGTGGTCGAACACCCGGAGTTATGGTCTGGGGTGCGATTTCGTAACATGGACGATCCAATTTGATACGAATTGAGGGTAATCTCAATAGCAACAGATACGTCCGTGAAGTGCTACAGCCCGAAGTCGTTCCTTTCCTTCAAGGCATCCCTGGAGCTATCTTTCAGCAGGATAATGCACGCCCACATGTTGCGCGGACTGTTAGAGACTTCTGTTCAGCACAACGCATGCAACTTCTTCCTTGGCCTGCTTATTCGCCGGATATGTCGCCTATTGAGCACGTGTGGGATATGGTTGGTCGGCGTCTCACTCGTGATACGCGTCCTGCAGTTTCCAAAGACGAACTTTGGTTGCGCATACAAGCGATATGGAATTCTCTTCCTCAAGCAGATATTCAACATCTGTTTGACTCAAAAACGTCGTATAGCAGCACTTATTGCAGCGCGTGGTGGCTGCACCAAATACTGATTTCGGACGCTTAATTTGTTTCTTTTGTTTTGAAAATTTCATCATTTATTTGTATCAGTACAAGTCGTTTCTGCATTAAATTTCATTTGATTCTGATGATTCTTTCATGGTGTTGCATTTTCTACAAACAGCAGTTTATAATTGAAAACATTGGGCGATCACTCAGTCTTCGGAATTGCTTAATTAATTGTAATTTCGCCAAACTTATCCAAATTTAGATTGTTGTCACAAAAATTAGAAGCAACTAGCATTCTTATTGTGAAAGTAATAAAATTCAGTGCTTTCAAATAAAAACATTCATTTTAATTCTTTATTAGCGTTTTTTTCTTCATGAGATTCAACTTTAAGTTAAAAAGGGTGTGATTCTGAAAACAATTAATTCAATTAATAATTAAATTTAAAATGTCAAGCAATTATCAAAGTTTTTGCTGGAAATTTTGGTATTTTTATAGATGCACAAAACAGACTAAAAATGCTTTTAAAGTTATATTTAATAATTCAGAAGTATCTGATTTTGAATATCGGAAACTGGCCTTATATTTACGTCGTTCGGTACCAAGTTTATAGAACGAATTTTTAATTGAACAGTTTTAGGGCATTTATAAAGCATACAATTTGTCTGCTTTCACAGTAAACCTTCTTTTCAGTTAGGAAAAAATGGACTTGACTTATGACTATTTTACTAAATTCTAAAAACCCTAAGGCGGAAGTGAGGGGGGGGACTATATGAATGTAAAAACCTAAATAGGATTTTCACTTTTAAACTTAATTATATAATTAAGTTTTTAATAGTCTACGTGCTCAAATTAAAATGAGTTGAGAAAACAAATTCAAAAATAAGTACTTCTGAAGAATTGTTCTTGCGTGATTTTGCTTAAATCTAAAGATTTTATAATATTGGTGTAATTACAGTTGGAAAATTTAATAATTTTTCCATAAAAATGCTTACTTGTCTCAAGAATTTTCAACGTAGTTCAAAACTAATATCAATATTATTCTAGCAAGTGGCTAATATTGTAAAAGTAATAAGCTATTTAGTCCAGTCAAATTACTAATAGTAAATAGAAGATAAATTACATTTAAAGTCTATCATAAACTTGATAGTTTTAATGATTCTTATTTGCTGCTGGAGTAGCCAGATAATGACTAACTGTTCAATAATCACGTAACATACCTTAACATTAACCATAACACTAATTCGCTGCTTCAGTAGTAGAATAAGAATAGAGTACAAGACTAAACATCTTTTTGAATAAAAGTAAAATTATAATTAGGATTGGACTGAATAGAAACTGAATTGAAAAATTCATAACTTAACCGGAAATTTTATTTTTTAATAAAAATCAAAATTTTGAATTACTAAATTTTTAAAGAATTTTTGTTTCAAAGGTCGCAGCAAGTTCTTCAAAGTAAAAACTAACTTTCAAACTTTGTAAAAAGGTCATTTTAATGGCAATTATTATAAATTTACAGCTTACGAATTGCGCTTATTACATTTGAGAGAACTTTATAACTATAGCTTCATTCAAACTTTAAAGTCCATTTTACCTAGAAAACCAGGTTTCCATTTAGTTCTAGCCAGACTTAATTTTCTACTACTTTTGTTTTTGACATGAATATTTTATAGAATCTGAATGTAAAAGAAACTCTTTCGAAAAAATTACTTTAAATAGAAAGTAAATATGAAGAGATTTGTTTTCAATGACAGCCCCAGATTTGTCTAAAATTACATAAACTTTAAGACAAAAGTCATGTAAAAAGTTGCTCAATTAACATATAGTTTTGCGTCTGCAGCCCCTCAAATCTCATAATACGAGCTTTCGTGCCAATACAAAACTATTTGTAACAAAATCAAAGCTCCAGTCAATATGCACAATACTTTTAAACCAAAAGTTTAAATAGAATTCGATTATTAACTAAACCCTTTTTAATTTTTCCAGTTTAAGAAATTTTAACTTGAGTAGACGGAGCTTTTTATAAAACCGAAGTGTTTAAACTAAAAAAATTTCAAATATAAAAATTTTCAGAAATTATTTGTTCGTAAACATATTAAAATAACTCTAGAGGGGAAATCTGGATGCCTGAAGTGTTTTATAGTTATAAGAGGGCAAATGTGTGTTGCGATTTTTAATAAAGGTAAGACTCCCAAGTTTATAATAAAACTACTGATAATTTGATTTAGAGTTGAAGTAACATTGAAGGAAAAATAAGGATTTAATCTTTTACTTTAATATTACTATTAAACGTGAACTTTGACAGAGACTCCTAGGAACTCTAGCACTTACAGCCGAACAACATAGAAACTTTTAAACTAGGTCATGAATAAAATTTTAAAGGGTTTGGTGGAGTACAGTAAGGTCCTGGACTGCAATTTTAGTTTCGCAGGTTCGTGCCCTGAAAAATCCCCCAGCGCTTTAAAAGTGTTTATTAGAATTAGACCACTCATTGAACTCATTAAGATTAAGACAGTGATAGAATCTCTTAAAAGTCTTTTAAAAAAAAAGTGATCTAAGCGTTATGTGGATGAGGGCTGCCTTTGATGGAAGATCTTAAAATAAGCGTTAAACTTTGTATCGTTCTGAATTTAAAACTTCGAATTGTTAGATCTTAGATTTGTGATCGATGTAGAGATGAAAATTTCTATACCAAAATTTAAAATGCAGCTCTAACTTTCCAAGTCTTAAAATATATAAACTAATGAAGCGAACATTTATTATAGTTGCCATTTTCAACATTTATTTCGATGCAGATAAGTTTAGACTTTGACTTTTATGAATCTTTAAGTGCTAATAATCAATAAACAAATTTCTGGAGTGTCTTAGGGCAAAAATTTTCTAAATTTGGAGTAATTTAACAGTATTTGCATTTAATATTCTAAATTTTCAATTCTACGTAAGAAAGTCTTCCAAATAAATAAAGTTTAAATGTAATAAGGAAATCTTATCAGAATTTTTATAAGCCTAAATTTAATTGAAATGTTTTAATATATGGAAAAAGGTAAATTTAGTGTTATAAAGTACAACTTACCAATAATTTTATAATTTCCTATTCGCTTTATACTGTTTTGAGTTAAAAGTAACGAAATTTGAATTGCAATTTTGTTTTGAAATTTTAATTATTGTTACCCTAAAGCTAAATGTTATTCTTAAATATCTTGTATCAGTTAGATTAACATGACTCAAACTGCATTTTTAAATCAGTTTTATTTTAAAACAATATGTATTTAATACCATATGTATTGTATTACAATAGAGTATGAAATTCAATTTATATTCAATGTTGATGTCAACGATATTGTGTATATATAAGTATTTGGATAGTAATGTGTCTTGAATATTAGTTTTAAAGCACTCTTTTTGTACACATTTCGCCACTAAAAATGCTCTTAGTATAAATCATCATTTTTAAAAAATGAATACTAGCTTATCCTGTAGTTAGTTTCGTATTAAACCAAAGGTCGCTGAACAAGTTTAGTATCTTTGAAAATTTTAAAAATATTATAAATTTTGAACCAGTTGTCAAAATATGATTAATTTAAATTTTCTAAATTAATGATTTTGTTTTCTGGATTACTAAATTTTCCGAAATATTTTAATTAAAAATTTAAAATTGTGTATGACAATGCAGTTTTATTTGTTCTGTAACTTTCTATATTTAAAAACTAGACCTTTTTTAATAGTAATAGTAAAACACTCTTAAAAATTATACTCCGTTAATTTATATTCTTAAATTTATTTCAGTTTAAAATTCTAAATTTTATAGTAGCTTAAGCTTAAGGTTGAATCTGTCATTTTGTAAAAGGGTCTTCTTCAATTTGGATCCATTGAAGAAACCCCTTTTTCAAAATGATTGCTTCAATTTTGGCTTCCATTAAATAAGATTAGATAAAAATTCAAAACTGCGAAATAAAATTTAAACTTTTAGCTAAGCTTAACTGAACAAAATTTTAAATTTTATTGTAGCTTAAGCCTAAGGTTGAATCTGTCATTTTGTAAAAGGGTCTTCTTCAATTTGGATCCATTGAAGAAACCCCTTTTTCAAAATGATTGCTTCAATTTTGGCTTCCATTAAATAAGATTAGATAAAAATTCAAAACTGCGAAATAAAATTTAAACTTTTAGCTAAGCTTAACTGAACAAAATTTTAAATTTTATTGTAGCTTAAGCCTAAGGTTGAATCTGTCATTTTGTAAAAGGGTCTTCTTCAATTTGGATCCATTGAAGAAACCCCTTTTTCAAAATGATTCCTTCAATTTTGGCTTTCATTAGATAAGATTAGATAAAAATTCAAAACTGCGAAATAAAATTTAAACTTTTAGCTAAACTTAACTGAACAAAATTTTAAAAGTGAACTTTCATAAATTTTTTAAGTTTTGATAATTTAAAATGTTGCAATCACATGCTCAAAAATTTTATTACAATAGTTTCAGAGAAAATAGTTAAATAAACAATAACGTTAACTTATATAATTAGCCATTTATAAATCTCCAGCTGTGTAGAAACAAAATAGTAAATGTAATTTTGGTTTAATTTTTTTTATTAAATAGATTTAGTGGCGAATGTTTTCAGTATTTTGTATTGAATTATTGTTTTGATTTCTTTAAAATGCTAAATTTTGTAAAAGTTTGTAATTTGTCTTGGACAGAAATAAAACTTACGTTTAGTTTATTTTTGGTCTTTTATTAAATAAGAACAAATTTTTGCTGCGTTACGTTATGGGATCGCGATAACCGATCTTTTATAGATACTTAAGCACGAACTCTTATTTCGGTAAGAAACCTAAATAAAATATTTAGAAGAAAAATTACAAAGATTTACTTAAAATCCACTTAAAACCAGTTTACTCGGCACGGTAGAGAACAAGTTTTATGGTGCTTAAAATGATCTGGTTTACTAATGCTAAATGTTCTTTATATTAAAAAGCAAAGTATATCAGCATATGTTAATTCCATTATATTGTAAAAACACTATTCACTTTTTAAATGTACTAAGTGTCTTTTAGATTGCATTTATAACGTTTAATATTTTCATCAATCAATTAGGTTTTGCTGCCAAAGTAAATAAATTTTTAAATCTTTACATTTGAATTAATAATGCAAACAGAGGTTAGAAATTTTCCTTTCGTGAAAAATGCTATTACACTTTGTATTTAGGAATTTGAAACTTTTATCTGGTTTTTGAAAATTCGATGCTTTAAGACTAAAATTCATTTTTTTAATTTTACGAATCTGAATTTAGATTTCTGGGTAATAGTTCCAAAGGTCATTTTTAAAAATACCACATGCTTTTTGGAGTAAATTTAACTATTCCTTAGTGCTAGAAATTATGCTAAATTAAATCAAGCAGTATTAACGGTAATTTCGTAGATTTGAATAAAACAAAGCTTTTAATGATTTATACTCTTTTTAGTGTTCTAAACGTTAAATCTTTAACTTCATAGAGAATATTTAGTTTTTAAAGAATGTGAAAGTATTGTATAAAAAAACATTAAATGGAAATGATTTCTTGCTATTTCACTTTATAGTATCTAATTTCTTTTAACTTATGAAAATATTGGATTTTTAAATTTTTTTTCCGGTAGATTTTACTATTTTAGTTTGAATATTATATGTAAAATCCTTAATTTTTCCAAATAACTTTTTGCAAATAAGTTTTATATGCAAATAACTTTTTGATGTCTTTTGTCGAATACATAATATTTTATTTTACTTTACTTTAATATTACTTTAATCAGGGGTCTGTTTAGAAGAAATTTGGGTCCGTTAACGGACCCTTCACAAAATATCTTTTCATAAAAACGGACCCTTCACAAAATATTTTAACTTAAAAACGGACCCTTCACAAAATATTTTAACTTAAAAACGGACCCTTCACAAAATATTTTTACTTAAAAACGGACCCTTCACAAATTTGTTTATCTTCATTATTATTTTGTTGATCGAATAAACCCTTTCCAGGGCAGAAAACAAGAAAGATGGATGTAAACGACTTAAGTTTTGTCTTCTGCAGACAATTCTTCCATTATTCGTCCGAAAATAATATTCTGCGTTCAGCAGTATAGACTAAATACCAAATATTTGTATGCTGCATCTCTAATTTAGAAGCAGCAATTGTTTATTTTTTAAAATTTAATATTTTTAATTATAATTTTACAGTGTTGAGCATAATCTTGTATGTCTTTACAATTTAAAAACTCCTTGAAAAAGTTTTTTTTCGCAATAACGGACCCTATTTGCACAAATTCATAAAAACGGACCCTGGTTGAAAGAATGTGAGTAATTTTTTCACAATTTCACGAAAAACGGACCTTTCACAAAATGTCTGGACAGACCCCTGCTTTAATAATTTCTTTTACATTAATATTACTATTAAACATGAACTTTGACAGAGACAGTTTAAAATTTCTTAATTTTTAAAATTTTATTCAAGCTATTAAGTCTTTTTATAGACCAGCTTTTAAAAGGAAAGTCAGGAGAACGATCAGTCGATTGATGTATATGATAATGAAGTCCGATTGGCCTAGTTCAGTAATTACTCCTTGTTTTTTCTTTTTTTTTCCCCCGAGAAATTAAGCTCATTTAGAATAATTCAAGTGTTTACGCCCCATAAATCAGATCTATCGGAAACTCTCTAGGGACATAGCTTTACAACACAGACAAACATTTGTGAAACTAAAAATTCCAAAACCACTCTACAAGTGTGGAAGTCGAATTGGTAGCGGTAGACGGCCGTTCTGCTCCCTCTTCGAGCTCTACACTCGTTCAGCAGTTTCGAAACTTTTCGATTCCCTAGTTTATGCTGCTGTAGCAAAACAGTGTCCCTGCAGTAAGGACCAGGGTTTCTTTCGGAGTTCTAGTGGTCCTGGACTGCGACGCTGGATCGCATGTTCGTGACCTGAAGTTTCCGAGGAACTCTAGCTCTAGGACAGCCGAACAGCATCGAAACTTTTAAACTAGTTCATGAATAAAATTTTAAAGGTTTGGGTGGAGTATAGTAAGATACTGAACTGCAATTTTATTTTTGCAGGTTCTTGCATTGAAAAATCCCCCAGCGCTTTAAAATTGTTTATTAGAATTAGAGCACTCATTGAACTCATTAAGATCAAGACAGTGATAGAATCTCTTAAAAATCTTTTTAAAAAAAAGTGATCTAAGCGTTATGTGGATGAGGGCTGCCTTTGATGGAAGATCTTAAAATAAACGTTAAACTTTGTATCGTTCTGAATTTAGAACTTAGAATTGTTAGATCTTAGATTTGCGATCGATGTAAAGATGAAAATTTTTATACCAAAATTTATAATGCAGCACTAACTTTTCAAGTCTTAAAATATATAAACTACTGAAGCGAACATTTATAGTTGCCATTTTAAACATTTATGTCGATGCAGAAAAGTTTTGACTCCGACTTTATGTGCTAAAAAGTCCATAAAAAGAAATTTCTGGAATGCCTTAGGACAAAGCTTGTCTAAAGATGGAATAATTTAACAGTTTGCATTTAATAGTTTCCTACATTTTCAATTCTGCGTGAGAAAGTCTTTCAAATAAACAAAAGGAAATTTTTTAATTTAGTAAGCAAATCTTATACGAGTCCTTATAAGCCTAAATTTAATTGAAATGTTTTTAATGCATGGAAATTTCACCTTCAAACAAAAAAGGCAAATGTAGTCTTATAAAGTACAAATTAGTTTAAAAATATCAATCGGGAATCATTTAAATCTCAACGCAACAAGAAGAAAAAAAAAGAAGAAACCATCATCAATTATATGTCAAAAAAAAGTAATCGAATAATAATCCGAGATGAACGTTAATACTTTTCTTAAAGCAAAAATAATTATTTCGAAAAAAAGAAAAATTATTATTTCGAAACTTGTGCACAGGCAGTTATTTTTTGTTAAAAAAAATAATTTTTAATTTAATAAGAAGGCAGTTAACCACAATATTCTTTGAAAACGGCAACTTAAACCACAAAAATTCCTAAGAAAAAAAAGAGAGAATTCAGAAGAATGTTTACTCATCGCAATACCACAAAAATTAAATCCCCTCTTACTTGGGCAGTTAATTACATAGTGTCTTGATTTCCTATTGCAAGATTTTAAATCTTGACTTACGATTTTAAATTTACACTGGTTATCATAAATTAAGGAAAAATCACAAAAATAGCGATAACTCTTTCAAAAGTAAGCCAAACCGTGCAAAATTTGCATATGTTGTCCACTAAGAGTAGCTGAGTAAAATTGCAATATGCAAATTAGTGGCGCTGCACTCGGCTTACGTCATCTGCCTGGAGCATAAAAGTCCAAGTTTGAGAGAAAGCACACAAATTTTACTGTGATTGCGACATTGAAAATCTGAGATAGCCAATTCGTAATAATGACCTCTAGGCATCATTTGCCTGAAGAACTACGATGGAGAGCCATCGGGAGACTAGAGGCAGGGCAGAGTCAATCAGAAGTGGCCAGATGGCTAAATGTGAGTCCATCTGTGGTTCATAGACTTTGGAGGCAATTTCAAACCACAGATTCGGCATCTAGGAGGTTCAGTCAAGGACGGCCAACTGTTACGACCAGTGCCGATGACCGATATTTGACATTAAGTGCACGCAGGAATAGAACCGCTACTCCGACACATCTTAGATCCTCTCTTGCTGCAGCCACCGGAAGGTTGGTGTCAACGTCAACTGTGCGCAGAAGGCTCCACGAAGGTGGTCTGTATGCGAGACGACCAGCCATTTGCGTGCCGCTCACATCACGCCATAGGAGAGACCGTTTGCAGTGGGCCCGACAACATGTCCACTGGACGTCAGATCAATGGAGGCCTGTTCTCTTTACGGATGAGTCCAGGTTTAGTCTAGAAAGTGACAGTAGACGTTATTTGATATGGAGAGAACCTGGGACCCGTTATCATCCATCAAACATCCGTGAAAGAGATGCATACGGAAGAGGCAGTGTCTGTGTTTGGGGAGGCATATCCTTAGGAGGGCGCACATACCTCCATGTCTTTCCAAGGGGAACCGTGAATGCTCAGGTTTATCGAGACAACATCCTTGATGCTTATGTGCGCCCATATGCCGGGGCAATTGGTGATTGCTTCCTGTTACAGGACGATAATGCAAGACCACACAGAGCTCGCATTGTTGATGATTATCTTCAACAGGAAACAATTACTCGCATGGAGTGGCCAGCTCGATCCCCGGACTTGAATCCTATCGAGCACGTTTGGGATGCTCTAGGGAGGCGTGTATCTGCCATCAATCCGCCCCCTCAGACCCTTGCCACGCTTGCAACTGCTTTACAAGAGCAATGGCTCTCACTTCCTATTGAACTGATAGACCGCATAATTGAAAGCATCACACATCGCTGTTTGTGCTGTATTGCTTCTAGAGGCAATCATATTCCATATTAAAGGTACTTTTTCTATTGCAAACCGATACTTCCAATTTGTTTATTTTATACATGTGCTAATTTCTATACTACTATTAATGTCTGATAATTTCTTTTTATGTTGTTTAATACCTTACTATGTGTTGTATATTGTGGGTAAGTTTCATAAAATTCCATGTGTAATTTCTTGAGTTATCGCGATTTTTGTGAATTTTCCTTAATTTATGATAACCAGTGTATTTAAAACGACGGGAACTTTAATAATCATAAATCACCAATCGAATTCTCGCTACTGGGCAGATTAATTAAAGTAATCCATTAAAAAAATTGTTTCACAAATTTGCTTATCACATCAGAAAATCCTTGACAAAACAAGTCAATTAACAAAATGTTATTCATATAATTTTGGCGATCTAAAAAAAGAAAAATATAACACTACAGTTGATAGAAAGAGTGAAATGGTTTAAAATACAGTCAAACCCCGCTATAGTGAACATGATTTATATATAACTCCCGGATAGATTGAACGAAATGTTCGCTCCCGTGCCTAGCTATACACGAATGTTATTTGATATAGTGAACATAAAATACATATACCGATTTTCAAAACTATCTATTGAGTGGAATATAGAGCCATAAGCATTTTTTTTTTCTTGTTTGCATCTTCTATCTCAGTTTCCCATCCCTCAATAAAGGACATCTCTAAATTTTCTGCAAGCAAGATGAACAGTCATAAAAACTAAAAGTGAACACATTCTTTGTGACTACCTCTTGTTTTTTTAATCATTTTTGTATTTCCTTTTATTGTTCATTTATTTAAATAATGTGTCATCAGGGGTCTGTTTAGAAGGAATTTGGGTCCGTTAACGGACCCTTCACAAAATATCTTTTCATAAAAACGGACCCTTCACAAAATATTTTTAACTTAAAAACGGACCCTTCACAAAATGATTTTTCGGACCCTTCACAAATTTATTTATCTTCATTATTATTTTGTTAATCGAATAAACTCTCTTCAGGGCAGAAAACAAGAAAGATGGATGTAGACGAATTAAGTTTTGTCTTCGGCAGACGATTCTTCCATTATTCGTCCGAAATGAATATTCTGTGTTCAGCAGTATAGGCTAAATACCACATATTTGTATGTTGCATCTCTAATTTAGAAGCAGCAATTGTTGCTTATTTTTTTAAAATTTAATTTTTTTTAAATTATATATTTACAGTGTTGAGCATAATCTTGTATGTCTTTACAATTTAAAAACTCCTTGAAAAAGTTTTTTTTTTTTTTGCAATAACGGACCCCATTTGCACACATTCATAAAAGCGGACCCTGGTTGAAAGAATGTGAGTAATTTTTTCACAATTTCACGAAAAACGGACCTTTCACAAAATGTCTGGACAGACCCCTGGTCATAAAAGGGAGCAGTTTGGAAAAAATGAGTTACAATTGTTTGCAGTACGGATATATTGAATTGAAATTTCGGTCCCTTCAAAGGTTCGCTATTGCGGGGTTTGACTGTATCATGACATTTATTTATTTCTCAATGTCTAAAGAATGAAGTAAATAAATGCTATCAACAGATAAGTTGATAGATTAAGAGATAAGAAGGTCAATGAGTACATTATCTTTGAAAATATTAGATTCCCCACTTTAAAGGCAGAGTTAATGCGTCGATTAGATAGATAATGTGACTTAAGACATTCTGAATAGCGCTGTTTTTTAAAAAACTTCTTTTAATTTGAAAGATAACTTTTTTTTAAAGTATTTTTTCACTATTTCAAATACAGTCAATTCGCTATAACTCGAAGTACGATAACTCGAATATTACTATAACTCGATTTTTTTATGAGGTCCCGACCCTTTTATCTTCAATTTCATGTTAATTATTCTCGATTACTCGAATTTTACTCCCTGTAACTCGACTTTTTTTGGATCTTTTGAAGCAAGAAAAAAAAAAACCTATATCTTGTCCCTTCCTTTGCAACACACACACAATGTCTTTCGCACTCTTCATGGAGAAGCTAAAGCTGTCCCTCTTGAAGTATGTGAACAGTGGTTGAATGAAACGTTACGAAAATTACTTCAAGGATACAGTTAAAATGATGTTTTCAATAGTGATGATATGGGTTTATTTTTTAAATGTCTTCCAAATAAGACTATGATGTTTAAGGATGAAAACTGCTCAGGGGGTAAAATGAGCAAGGAACGTTTGACTGTCCTAGTTGGAGGAAATGCGTCTGGGACAGAGAAATTGCCCTTACTTGCTATCGGAAAATACCGAAATCCCCGATGTTTCAAGAATGTAATAACATATCCTTTGGATTACAAGTCTAACAAAGAGTTTTGGATGACATCAGTATTATTTGTAAACTATGTAAGAAAATTGGATCGGAAATTCTTCGCTAAGAAAAGAAAACTGATACTCTTTATGGATAAATGCACAGCGCATAGTGATCTAGGTACCTAATTTGAAAGCAGTAAACTTGCAGTTTCTCTCGCCAAATACAACAGCAAAGTTGCAGCCGATGGACCAGGGTACCATAAAGTGCTTCAAACAGTCTTATCGTAAATGGCTTGTCAGAAAAATGATCTTAAATATTGTAAGCATTTAGAAGATTTGTAATTAATAAGCATTAATTAAATTATCCGACAATAATTTGAAAGTCCAAATCTGAAACTAACGGTAAGTCGAACTTCCGATATGTCGAAGTTTTTCGTCAATCCTGTCAGATTCGAGTTATCGCGATTTCACTGTATAATTAAAAATAGCGGCCATATCCTAATGGATAGCAGAGCTAGTCGGAACCGTAACTGCAGACAAGATGTACCTTAAATGTTAAGTAAGTACCTAAAGGGATTTGCTTAAAGGTGCTTATTTTTGCTGAAGGAGGAGAAGCAATGCTTACGTAAGGACCTAAAAACTCCTTTCTTATCTTGATTTAAAAAATAAAAAAAATAAAAAACACGTAGCAAAGAATGACGTAAGGAAACAATACATTTCTGCAATAATAGTTAAATTTGTTAAAAGGAAATTTCATGAAGTAGTTTCAAAGTTTTATAAAATGAATTAAAACGTATATTATGCAAAGTTAAATTTTCATTTAAATTTAATCCTAGAATTCTTAAAATTAGGTGACTACACTAAAAGTTAAAGCTAAAATCGGGGAATGGTTTAAGCGTATGAGGAAATAAGCGAGAGAAATTCTGTGGGTCAGAGTCTGATAATTTAAAATTTCATAATTGTCAAACTAATTATATTGTTTTCGTGCTGAAGTTAATTAACCCTTCAATAGACAGACAAATGCGTAGGTTAGAAAACAGGGTGCCTAGCCAAATCTTTCAATAAAAAATAAGCACCTTCTAAGTACTTTTTAAGCACTCTATATATTAACAAAATGCAAAATAATTTTCAAAGACTTTACGCAATCATGATATAAGAACTAGTTTTTGACAAAGAACTCTTTTCTTGATTTTAGTAGCCATTATAAAATTATCAAGAGGTTTTTCGGTTTGATTTCAGAGGTTGAAAAATGAGGCCTGAAATTGAGAATATCTTGCAAAATGCAGGTTACACATGGGAAGTGCAATAATCTCACGGAATTCAGCTCAGTAGACTCATCAAACATGTAAAATGATGGGAGCTATGGACCGACGAAATGGATTGTGGTTGAATGATTTGTAAAATACAATGTGAAAAGGACGCTTTTGCATAAATACGACGCGAAAATCAACAGGGTAAAGAAAAAAAATCTCATTTTTAAAAACGGAAAATGAAGCACGCTTTTAAAACACCCAATGAAAAAAGCACCTTAAGGGCTTTTAAAGAACGTTAATCAAAATAAGCATGTTTAAGCACTTTTTAAAAAAGCAAAAAAAAAAAAAAAAAAAAAAAAAAAAATTACGAGGTACTTCTTTTTAAAATGAATGCGTTTTCAGTCACTTTCAGCTTAAAACGATTTAATACAGTTATGTACTTACCTACTGTTGCCATCGATTTCTTAAAAAAATACGTTTCTATACAACCTGATTTCAGCACGCATCTTTAATAATCAAGAATAATAGTAAAATTCTCTCAGATGTTTATCGATTGCATGCATGTCTATTATAAATTTGTTTTCCTCCAGAAAAGACTTGAATAAGAATATTTTAACATTCTAGCCTAACAAGGCATTCCATTCCGAAGAAACCTTTTGAACTTTTCATTCTTAAAAATGTGTCACACATTCGTTGAAAAAGGAAGAACTTTTCTTTAGAAAACAAACACATTCATTGAAAACCTTTTAACACAGAAATGATTTCCCACCTTTTTTTTTTTTTCTTCTTTCAAAAAAATTTCCTTAGTAAATATTTATTATAAATATCCTTCATTTCCCACGCTTATCATCAGAGTTCGTTTAAAGCAAAATTATTCTGGGCACTAACCGTTATTGGAAAATTAAATAATTTATTTAATTGTCATTTCACCCTATTCAAACAAAACAGAATGGGAGCGTGAGAAAACCGGAATTATCTAATACGGTTAAGCAACCAGAATAGTATCGTACCTAATGAAGCCGTTCCTTGCTCACATATTATAGCCGAAATGGGATAGTATAACACGTATAGATAGCACCACCATAGATAGCTGCTAAACTAACTCCAATGTTTAGCGATCTTTTAACCATACTAGTGACAAATGGTTTCAAAACGGTTAATTTTATAGGCAGACGGTTATTTTACCATACTTTTAGAATGAAAATTGTTTGTTTCCGAATTGTCTTATGAAGATTTTATTTTAGTTTATAACCGTCGTTTAACAGCCGTTATGGGTTTACGACTACTAATGTTCAACTCCGTAACCTTGTCATTTTGAAACCAATCCAGAAGACATCTGGATCGAGTATTGGGAGAAATTTGCCTCCTTGGAGGACTTTTTTAATGGAGCTAACCCGCATTTGCGTTACATGGAGAGGAAGACCACGAGAACCTCCCACGGTTAGCCTGACTGCAGCAAGGGGACTCTAACCCATGATCAGTCTACCACTGAGGATATTACACGTCAGCACTGTGGTCGGTGCAAGTCGGATGCGGAATTCGTATCGGCTTGGATTCGAACCTGGTTCGCCTTATGGGATAGCCTGGTTGGTAGGAGTGGACATTAGGCCCATGTCAGAGAGTTCGTGGGTTCGATCCCCGCCGGCCGAAGACTCCCCGTGAAGTAAATGGTGACTGATGCATGTTAAATCTGTCGAGTGACAATGTCCTCCATATTCCCATAACAAATCAATACCTCTGGGGGTACTGATCTAGGAGTTTCCTTGTCTTCTGAATTGGTTCAAAATGACAAGGCAACGGAGTTGAACATTAGTAGTCTTAACCCAAAACCGGGTCAGCTGTTCAACGACGGATATGAAAAAAAAACTATTGAATCGAAATTTTTAATATGGCCAATGAAACATGAATTCGTCAGCCATATTTTTTTTAAAGATATTTACGATTTTTTTAAGATATTTTTTTTTTTTTTTTTTTTTTTTTTTTTTTGTAAAGGTATTAAAAGTCAAGAGTTCTTTCTAAACTATCGGTCCTTTTAAGTTTATACAATAAGGTGCACAATCATGATTTTTAAAGACTAAATATTAACAATGTTTTCCCAAAAGTTTAAAAAATATCTTGGCTAATATGAGTTCTAGTAGTCAGACATTTTTTCTCATTTTTTGTTCAGTTCATTCTTGCCATCACGGCTTTTTCTTCTCTGGAATGAATTGCTTCTGTGTAAATCGGTCGTCATTTTCGGGCAGGGGAAATCGCTTTGATCTACAGCTAGAAATTTCAGAGTTAGTTTAGTTTAATAAATAGGTACAGTCACTAGAGTGAACCTTCAAGGAACCGAAATTTCGGTTCACCGGGACTTCACGATAACCGATCCACAAACAATTTAACTTATAGTGTCCCCCCTTTTATTACACATTATTTTTTTTTTAAAAAATGATCCATAAAATTAAATCCAAAAATAATACGTAGTAACAAAAAATAATACGCAGTAAAACAAAATTGTTAAAAGTGACAGTTTTTAATAATAAAATCAACTTTAATTTCTTGATACTATTTCATTTTGGTTATAATTTAAGAATTTCCCCCTTTATTACGTTATAGTATCGCTGTGTTCTTACATTTTCGAGACAAAACTGAGGATCTTTTATTTAAATTTAGATTTTTTTTTCAGAACCCATTAATTGTTTAATGATTGATACATCCAGCCATTCATAATGCTTTGTTCCCTAATGATTAGTTTACCTCGTTTAACTGTAAAATTGAGATTGGGTGCGTCAAAATTATTTTAAACACGCATTTCTAGCTGTTTTCAAAATAAAAAGCTCAGCAACGCTCACGAATTTTAGTTTCACATCAAATTTATTTTAAACAGTCGAAATCTTTTCAGATTATTTCTGTAGAGTTGGCGAAACTCAGATATAATTAGGTTTTTTTAAAAAATGTCATTACATTTGATGAATTCGAAGAAAATAAAGCAAGATAAGGATGTTACTAGCATAATTGATTGAAATTATTTGTTTCAGTTTTAATTTTTTTATTAGAAAGATTAAAAAGCGTTTTTAGTTTTATACAGGGTTGGAGTTTTTGCCGGCAAAAAGGGGTTTTTGCCAGGACAGTGGCAAAAACCTGGTAAAAACCGGCAAAAACTGGTAAAAACCGGCAAAAACCAAATTATCTAAATTGCTAATTAAATATTATTACAAAATACTTGAAACAAATTTAAATCAATCATAAGGAATAATAATTTTGATACATTACATAAAAAAATTATTTTTAACAGATTAATAATTAATAATATAAAGGCAATAATTTTTAAAACATTGAAAGTTTTTTACCTCTTTTCATTTTAGAATCCTTAAATAAATGTTTTTTTTACAAATAAATAAATATTATTATTTGTATAATATTATTATTTGTATAATATAATTATATTATAAAAAATTATTATTTGTGCAATAATTAACTACACATCTTGATAGATATTTTATGCTTTAAATTATAGTTTTATTAATTTAAAATAAGTTCATTTCACTGGAAAAAAGAAAATACAAATTTTCCAATCAATAATGTTTTAAACTACTGAAATGATACATTATTACATTATGGAATAATAATTTTTTTTTTTTTTTTTTTTGTAATTATTTATATTTATAGTATATATTTCAATTTTGGGAATAATTTTGTACCAAAAATGTGTTTTTGTCCTCTCACCTTGGAAAAAATAGGTTTTTGCCACTTTTTGCCAATTTGCTTGGCAAAAACCTGTTTTTGCCAGGACGGTTTTTACCGGTATTTACCATGGTTTTTTCCGCCTGCGGCAAAATCTTGCCAACCCTGGTTTTATATAATAATAATAATTTTTTTTCCAATTAAATCTGTCTAAAAAATTGACTTCCAGTCTCTTTTGTTGCTTCTCCACTCTGATGTTACCGCTGTCAGGGGTAACTTTATTCTAATTTAATATTTCATTTCAATATTTGCATGATTCAGTTCATAAGCAATGCAAGAACCCACAGCAACAATCTTTCCTTAGTATCAAAATTTATTTAATTAGGGTCCTATACACGAACATTGACCGAGGAATGTCTAGATTTTTCAATATGGGTCCGATATAGGGATAATATCGGGCCATTATAGAACCTATATTGGCTGGTTAATGAATATAAAATATCGGCTGTGAATCTGATAATTAATTCTACATAAGGCTAATATTGGGAAAATAGTGGCTCCTTGAACCCTAATTGAGCCACGATTCGTGAATATTGATCCAATGAGAAGCATTGTTATTTTGCTGCTAGGAATGTTCAAGTCCGCCTTCCTTTTCCCACTCATTAAACGAAATCTCGTTCACTTTTTTTTTTTTTTTTTTTAAAAACAAATTTTAAATCTATTTGAAGGTGAATTTCTTGTTTAAATATTCGAAAAAATGCTAATGAAATGCACAAAGATTAGTTCAAATATTGAATCCACTGAAGACTTAATTCTTATACTCGACATTTTCCATTCATCGTAAGAGTTTTGGCTATCGTCCACATGATGAAAATTTTTAGAAAAGTTTCTACAAATAACTTATCATTCATTATTTGAAAATAAGAAGATAAGATAAGAGATTATTTGAAATTTGAAATTGATTGAAGAATGCAGATTAGACACTTCCGTAGTTTTCAAAACACATATTTATGTAGTCGAAATGCACAAATTACAGAAAATTCGTAATATTTGTACTGATAAGAATTGTGTCTGAATGATATATCAGGGGTCTGTTCAGACATTTTGTGAAAGGTCCGTTTTTCGTCAAATTGTGAAAAAATTACTCACATTCTTTCAACCAGGGTCCGCTTTTATGAATTTGTGCAAATAGGGTCCGTTATTGCAAAAAAAAAAAAAACTTTTTCAAGGAGTTTTTAAATTGTAAAGACATACAAGATTATGCTCAACACTGTAAAATTATAATTAAAAAAATTACATTTTAAAAAATAAACAACAATTGCTGCTTCTAAATTAGAGATGCAACATACAAATATTTGGTATTTAGCCTATACTGCTGAACGCAGTATATTAATTTCGGACGAATAATGGAAGAAGCGTCTGCCAAGACAAAACGTAATTCGTTTACATCCATCTTTCTTGTTTTCTGCCCTGGAAAGGGTTTATTCGATTAATACAATAATAATGAAGATAAACAAATTTGTGAAGGGTCCGATTAAAAGAAAAATCATTTTGTGAAGGGTCCGATTTTATGTTAAAATATTTTGTGAAGGATCCGTTTTTAAGTTAAAATATTTTGTGAAGGGTCCGTTTTTATGAAAAGATATTTTGTGAAGGGTCCGTTAACGGATCAAAATTTCTTCTAAACAGACCCCTGTATATATATATATATATATATATATATATAAACAATGGATATCCAACTAAATTAATTAAGTTCTATATAAAATCATTGAGTTAGTTGTATATTATTGTAAATAAATTTACTACCGAACTTTTTTGTTAATTTATATAACTTTTACCAAGTGCAAATCCATTTCAGGCAAATCCGTGTCTAAAATTATGTGCACAACAGACAATTCATGTTTGTTTTTCTATTTCATTTTATTTTTTTCCCAAATAAATTTTATAAAACTACTAATTTTCTAAAATTATTAATTGTCGACTTCTTTAAATTATCCGGTATAATATTACACTGCGCACATCCATTATCGGACCCATCCTTGGTAACTAACAAATCAAACTCACTGCAGTAAGAACGCACTATAAAACAATACCCCTCTATTTAAGCTTTTAACTCCATTTGCGCTTTCATATTTTGTAATCAGGCAATCTTGTTACGAAAATATCTCTATTTACGCTTTTAACTCCATTTGCGCTTTCATATTTTGTAATCATGCAATCTTGTTACGAAAATATCTCTATTTAAGCTTTTAACTCCATTTGTGCTTTCATATTTTGTAATCAGGCAATCTTATTACGAAAATATCTCTATTTAAGCTTTTAACTCCATTTGCGCTTTCATATTTTGTAATCAGGCAATCTTGTTACGAAAATATCTCTATTTAAGCTTTTAACTCCATTTGTGCTTTCATATTTTGTAATCAGGCAATCTTGTTACGAAAATATCTCTATTTAAGCTTTTAACTCCATTTGCGCTTTCATATTTTGTAATCAGGCAATCTTGTTACGAAAATATCTCTATTTAAGCTTTTAACTCCATTTGCGCTTTCATATTTTGTAATCAGGCAATCTTGTTACGAAAATATCTCTATTTAAGCTTTTAACTCCATTTGCGCTTTCATATTTTGTAATCATGCAATCTTGTTACGAAAATATATAGATTTAAGCTTTTAACTCCATTTGTGCTTTCATATTTTGTAATCAGGCAATCTTGTTACGAAAATATATAGATTTAAGCTTTTAACTCCATTTGCGCTTTCATATTTTGTAATCATGCAATCTTGTTACGAAAATATATAGATTTAAGCTTTTAACTCCATTTGCGCTTTCATATTTTGTAATCATGCAATCTTGTTACGAAAATATATAGATTTAAGCTTTTAACTCCATTTGTGCTTTCATATTTTGTAATCATGCAATCTTGTTACGAAAATATATAGATTTAAGCTTTTAACTCCATTTGCGCTTTCATATTTTGTAATCAGGCAATCTTGTTACGAAAATATCTCTATTTAAGCTTTTAACTCCATTTGCGCTTTCATATTTTGTAATCAGGCAATCTTGTTACGAAAATATCTCTATTTAAGCTTTTAACTCCATTTGCGCTTTCATATTTTGTAATCAGGCAATCTTGTTACGAAAATATATAGATTTAAGCTTTTAACTCCATTTGCGCTTTCATATTTTGTAATCAGGCAATCTTGTTACGAAAATATCTCTATTTAAGCTTTTAACTCCATTTGTGCTTTCATATTTTGTAATCATGCAATCTTGTTACGAAAATATATAGATTTAAGCTTTTAACTCCATTTGCGCTTTCATATTTTGTAATCATGCAATCTTGTTACGAAAATATATAGATTTAAGCTTTTAACTCCATTTGTGCTTTCATATTTTGTAATCAGGCAATCTTGTTACGAAAATATTTTAAATCATTCTTCAAAAATTACCCGTTCATGTAAGTTCATTTGAATTCTACTCGCTTTATAGATTTCGTATTATTATTACTATTATTATTATTATTTTTTTTTTACATTTTATTTTCTGTTTTTACGTGATATGTTTACTTAATGTGTTCTATTTAATTTGTTGTAAATTTTTTTTTGAGTGCTCCTCACACTATTTTTTTTTCTTTTTTGAGTGCCCCTCATATTGATACAATATAAGAAAGCACTCTTTTTTGAGGATATAATTGTGTGAGTTGATGAAAAGATTATACCTCTTATTTTCCGGATTTTTATTAATTTCTTTCCTTTTTTTTAAGGATTTTAATCATTATAATTTTTCTTTTTCTCTTTTTTCATTGTTCTGTAATTTTTCCTTGTTTTCTCTACATTTAGAACTTTTTATATATATATATATATATATGTTACCGTTAAAGTGTGTAATATGTTATTAATTTGACACTTTAACTAGTTATTCTATGAAATAACTAGGTATTCTATAAATTAACTAATGAGAGACAGTTAAAGTGTAAAATAAACAATTTATCTAAAATGAAATAACTAGGTATTCTATAAATAAACTACTGATAGACAATTAAAATGAAAAAGAAGCAATTTATCTAATTTATGAAGCGTATAAATGGTATTTATGGAAACGTACCATAAATCATTTGTTACAACAAGGATTACTAAAATGACACTTGGAATTACAAAGAACATTATTTCTAAAACAAAAACATTTTTTGCTGACACACTGGGCTTTACAGGAACATTTTTTAAATCCCTGACCAGTACCTAAACTTTGAGCTGTAGCAACAGACCGGAGCGATATTTCTACATCCGGTACTTCTTCGATTTTAATTAACTTTTCTTCGCAGACACTGAGCTGGGATCGGGAATATAATTGTTTTATGCGGCCGTTTCTTGAGCCCAATTGGAAAAATCATTCTTCAGTTATTTCAAGGAATAACAAGGTATTCTATAAAATAACGGATTTCATACTTTAACGGTAACACACACACATATATATATATATATATATATATATATATATATATATATGGTCTGACCTCTATTTATCGAACTTCCCTTTTACGAATTTCTCAATTTTGCGAATTTTTTCGAGAAACTAAGAACATTTTGGAAATTTCTTCGTAAAATAACTTCCAAATAGAGAAGAGAATTTTCTATTTAGCAAACTTTTCTTTGAGATCCCCTTTCCCTATTTCCAAAAAATTTCAGAGCATTTTAAACTTGTTAACGCATTTTATGGGGGAAATGTCCTTGAATTGAAACCACTTAACTTTTAGAGAAAGCAGTTAAAATTCCCTTTTTGTTTGCATATTTCAAACGAAAAACTAAGACAAATTTAACGGATTTTATCAGTAGTAACTTCAGAACGCATGTTTAATATCACTTTTATAATAAATGCAGATATAATTTTATGCATATATTTAGCTTCTTTTAGTTTAAAATGCATGATAGTGTAACACTGTATAACGTTTTGCTCTATTCTTGCTTTCCATGCAGATTTCTTTTAAGGTTAAGATTTTTAAAATACAGGGTGTCTCAGTTAAGCGTTTCAGAACTTCTAAGAGGGGTAGGGGGCATCCTGACGACTCGAAATCATATAGCAATGTGGGGTCGGAAATGCTTTCCTGAAGCGGTGACGTACACAGAAGCACCATAAAGAAAAGAGACCGTAAGTGAAAAATCGCTATAATAATACATTGAAAAAATTATATGGCCTCCTCGGTCACCCGACCTATCATGTCTTGACTTCTGGAGTCATATGAAAACACTGGTTTATGACACCCCTGTTGATAATGCTGGTTGCAAGAATCGCAGTAGCTGCCTGCGAGATATGCCTGGAGTATGGCAGAATGTTCGTATGTCCATGCGCCGGAGATGTGAGGTGTACATTGTAGCCGGTGGCAGAAACTTCGAACACTTACTTTGGCCCATGTACCATATAATTTTTTCAGTGTATTATTATAGCGATTTTTCACTTACGGTCTCTTTTCTTTATGGTGCTTCTGTGTACGTCACCGCTTCAGGAAAGCATTTCCGACCCCACATTGCTATATGATTTCGAGTCGTCAGGATGCCCCCTACTCCTCTTAGAAGTTCTGAAACGCTTAACTGAGACACCCTGTATATAGTAGATACTACTTTGCAAGATAAAGGTGTATTATTGCTATTTTAATTATGTCTAGTGCTTATGAATTTATAACCTGTTTTGTGTCGTTTAAGTATTTCAAAAGGTGACTTTCTATTTAGCGAATTTTCTATGTAACGAACTTATTATCGGGATTTAGCGACTTCGTTAAATAGAGGTCCGACTGTGAATATATATATATATATATATATATATATATATATATATATATATATATATATATATATATATATATATATATATATATATACATTCAGTCATTTTTTTAAAAAATTATTCCTTAAAATGTGATTCCCGCTTTCTTTCCTTGACTTTCTGAAATGAACGTTTACATTGCCTCATTTATATTATGAATAGGTGTGGTTGATGCACATCTGTCTCGTGTTTAAGCCACCCACGAATAGCAGCTGCTTTTTGATTTTATTTTTTAAACAAAAGTGGGGCACCCTTCCTACTCACTTCTTTTTAGTAGAGTCACCTAAAACAATGGGAACCGGTTAAGAAACGCTTTTCATTTGAAGACATTGGTCTTTGGCATTGATCAGTATTTAGAAAGTGTTTAATGAGATTTTTCCACTTTCCATCCTTGTTTTAGCGATGTTCCCCAAATGAAGTTACATTTTTAATGGTTTTGCTGCTGTTAAAATTCTTTAGGTTAGTTTCTTTTCCAATGGTATTAATGCTGTTCAAATTTCTTAGTGTGAAGTTAACATTTCAACGATATTGTAAGCATTCCCTAAATCCTCAAATGAAGCTTAAAATTAAGTTTTTAATAGGTTAGTTTCTTTTTCAGTGGTTTTTATGCTGTTCAAATTTCATAGTATGAAGCTTACTTTTCAACGATTTTAGTGCTGTTAAAATTCCATAGGTTAGTTTCATTTTCAATGGTGTTAATTCCTTCTCTTAGGTGTTATTTTCTACTTTAATTTTGATAGAAAAGATAAACATTAGGCGACATTTTTTACGAACATTATTATGACATTAAAATGATTTTTTGTTCTAACTTTTTATTCACTAAATAGCAACATATCGAGTACAGACAGAAGCAACTTGAGCACACTGTGGCAGAATTTTTTCGGGCTTTCAGTGACACACTTCCCTGGCACTAATATATTTTGCTTTAAGATACTTTTAATTGTAACAATTACTAATTTAAAGTTACAGAAACGCCATGCTTACAGAAGAAAGTATATAATAAAATTTATAAAAATCATAAAGTAATATATTTTAATTTCTAATATTATAGGTGATATTCTCGCATTATGTAGCAGGAAAAATACAATTTCGAATTTTGTAAATCATTATACAAATTAAAATTTGTAAATAAATTAAAAGATAAATAAATTAAAAATCGTAAAATCTGTACAGAGCTCCCAAAATAAACATCACGAATCACTCGAATAGGACTCTTTAAAAAAGAGATATTCAAATAAGTATCTGTAAAATATGGTGTTTTTTTAAAGGAAAAAAAAATGAAAGAAAGAAAATAATTTCTAGACCAAACTATCTTTCAAATTTTCGTAATGTCTGAATTTTTTAATTTTATTAGTTTGAAATTCTAGCTGAAGCCATTACCTATTTATTTTTAAAATCTTAAATGAAAATAGAAAATTCATAATTATTTCTTTCCTCTTTGATGCGCAAAAAAGACATCTTTGGAAAAAAATTCTGCAGAAAAAAAAAACATTTTTCGAAAAATTATGCAGAAAGAAAAACCAAAATTTTTCCTTTCCCAAATGAAAAATCTTTCTGCAAAAACTATGTAACATTATGCGACAATGTCGCCGTGTCGTCGCAATTCTGCCATGGGTATAGAATAAATTTTATGGATGCAGTAATTGAACAAAATAAAACGATTTCATAAAACAAATTAATATGAATGAACCAGAAATGGACATTCTACTGTTTTGGTTCCATGAACAAGAATAATGTCGAAGCACAGAAGATTCTTGCGTCCGTCCTTTATTCTAACATAGCGCGAAGTATACTCTTTTTGGATAGTAAAATTTGCTATTAGATAGCGCATTGAATCGAAGGCTCAAAGAAACTGTGCAAAGAATTATTGAAAAAAAAAAAAACTTCGTTACAGCACTCAGCCTTGCTTTTAAAACATTTTAATTCATTTGAAAATGAATGAATGGAGTAAGACGATAATAGTTATGAGGGGTCTGTCCAGACATTTTGTGAAAGGTCCGTTTTTGGTAAAATTGTGAAAAAATGACTCGTAATTTGAGAAAATAAAATAAACGTTAAGTCACATTCGTTCAACCAGGGTCCGCTTTTGTGAATTTGTGAAAATAGGGTCCGTTATTGCAAAAAAACTTTTTCAAGGAGTTTTTAAATTGTAAAGACATACAAGATTATGCTCAACACTGTAAAGTTATAATTAAAAAAATTAAATTTTAAAAAATAAACAGCAAATGCAACTACTAAATTAGCGATTCAACATACAAATATTTGGTATTTAGCCTATACTGCTGAACGCAGAATTTACTGCTGAATGTCGAAGACAAAATTTAGTTCGTTTATACCTGCCTTTATTCCCTCACCCCTACCAGAGAAGGGTTTATTCGATTAACAAAACAATAATGAAGATAAACAAATTTGTGAAGGGTCCGATTAAAAGATAAATTATTTTGTGAAGGGTCCGTTTTTAAGTTAAAATATTTTGTGAAGGGTCCGTTTTAAAGTTAAAATGTCTTGTGAAGGGTCCGTTTTTATGAAAAGATATTTTGTGAAGGGTCCGTTAACGGACCCAAATTTCTTCTAAACAGACCCCTGGTTATTAAAATCTGTTTCTCCATTCCTGTTTTCCATTTCATTTATTCATAATAAGTTCATAAAGTTGTTTAGCAAATAGACCCTATTTTGAAGATATATAAGGGTGTTCTCAAAAAGAAAGAAAGTTTCATACACACAAATGAAAACTAGTTTTAAACCTTTACCAGAGTGTCATTTTTCTAGAACATGTATTAAAATGTAAAAATATATTTGAGACGCGCATATTGTAAGTATAACAAATAGTTTATTTTAAAATGTTTAGCAGTTACAAAGTTTGATGAACAATTAATGATAAGTCAAATACTGGTCAAATATTGATAAGAATAATAATAATGCATGTCTTAAATAAGATGACATAAATGACAGGTGTGTAGAATGAGATTGATACAAAATCTCCAAATTATAGGTCAAAGCTTATTTTTGTTCCGATACCAGGGGTCTGTCCAGAAATTTTGTGAAAGGTCCGTTTTTCGTGAAATTGTGAAAAAATTATTCTCATTCTTTCAACCAGGGTCCGCTTTTATGCATTTGTGCAAATAAGGTCCGTTATTGCAAAAAAAAAATTTCAAGGAGTTTTTAAATTGTAAAGACATACAAGATTATGCTCAACACTGTAAAATTATAATTAAAAAAATTAAATTTTAAAAAATAAACAGCAATTGCTTCTTCTAAATTAGAGATGCAATATACAATTATTTGGTATTTAGTCTATACTGCTGAACGCAGAATATTAATTTCGGGCGAATAATGGAAGAATCGTCTGCCGAAGACAAAACTTAATTCGTTTACATCCATCTTTCTTGTTTTCTGCCCTGGGAAGGGTTTATTCGATTAACAAACTAATAATGAAGATAAACAAATTTGTGAAGGGTCCGATTAAAAGAAAAATCCTTTTGTGAAGGGTCCGTTTTTAAGTTAAAATATTTTGTGAAGGGTCCGTTTTTAAGTTAAAATATTTTGTGAAGGGTCCGTTTTTATGAAAAGATATTTTGTGAAGGGTCCGTTAACGGACCCAAATTTCTTCTAAACAGACCCCTGGATACTCAACGAAAGCAATGGGTGTCACAATTTGTAACATACAAGCAGAAAACGGTTTTCAGGCGTAAACATAGTACTCATCAATCAGAGGGAAGAACCCCCCCCCCCCACCTCTCTCTCAAGGGGTTGCCCTTCACAGTGAAAGCAATTTTCAATCGTTTGATCTGTTCCCTCCAATAGGATGTGGAAGTTCTCTGATGTGGATGCGGAGATAATTGTGGAAGCGGTCGCGGCGGAGGAAAGTAATTAAGTTAAAGAGCGGAGATTGCGAGGTTGCTTACTTTCTTGAATGTACATCTATCTATCTATCTCTCCTCTCTCTTTTCAATTTTATTTTATTTATTTTTTCTTAAATAAGTGTTAATTTTCTAAAATTATTAATTATTAAAATTATTAACCTAGTATATACTATATAATGTAATGCGTATTACTGTTTAATGTAATCCTAGTATTTTTAATCCTAGTAACTACTAATGAATTGTGCAATTTATATAAATGTTTGTAATAACTAAGAGAAAATTATATTTTCATTTATTTAGAAGCGACGGGTTACTTTCAAAGGAGGACGGGTACATTGTTGAACAAGCCGTCTTCGGGGACGGGTAAAATTTCTGCGTTTTTTCGAGCCCTGTTCAAGGGTCTGTCCAGACATTTTGTGATAGGTCCTGTTTTTGTAAAATTGTGAAAAAACTACTCATAATTTGTAAATATTAAATAAGCGTTAAGTCATATCTTCTCAACCAGGGTCCTGCTTTTGAGAATTTGTGCAAATAGGGTCCTATTATTGCAAAAATTTTAAAAAAACTTTTCAAGAAGTTTTTAAATTGTAAATAGATACATGATTCTGCTCAACAATTGCTGCTACTAAATTAGAGATGCAACATACAAATATTTCGTATTTAGCCTAATACTTCTCAACACAGAATATTCATTTCGGACGAATATAATGGAAACAAAATCACTCACATTTTTAATAATTTTAATTGACATATTTTAAATAACACAACTTAGTTAATTATCATTTCTAATGTGTTAGCATTAAGTTAAGTTTAAACAATTCTTAAATTTAAAATATTTTATTTAAAAAATGCAAGAAAATAATTTTTATTTACATAATATTCTATTAATTAAATTTATGAATAAATATAAATTGATCAATTATTTATATACAAATTTTTATTTTCATTTAAATATCAATAAGAATGTGAACACGATGTTTGTGAATATAGAAATATTTTCTTAGAGTACTACATTCGGATTTTAAACTTAGGGAAACTTAGTTCGTTTTGAACCGTCTTTCTCTCCACCCCCCCCCCTCCCCGGAAAGGGTTTATTCGATTAACAAAACAATAATGAAGATAAACAAATTTGTGAAGGGTCCGATTAAAAGATAAATTATTTTGTGACGGGTCCGTTTCTATGAAAAGATATTTTGTGAAAGGCGCAAATTTCTTCTAAGCAGACGCCCCCTGATATTAATAAATATTTTTATTATTAATTTTCTTCAACTTTTTTCATGTTTTCTCTATATTTTGAAGTTATTCTATGAGTTCTATTTACTTGCAGCTTATGCGCAGTAAATGAAACATATATATATATATATATATATATATATATATATATATATATATATATATATATACACAAATATGTATGGATAAATTAGTTACATTGAAAAATACAACGTTTTTATTTTTAGATAACAATATTTTTTGAGAACAGATCGCAATGCTTCGTACTTATCGGCACAGAATAGAAAAATCCAACACATGGTTCCAATCACTGATACGTATCTAAAATATCGTAAAGTATATTTTCTAACTCACATCGCAGAAAGGCAATTTAAAATAATAAAAAAAAAACATTTTTTTAATCGCTAGTTCGAATGCCCCCGAGTGTTTAGAAATCAAAAATTGTTATCACAGTTAATTTAAACATCTGCCATTCCAAAGTAGAAAAAAAAAAGAAAGTTGAAATGATTCATTGAAGCATGAATGAGGAGGAGAATCCACAAAAGCTGAAATAAAAATTACAAAATGATTAGAAATGACGTAATAAAGGCGTTCCATGTGTGAAAGTGGTTTTCGAACATTTCCCTCCTACACTTTTCAATAAATAATTTTATGATGAAAGCGTGCACTATTTTTCTTTCTTCTTCAGTTGGGGTGGACCGCACGAGGAGGGAAACTTATTGATCAGGAAGTGGACATAATAAGCTTATTTGTTCTTAAAATGAGTTTTAATGACATAGAAATAGTTTGATAACCCATTTTGTCGCTTTATTATAATTATCGAATCTGTTAGAATAAATAGTTTGATCCTAAGACTCAATCCAGGGGTCTGTTTAGAATCTTCACAAAATATCTTTTCTTAAAAACGAATCCTTCACAAAATATTTTTACTTAAAAACGGACCCTTCACAAAATAATTTATCTTTTAATCGGGCCCTTCACAAATTTGTTTATCTTCATTATTGTTTTGTTAATCGAATAAACCCTTCCCAGGAAGGGGGGGGGGAGAAAGAATTGAGTTTTGTCTTCAGCAGACGATTCTTCCATTATTCGTCCGATATGAATATTCTGCGTTCGGCAGTATAGGCTAAATACCAAATATTTGTATGTTGCATCGCTAATTTAGTAGCAGAAATTGCTGTTTATTTTTTAAAATTTAATTTTTTTTAATTATAATTTTACACTGTTGAGCATAATCTTGAATGTCTTTACAATTTAAAAACTCCTTGAAAAAGGAGAATAGCATGACCCTATATATTTAGAATAGAATTTATATATAGAATAGAATTTTGCAATAGCAGGACCCTATTTGCACAAATTCACAAAAGCAGGACGCTGGTTGAAAGAATGTGACTTAACTTTTATTTTATATTCTTAAATGACGAGAAATTTTTTCACAATTTTACAAACACGGACCTTTTACAAAATGTCCCCGCAATCGCATATTATGTTTTGGAAATTTATAACAAGAAATGTCCGGTAATAAAACAAGAATTATTTTGACTTGATGATTTATAAAATAAGTGTTATGTCAGAAAAGAATTGGGCGTAATAAAAAATTCTAAATAAGTGCATTTTGTGAATTCACCTAAATGATAGAATGAATCGAAATAATGAGATAATTTTATATATAAATAATAAAACACTTTTATGAGTGACATTATTTCTTGAATATTGAAATTAATTTTTGAAGTATTTTACTTATTTAAACGATATGATATTTTACATGATATATTTTTTTATTTGAATTTAAATAAACATGTTAATCGACGAAATTTTTTTTTAGAAGATATGTTTGACCAAAGGTCAAGAAAACTGAGATAGGCACAGTAGACCTTGGCCCTCTATGGGCTGTCGCGCCACTGAGTTAAGTTTTTAGTTTAACTTCTTTATGTTGCCTATTTTAGACTCCAAATTTCATTTAAGTTCAGTTTATCTTATTTCTTAAATATACGTAAATTTAAAAAAAAAAAATTTTTTTGTTTAAAAATAAGAACAACAAAATAATAATTTGAATTGATTTTTTGATCCTTTTATAATTTAATCAGATTTGTACAAAATTCATAATAGTATTTTTTATTTATTTATTTTTTGTTTAATTCGGATTTTGTATACATCTTGTTTCCAATCTCAAACTGCTTTTTTTCTTCTTTTTCTTTGTAAATTTAAATAATGAAACAGCTTGGATTACTTGTTGCTTCTAAAAACAGACATTGAAAGTCTCCATTTTTAGCTTTCTCACGAGCGATTCTCAGTCGAGTTGCAGACCCGAGAACATCTCTTTTTTCCCATCCTTTATTCTGAAAATCGTTAAATAATAAAAATGCATCAATGAATCTGGAAAACAAAATTTTCGTTAAAATGTTAGTCCATTGAAGGAAAGATTCATGTGGAAAGAGAATTCTTTGAAATATTTCAAATTGGAATGTATATATGTTAACTTTAAAGAGTGAAATCCGTTATTTCGCGAAATAACTAGTATAAAATTTTATTTTTTTATTTTATTTCATCCGTCGTTGAACAGCCGACCCAATGTTGAGTTTACGACTACTAAAGTTCAACTCCATGGCCTAGTCATTTTGAACCAACCCGGAAGACAAAGAAACTCCTTGATCAATATCCCTGAGGTATTGATTTGTTATGTAAAGAAGGAGGACTCGACAGATTTAACGTGCATCACTCACCATTTACTACAGTCTGCGGCTGGTGGAAATCAAACCCCTACCAACCAGACTGATTGAATTCTACAATTTAACTAGGAATTTTATAGAATCGTTAGAGTATTATTCTTTGCACCGCTTTGTGATGACGTTGCTGTTATGTTATCATCCGTCCACAGATTTCAGCTTTATGAACAAATTGTCTCACAGTCCATCATAGAATAACTACAGTCAAACTTCGTTACCTTCAATTCACTATATCTGTACTGCTTCTTTTTATGACACATTATTTGAATAAATGCACCCATAAAAAAGAAATACAAAATTAATTTAAAAACAATAATGTCAGGGGTCTGTCCAGACATTTTGTGAAAAGTCCGTTTTTGTAAAATTGTGAAAAAATAACTAGTAATTTGTGAATATAAAATAAACGTTGAGTCACATTCTTTGAACCAGGGTTCGCTTTTCTGAATGTGTGCAAATAGGGTCCGTTATTGCAAAAAAACTTTTTCAAGGAGTTTTTAAATTATAAAGACATACAAGATTATGCTCAACACTGTAAAATTATAATGGAAAAATTAAATTTTAAAAAATAAACAGCAATTGCAGCTACTAAATTAGCGATGCAACACACAAATATTTGGTATTTAGCCTATACTACAGAATATTCATATTGGACGAATAAGGGAAGAAGCGTCTGCCGAAGACAAAATTTAGTTCTTTTACAGCTGTCCTTCCTTGGAAGGGTTTATTCGATAAACAAAACAATAATGAAGATAAACAAATTTGTGAAGGGTCCGTTGGAAAGATAAATTATTTTGTGAATGGTCCGTTTTTAAGTTAAAATATTTTGTGATGGGTCCGTTTTTATGAAAAGATATTTTGTGAAGGACCCAAATTTCTTCTAAACAGACCCCTGAATGTGTTAACTTTCATTTTTTATGACTCTTCGTCTTGCGTGCAAAAAATTTAAGAGATATCCTTCATTGAGGCATTTGAAACAGAGATAGAAGAAAGAAAAAAAAATGCTTATGACTACCTCAATAGGTGGTTTTAAAAATCTGTACTTTATGTAGAAATTTTGAAATTACTAAAAAATGAAGGAAAAAAAATGAGTGGAAAACAGAAAAAAGTTCAGACTATCCAATTTCCTCACTTCTTTTCGTTCACTATATCCACAAAAAAATAATATTATATGTATATAGCAAGGCACGGTAACGAACATTTCGTTCACTATATCAGGGAGTTCACTATAACGATAGTTGACTGTAGTTATTTTATAGGATAACTAGGTAAAGTATAAAATTTTTCATCCATTATATACTTTAACTGACTTGTTTAGTTATTTCATAAAATACCTAGTTTTTCACTGTCATAAATAAATTATACACTTTAACGGTTCTTTTAAGTCAGCATGTTTAACTAAATATTGTCACATATTTATATTACTTTTATAGATGAATTCCGTAGATTTCTAATATGAAATTTTTTTTATAATATGATTTAATCCAAACAAAAAAAAAAAAATTTAAAAAGTTGGTTTTAAATTAAAAGAACCTATCGATATCAGTGACAGATTCATTTGGTTTGAAAAAAAAAGTTATTAGAGTCTACCGGATACTAACTAAATATTTAAATTTTCAAGTATACATAAATGCGTTATAAATTTCAATAGTTATTATTAATTAATTTTTCCTTAACACAGTCGATCTATTTTATTTCATCTTACTTTATAGCCGTCGTTGAATAGCCGACACAATTTTTTTGGATTTACGAATACCAATGAAAAATATATATATATATACAGCGGCCTAGGCCAATAGGCCCATACGCCAAATACAATGAATCATTTAAAAGGTCAACAGACCCTTATATAAATAAAATACAAAAATTATCTGTATATATACAATACAAAACTCATTAACCCTCATATAAATAGAATACAAAAATTATATATATATATAATACAAAAATTGTGAACCCTGAGACAACCAGTAAAAACTGAGTGAGCTGTGAGCCAGAGCTGGTGGAACCCTTAATACAAGACAAAAAATCTAACAATTCACCAAAAACAGCCGTAAATACAGCTCATAAAACCGCCAAAAGGTGAAAGGATAAAATGACATAAATGAATATAGTGCTAAAATTGAAAAGTTAAAACTAAGACAAAATCACAGATGTATACACTTGCCAATAGGGCATTGAAAGGATCCAGCCAATCAAGCCAGCTTGAATCCTGCTGGTGGAACCAAAATAGTGAGGGTGAAGTAGTAACAGGTAGTTAAAATGAAGAACAACAAGTAAAGCAGAGTAAATTCAATTGAAGTACAAAAAAACAGAGGACAAAATACCAATAGATACCAAAAGGTAAGAGTTAAAAGGGGTGTATAACAATCTAAAAACCATGTATAAAATACAATCGCAATGTAAAATACCAAATGTATTAAAATCCAAAGGTTGTAAACAAACCTAAAGCATGTATAAAATGCAAAGTCAAGTTAAAAGTCAAATTAAAACACTAAAATGGCAATGTGGTCCAAAAAAAAGGTTTTGGCAAGGTGGTTAGATTAAGCAGGTTAAAATTTTAGTTATTGTCAATTTTGTTTATTAATTCCATTTGTTCCTCAAGAGTAGTTTTAATGATAATCTTGATAATTTCTCTACAAACCTTATTTACGAATACCAATATTCAACTCCGTGGCCTTGTCATTTTGAACCCAATCTAGAAGACAAGAGAACTTCTGGATCAAATATTGGGAGAAACTTGCCTTCGTAGAGGAATTTTTGAGGAAACTAATCCGCATTTGCGTTACACGGAGACACTCAAAACCTCCCACGGTTAGGCTGAAGGCAAGGAGACTCTAATCTAATCAGGGTTTGAAAAAACCCGGGGATTTTTGAAAAAACCCAACCCACCTGGGTTTTATTGAAAAAACCCGGGGAAAATTGGGTTTTATTTGAAAAAACCCGGGGAAAATTGGGTTTTTTCATTTAGTGCTCATAAATTTTACTGTGAAAATATTTTTATTTATTAAATAAAGTTGTATAAGTAAACACTAAAATTTCATCTGACTTTTACCTGTAATAAAATTAAACTGGAATAAATATTTAATGGTCTTCCATGTTTTTATAATACGATTAACAGAAAGTGAAATTAAAATTATGTATAATTATAAAGAGTATCAGTTAATTGCCCCTTTTTTCAAATATTTAGATAAATATATGCATTTTTAGATACATTTTAACTTTATAGTTTCAAAAGACAAATTAATCTTAAAATTATAAAAAAAGCATATATAAAAAGTTATAGCTTATTTTTTTAAAATCAGAAAATAAAACTTTAAATTTGTTTATTGTTGTTTAATGTATTACTTAATAGAATTTTTTTTTGTTGTTTGCTTTCATTATTTTAAACATGATTAAAAGAAACAAAATAAATTGTATTCAAATGAAATCTTAAAAATAATATTTAAAAAATCTTAAAAGTAATATTTTAATTTTTAACTGTTTTTTAATTGTGATAAACTTTCTCCAAATAGTTAAAAATTGTCAGCAGATGTTAAGAGTTAACTTAAAAAAAAAAGGTCCAATTTTTTCCTTTATTATTATTATCATACAACAGATTCAAAGGGTCTACATTTCTCTCTTAGATGGTGATACACTTTTACGAGTTTTGTAGCTTTATCTATTCCTAATCTATTTCGAAGTTTACTCTGCACCAAACCGAAACTTGAAAAGTGTCTTTCGATAGAGACAGAGGATGCTGGTGCTGAGTTCAAATAAAAAAGAATTGACAGAAATTTTGTGGAAGCTAGGAATTTTATTTATTTATTTACTTATTTTTTTTTTTTTTTTGCCATAATTTTCCACTATTTTTTGCACTCAAGCATCATTGATTTTGGAAAGTATTCAGGATCGGAAATTTTGAATGCCATAACCAGGGTTGGCAGGTTTTTGACACGTGACAGTTTTTGACAGTTTAAACCATGGTTTAAACTGTCACGTCAAAAACCTCACTGTCAAAAATGTCAAAAACCTATATTCATATGTGAAATTTAATTAATACATAAATTTTATATATTTTTTTATAAAGGATAGTGTTTCTAAATATGTTCTAGAAAAAATAAATTTAAAATTTTGAAGAAACACTTATATTTTGAATAGTAACCAAAATCTTGTACTTTTGAAAACTCACATCTCTTGTAATATTATGTATTCATTTTCATGTGTTATTGAAAATCTGCAGTGATATTATTAAGAAATTTATTTATAACCAAATTTAGTGTATAGACTATACTAAAAATTAGACATTTTTAAAGATAAACATTAGCAGTTTTGTACACTAGACATCATTTAAAGAAAAATCTATTAAACAGGTTGGGCACATGCAACATTACAATCAGGGAATTTTTGTCTATTTTTAGCTCTTCTAGCTATTTTAGATAGTATAAGATAAACGGAATTTAAAAAAAAAAAAAAAACTTAATGATAAAACTTATGAATAAAAAGAATAAATTTATTGAGTACAAATTAATCCTAAGAGGGGAAGAAAAAAAAACAAGGCAGTGGAATCAGAAAAACAGAATCAAAGTAAAAAAAAAAAAAAAAAAAAAAAAAAAAAAACTGTTCTAACTACTATCTTCTTTATAAAATGATCACCTGCTTTTATTAACAAATAATTATATGCTTAAATTAATAAACAATTTTCTCCTTTTATTTTATTTTTTTATTAAAAGACTATTTTTAAGGAAAGCAGATGTGATTGCACATCAAGAAAAACTTGCTAATGATATCGCATTTCTAAGAAATCAGAATTTACTCAACAACAAAATATTGTTTTGTTAATTGATGTGGAATAGATGAATATAACTGGTGATTAAATAATGCATTATCAGAAATAATAAAACAATTCACCATAATAAATAACAAAAGTGAGTAACTGAAGTGGATGATTTAAAATAAATCTCACATTTCACCTTTAAAATCAATACTCTTAGCCAGATGTTTCAAGTTCCTTAACTCAAACATTCATTGCTATGCCTGTGCAATGCATTTTCCCCACCCCCTCCTAAATCAAAGAGAAAAGGAAATTAGCTTGCTCCTGCGTGGTTTATCTCTGTATTCATTAGAGTTAAATTCTATTTTTCAGTTACACAAATTAGGTTCTGCTGGTCTTAATTTTTTTTCTATTTCACCAATAAATTTTTTTTTTTTAAAAGAAAGCATGATTCGTGGTGGCAGACCTACAGATTTAGTGTGGCAACATTTCCTTAAAATTAAAATTGAGGGAAAACATTATGCAAAATGCAAATATTGTGGAAATGTTAGAGCAAATCGTGTAGACAGAATGAAAACCCATATTGCTCAGTGTTTGAAAAATAAAGAATCAACTACTTTGAGTTGTGCAGATGATGAGGTTAATGTTGATGAAACTGAACTTGAAATGCCAAGCAAGAAAGTAAAGCCTAACCCTTTTTTTACAAGAACAAGTACAGATGCAGCACATAAATTGGACACCCTAGTTGCAAAATTTTTTTATGCTAACAGCATTCCTTTCAATGTTGTGGAACACTCAACATTCCAAAATATGATATCTGCACTACGACCTGGATATTTTCCCCCTTCCAGAAAAGCATTATCTAATTCATTGCTGAATGAAGTTTCAACCGAGATTGTAGAAATGACTAAAGAGAAACTGAAGGGGGAAAAAGTTACATTAGAAGATGGCTGGAGCAACATTCACAATGATTCAGTTATAGCAACCTGTATTAATAGTGAAGGAAAGGCTTACTTTCTGGATGCCATTGAGACTGGTGCAACTACAAAAAATGCTGATTTTCATAAACACATAATTGAAAATGCAATTGAGAAAGCTAAAGATAAATATTCCTGTGATGTCAAAGCAGTTGTTACAGATAATGCAAAAGTTATGGAAAAGACAAGAGAACTTTTGACAGATAATGAAAATGAGTTACTATTGTATGGATGTTCAGCTCACTGGTTGAATTTAGTTGGACAAGCTCTTACTCCAGAAACAGTAATGAAGCAAGTCGTAAAGATTCAAAAATACTTCAGAAATTGCCACTTTCCAGCAGGTTTGCTTAAAGAATTCCCTGAATCTTTAAAACCTCAATTACCTGGAGACACAAGGTGGAACAGTCAACTTACATGCATTAATACTTTTTTAAAGAATAGACCATTTTACATACAGATTGCAGAAAAATATGAAGAGAAAGTTGATGCTGACATTTGTAGATTGGTAAATGACTACAATTTGTTTAAGCAATGCAAGGATCTGTTCTCGATGCTTCAGCCAGTTGCTATTGGTCTAGAAACCTCACAAAAAGATACTTGTTCGCTTGCTGATGCATGTTCAATATGGCTGTCTCTAATAAAGGAGGTTTCATTGCAACCACATATTTCTGTAATTCAGAAGAGAATGAAAGAAATACTTAAGCCCTTCCATTTTTTGGCCTATATGTTACATCCAATGTATAAGGGAGAAGGTTTGTCAGATACACAAAGTGAAGGTGCTCGTATTTGGGCTGAAAAAAAAATTGTGGGTTGTTTACCATTCGTAATATCATTTGAAGGTGAAGCATCACCATTTCCATCTTCTTATTTTTTACCAAGTGTGAAAAATATGGATCCAGTAACATGGTGGAAGGCTATAAGCAAATGTGAATCTTTTAAGTCTGGTCCAGCTTCTGAATTTGTAGAATTAGCCATACAACTTTTATCATGCCCTGCCAGTTCTGCTTCAATAGAACGGATGTTTTCCAGTTTTGGACTAATTCATTCGAAACTCCGTAATAGATTAGGAACAGAAAAATGTTCAAAACTAGTTATGTGCTACCGTATGCTGCGAGGAGCAAATGAACTAGACTATTGAATTTTGAATTCAATTTCTACTTCCATCATTTTCATTTTGATTATGTAGTGTGATGCATGTTCTAATTTTTAAAATTATGTATTTAATTAGGATAATTAAAAAATTTCCATAATAATTTGTTTAAATATTTCACGGATCAGTGACTGTAATGTTCTTTTGTTTAGTTTGACTTTCGTGATTGGTTGTTAATTTTTCAGAAAAATCAGTAATTCTGAATTTTAAATCTTCAATTTTTTTAAATTCATAGTTAACATAAGACAATACAAATTTAAGTGCTTTCTGTTGAATACACAGAGTAGATAGTGTCGATTTATAGTATATTCAGCCTATTAATTTACTATGCTGAAAATTTAGTTTATCCAAATACTTGTGAATTTCATTTTGCTGAATACTATATAGTTTTGTTGAATATCTAAATATTCAGCTGTTGAATAATTACTTCTTGCTTTCAAGATATACATTATTTGTATTCTTAATACAAGTGGAGAAAAAAAATTAAGAGATAAAAACTGTTTTAAAATGATAAGTGTAATAATTATAAATAAAATAATAAACAATATGAATTATATTTATCATTATTCATAAATATAACTACTTTTAAATTCAAATTAACATACTGGATAATAAAGATATTCGGTATAACATTAAAAAAATTTTTTATACACTTGTATCAAGTTTGTATTTATACAACATAACTTGTAAGTTCCTTATAAATATTAGTTACATGTTCCTTATATGTCAAAAATGCATAGTAATAAACTTTTAATTTTCTTAAGTATCAAAAAAAAATTTTTTTTTTCAAAATATAAATATTTAAAAAAATTTTGTGCAAAATTTTTCTGCACATGCATTTGAATATAAATTTCTGAGATTTTAAATCTATTATTTTACCTCAATTTTAATTAAAAAATATTTTAAAACCTGCTGATTACCTATAGTATAATTAAATTTCAATATAATGCATGGCAACTGTTGGTAGTTTTGAAGTTTATATATTTTCTTGGCAAACTTTAGTTTTTGACATTTTTGACGGTTTAAACCAGTATTATACTCTTGTCATGTCAAAAACCACTTTTTGACGTCAAAAACCCAACCCTGGCCATAACACGTGGCGGAAATTCTGGATGATGCTTAGAAAGACAGTTTTCTGCTAATTGGTCTTGTTCATCATTTAAAAATTGTCCCCTTGTTTCGGGATCCAGGACGCATATGCTAATAAATGATGTGGCTGAATAGCCTGATTGAATCTTTTTACAAAATGTTTATGGGGTTCTAATTCATCACACGATAGTAAGTTAATTCATATATCAACAGGTTCTGAAATTGAAATGTTTTCTGATTGAAGCTTTTTTAAAGCTTAAGAAACAATTGATATCTATTTTTCCCAATTGATAGTTAATTGGTAAAGCCCAACATTATTTAATATTTTTGACATATTATTATTAGATTCATTTTGATGTTCAAGAACAATCTCTTCATATTTATGCTAATTATTGGCAAAAGTTTTTACGTGCTCATAATATGAATTCCACCTAGTGTCATTGGGTCATCAAGCAGTTTTTTTCATTTGCCCATCCATGTGCTTGATGCACATTTCTAAAATATTTGTTAACTTCAATGATGTATCCAATGATAGCATTAGAAGCTACTTCTTTTATAATCAAATTTAAAAAAAAACACCAAGTGGGTTTTTTCAAAGTGGGCGCACTTGGGGAACCCTGGTTATACGTATTTTATATTAAGTTTAAATAACGCATTATCACTACCTATTTGAATCTTCTTTATTGTTAAGTGCATTATGTTTCATAATTTTTTAAATTAGGAATTATAAAATATAAATGCAGTAATATAAAAGGAACAAGTTTATTAATCTTTTTGTTTTCACACACATTTATTTACTATATTTATTAAACATATGGATATTACCTATTATAAAATTATAATCTGTAAATATTTATAATCAGTAAAAACTAAAATTTCATCTGACTTGAGTTAAATAAAAAACTGAAATAAATATTTAATGGTCTTACATGTTTTTATAATAAGGTTAATAGAAAGTGAAATTAAAACTACAAATAATTATAAAGAGTATCAGTTACTTGTCCCATTTGTTTTCAAATAATTAACCCTAGGAAAATGATTTCATTTTTAGATAAATAATTTTAAAAAGTTCTCTTATAAAAAGTTTTAGCTTTTTTTTTAAAGCCAGAAAATAAAACTGTTTAAATTTGTTAATGTATCACTTGGTAAAAAAAGAAAAAAAAAATTTCTTTTCAATTTTTTTAAACATATGAATTAATAATAATAACCTGTTTATTAATATATAAAGCATGCAACTATATTTGAAAAATTGATCTTTTCAGAGTATATTATTTAAATTTTTATTTGATTTAATATCATTAAAATATTACTTTTTGAAAAAACCCACTTGAAGTTTTCAATAGTAGATACCTACTATAAAATTACATGAAGATTCCAGTTTCTTTTACTTTACTAATATTAAAAACTTAATCATATAAATCATGACAAATTTATGCTGCACTATAAATTATATAAAAGTAAATGCAAAACAATAAGTTTTAGTAAAAAAAAAATTTTTTTTTTGAAAAAACCCACTTATCGTTCCAAGTGGGTTTTTTCAAGGTGGGCCCGCCCAATAAAACCCGGGCGGGTTTTTTCAAAGTGGGCCCACTTGGCGAACCCTGAATCTAATCCATGATCTATGTGGATATTTTACATCAGCTCTCTGAGCACTGTTACGTCAGTATTTCATTTTTAAAAGAATTCGAATCGACCAGCCACTGCTGAGGTTCGAAACCGGAGATTCGAAAGCGCTATCCCCTGAGCCACCACCGCTCACAATGGATCAATTGGCTCATTGACTAGGTTATGTCAAACAATTATACTTACCGCTTCGTTTAAATCACGCGCCTAATTCAACTAATATACTTTCGATTCCAACATTTACAAATTAAAAAAAAAAGCCAAATAATTTTCCAAAAAAGATGCAGGCGTTCATTAAAGAAAATCTTTAATTACAAAAATCATACGTAAATATTTTTTCGTGCGAGTATATTATCATTTTGACCTATTTAATGTTCAGTTTGTCATGTATTTATTATCAAAGTAAAGAAAACATGATGCAAATTCTACTCGATTTTGAACTAAACAAAATTCATTCTTTGAGCGGCGACAAAAAACACTTTCAGTTATTTGGGCACTCTTTTTTCGAAATGTTTCTGTTAAGCTTAAAAGATACAAAAACTATTTATTTTTCTTTTTTACACATTCTCTGTGTTCGACAAAACTCGGTCAAGGAATCTTATTCGCCAGACCGAGACGCTATATAAAGTATTCTAAAAAACGAACATTTGTAGTGAAGAGATATCTATTCTATCCATATCTTCTTACAAAACGATAATAATCACCTTTTCTCTCTTTTTTTTTTTTTATTCTCGTCTACTGCTACTTAAGTGTCTTTGTTGTCCTCCTCTTTCTTTTTATGAATGATTCGTTTTGAGAAAATATTTATGGATTGCGATAACACAAACAGGAAAACTAAGTCTTAAAATTGACTCTTTCCCTGTCTCAGCATTAACAACAAAAATGGATGATTAAACACTTATGCAACAAGTGCAAATTTGCTTCAAAATTGAAAATACTTTAAACTGTAAAATCTAAATTTTAAACTCTTTTTTTTTTCGCAGAAGCAGAGAAAAATTAAAATGAATCTTTTTTTTAAAAAATTATTTGACTACAATGAAGAAATATTTAAATGGGGCGATTAATATTTAACACTAGATTGCCTAAGGAAGTCATTGTGACTGCTTTTAATTTCAATTCGAAAAACAATGACGTATATAATAACATAATTTCTTAGATTTTTGTACAACTTATAAGTTTTTTTTATTGTTAACATTTATTAACTTGTTACATAACTGTTAAAAATATTAAAAATTAATTTTTAACAATTTTTTTTTACACATTATTCACAGTTCAGTCATTTTGACTGCTTTTGGGCACTATAGGTATACACTAAGCTTTAGTCTTTCGAGTTTTAAAGGTGGCAAATTTAGGAGGAACTTGAGTTAAACGGGTGCAGTGTAAAATTTCATTCATATTTTTTTCGCTAATAACCGATTGCAATTTTTTTTTAAATTATAAAATACGATGTTTCCTTTTAGTCGTCTAAAAACTTATTCGTAATTTAGAAAAGAAAGTTGAATAAAACATTTTATTGAATAAAAAACATTTTATTCAACGAATGTCCAGTCTTATAAAAGCATGTTTCTGACAGAATGTGATTATACATCAGATTGTGATAACATTTAATGCGATTATATTTAATTTCTCATTTTTTTTCTACAATAATTTATACAATTTCAATAATATACATACGTATGCATAGATTTGGAATAATATATGTATGAATTTCTTCAATATATATTGAATAATTATTAACGCGAATACGTAATCAACATTTTTAAGCATCTTAAAATTTCTCAACATCTTATTCTCTCTCAAAACTCAGTGGCGCGACAGCCCATAGAGGGCCAAGGCCTACGGTGCCCATCTCAGTTTTCTTGACCTTGGGCTCTGGGATGCAGGAGCAGATGTTCCGGTCAGGTGGTCAGCCGAACGCGGAACCCCCAGTGTTTAGTTCCCAAGCATACTTGGTACTCATTTATCGACCCACTGAAGTGATGAAAGGCTGAATCAACCTTGCCCGGCCCGAGGATCGAACCCAGGACCTGAGGCACGGAAGAGCGAAGCGCTACCACTCAGCCACCGGACGATATATATTTTATAATTATTAATGCGAATACTTAGTCAACATTTTTAAGCATCTTAAAATTTCTCAACATCTTATATATCGTCTTAATCTTGAAATAACTTTTTTTAACTACCTACCCGCGCGTGTTTCGCAGAACTGTCTTACTAAAGGTTCAATTAAATTTTATCATTTTTTTAAATCTTTTTCTTTACCCTACTACGTATATTATTTTTTCATTAATATACTGATCAATTTTTTTAGTACTTAAATTTAGGTTTTCTTTGTAAGTAAAATTCCTTTTTGAATTATAGTCAAGTTTTTATTCAAAGAAAACTTATACTAGCTGGGAATAAAATCTAGTACAGAAATTAAAAACGTTCTGCTATTTAAAATTATTCGATGCAAAACTGCTGACTATTTACTAAGCCTGCTATTATTTCAAAAAAATGAAGATAAATTATTGATTGTTTTTTTTATTGTTTTGCAGCGCGAGAACGCGAGAATCTCGCATATTTTTTTCTTTTCTCGCATTAAAAAATTATTACTACGAGAAATTCGTGCATTCTATAAATCAATTTTTCAAAATTCGCGAATTTCTCGCATTTTGGAAGAAGTTTCGAATTACGCCCTTTAGAATAAAATCCGTTTCACTTTTCTTCCTGGATCTTTCATTATTTTCAACATTTGCTCCGTTATCTAGCTTCCCTATTTACCAGTATTGTTCAGAACCTTTTCGAACAACAGAACACAACCGAACCACGGAACCCCTTTCAGAACACATTTCTCTGCAACCACGTGTTTACAGTAGGTGAAGTTTTTTCATGTAAGACGTTCAAATTTTTTATGCACTAATGTAAGAGGGACAAATATCTAGTAAAGGCAAAATCTTCTATGATGATGCAGCAAAAGTATTCAATGCTTTAAAAAATAGAAGACGTTAAAAATGTATTATAATAAAAGAAATGATTTTTTTTTTCCAAGTCTATTTGTGTTTTTTAAGTTTTTGGAAAATCTCACTTAACTTTCTGAAATCTCACCCTGTTTTTGAGAAAGGGTGAGAAATTCTCACCCATTTTTTTTCTATGATGAAAACACTGTGTTTCCTATTTATTTGAGTAATGAAAAGTAAACACATATACGTGCACAACAAAAAAAATTATAATAATAAAAATACAACAAATTGCTTTGTTTTCAAATGAACAAACAATTATGGACACGCAATTTTTTTTGACGTTCAAATTTATTCTCGCCCGCTAACTTTAAAAATATTGCCTTTTTGAAAAAGATAATGTTAAAAAAAAATTGCTTGAAAAGTTTTTAATATTATTTCTCAACTGTAGTACAATTCACCACATATTGTTATGCTCGATATGTCTTACTTTGTTCAACAGAAAATACTAAAAATAGAAAATTGTTAAAAGATGCCAAAACCATACTATTTTTAGAATCCCAAAAAACTGCTCTTTTTCTAACTTTAGGTTTTTCTTATACTAAAATGCGATTGATTAAGAAATTTCTGGATATCAAATTATTTTATAGCTGTAATTAGTGTCTTCAGCAAATAGTTGTTAATATAAAAATAATTCCTCGCCGTTAAGAAATGTGACTATGATTTTTCAGAATTGAAATCGTAATATTTAATTGCTTGAAACAATTTAAATTATTAGAAATTAATCATATTACTTTATTTAGTTAAGAGCAGCAGGAAAAAAGTAGTGAAAAGCCCCGTTTACCTATTCATATATTTAATCATATAACTTGAGTAAATAATAATAACATAAAAAATAATGGGCGTAAGTATAAACGCTATAGAAATATGCCACCTTGAAACATATTTATAATAGACTTTGGATCAATAAGTAAAAAATATATATTTCAAAAAAATGTCGAATTGGGCGTTAACTTGCTCGAAATAATCGAATATTTGACTCTGCTGTTTCAAAGGGAGATGAGTCATCCGACTTTTGAAATTATCAATTGTAGACAGAATTATTTAACATACTAATTTTCAGAGCAGCAGTCAAAAAATAAATAAATGAATAAATAAATAAAAATCTACTTGCTTTGAATTTTTCAGAAAGTTATGAAAATTATATTAAATTGTTTTTTTTTTCAATCTAAGTTCAATCACCATTGTCCCCCGTGGCGAGACACGGTGACTTAGTCGCTGAACGTTACCGAGTTCTTGCAGAAAGATGTTTCTTTCGGGAAGTTTTTTTTTTTCCTGTAGAAATTTTCGAAAGATTTTATCTTTTCCTCAGAATTTTATTCAAAACATGCTTTTCTCGCGCATCGGAGTTGGAACAAAATGATTTTTCTATTCTCATTTGAGATCAATGAAAAATAAAGATTAATGAAGTAAAAAATTTGTTTTTTTTTTTTTTTTCTGCAAAAAATTTCACTCTAATTTTTTTAATGCATTTTTTATAATTGAATTCCACATAGTTTTAAAATCCGATATTTTTAATACGATAGTATTTGTTACAACTGAATCTCGAAATGAAAACGCGCATTAGTAGCCCTTTTTTAAAGAATCCGATTTAATGCTACGGATTTCACGATTTTTAAATTTTTTTTTAATGAGATGATGATTTACAAAATGCGAAACAGGAAATTATTAGTGTGTTTTCCCCTAACAAAATGCGAGAATATAGCCCATAATATTAGAATTTTTAATTAAATTATTTTATTTGCTCCGAAAAGTTTCTTTTTGATGTTGATGTTTTTGTTACTTTTATTTAGTAGCATGTATATTTGTTATTTGTTAAAAGTATCTTGCAGAAAGATATCAGTATTAGAGAGGTATGTCGCAGAAATCCCAAAAAAATTCTGAAAAAGGGCGTAAAGCTAATTTAAAAATCGCATTAAATATTTTAATTTAATATACTGTGCCACTAAATGAACCAGAAACTGAAGAGGAAAGCTTCAAAAACATTGAAAAGCTGTGTTTCTTAAGCTCTATATTACTATTCCATGCAATCCTTAAAACATTTAAAAAAAATCGCGGAGCCTAATAATGAAGTTATCCTTAAAATGAAAATTTCAAAACATAGGATTTGTCATCAGATATTTGGAGTTGTTTATTGAAAATGGTGCGGTGAATGTAATCGTTAGAAAATACACTTATCTTCTCAGATTTGCTGCCATCATCACAGTTTCTTAAGGACTTTACGAATTCTGTTTAAAAGGATCCGTATAGTAATCAGGGGTCTGTCCAGACATTTTGTGAAAGATCTTGTTTCTGTAAAATTGCGAAAAAACTATATTTAATTTGTGAATATAAAATAAGCGTTAAGTCACATTCCTTCAACCAGGGTCCTGCTTTTCTGAATCTGTGCGAATAGGGTCCTGTTATTGCAAAAATCGATAAAAAACCTTTTAAAGTTCTTAAATTGCAAATAGATACAAGATTCTTCTCAACAATTGCTGCTACTAAATTAAAGATGCAACATACAAATATTTAGTATTCAGCCTATACTGCTCAACACAGAATATTCATTTCGGACGAATAATGGAAACAAAATCACTCACATTTTTAATAATTTCAATTGATATATTTTAAATAATACAACATAGTAATGTATCACTTTTAATGTGTTACGCATTAAGTAAACTTAAACAATTCTTAAATTTATAATATTTCATTTAAAAAATTGCCAGAATTTTTTTTTATTTACATAATATTCTATTAATTGATTTTATGAATAAATATAAATTGATCAATTATTTAATTCACAAAAAAATATGATTTAATATTAATAAGAATGCGCACACCATGTTAGTAAAAATAAAAGTATTTTCTTAGAATACTACATTTTGAATTTAAATTTAGGGATACTTAGTTTGTCTTGAACCGTCTCTCCCCCCGGGAAGGGTCTATTCGATTAACAAAATAATAATGAAGATGAACAAATCTGTGAAGGGTCCTATTAAAAGATAAATTATTTTGTGAAGGGTTCGTTTCTATGAAAATATATTTTGTGAAGGGTCCTTTAACGAACCAGGTAATGGTTAGAATCGCAAAATACGTTTGTAATAAAAGGAATGAAACGATTCTTTAAAAAAAATGAATCATACAATATTCTTAAACATATATATTTCAATCTTTTTAAAATGTTACTTAAAAAGCAGAAAAATGTTGAAAAGATTTTTGTCACAATGGCAAAAGGTCTTTTACTCACTATAAAAACACACATTTTTGGTGCCTTTACTGTTAGACTATGACTCGGATATTTGTCGAAATAGAAGACTCTATTCGTTATATCGAACTTTAATATGCATTTTAAAACAAGTTTTTTGTATAAACCCTCTGTAACACAATTTACAAAACATATGTCATGGTTTAATTGTTTGTTTTTTCCATCCAAGACAAGTTATATCGTGGGTGGAATTGCATTTCACAACAATGAGGCGTCGGAAGTTCATCATCTGGCTGCTTGCCAAAAGGTACTTCACCTTCTGTATCCAAATATCTTTTTTTTTTCCCCTCTTTATAGCAAACACAAGAGTAAACTTGAAATTGTCCCCACGAAATCTGATGGTTAACAACTCCCAAAGCTCGGATTCGTAAGCTGGCAACTTGATTTTCAAAATAATACGGCATATCACAGTTAGAAACTTATTTGTCATTGCTTTCCTTGTCATCGCTTTCATTGAAACAGTTTCTTGTCATTGAAACAGTGTCATTGCTTTCCTTGAAATTGCAATGAATAATTATTTTAAAATTCATTTAACAGTGAGACTAATTTTTCGCGAAAATAATATTTTTTTCAAGAACAACCAATTAGGTGGGCCAACTTTCGAAAATATATAGATTGTAAATAACAGTCGAGCGCTCAAAAATAGGTGCTCATTTCAAGACTTGCCAGGCATTTTAAAGCTTTGAAATTCGGCTCCTATTTTTGAGAGCTTGTAGCATGTCGACTGTTATTTATAATCTGAATTGTTATTCATAATCTGCTATTTGTAATTGAATGCTAAATCTATCAAGTATTTTTTAATACCAATAAAGAGTGAGTAAATGAAATAAAATTTATTTCAATTAATTAATGTTTTCCTTGTTTTGGTTTTTACTGTTAATGTCTTAATGAGACTAAAACATTAATGAAAGAAAATTTCCATTGGAAAATAATTTACAATATGTATTTAATTAAAAAGATTAATAAATACTGGATTTTTGTAAGAATTATTAAATTTCATTTTTTTTAAGGATAAGAATAAAATAATGAACTTAAATATATAATTCATTTATTATGTTACTTAACATGCGAAATAAAATATATAAATTCTTGCATTCTCTCATCAAAATTAAACATACAAATTTAAATGGAAGAACATTATTCCCCCCCCCATAGGGGAAGAAGCTTTTCATTTAAGCTTAGCATACAAAAATATTAACAAGCTGGTATATATTTCATACACCTTTGAAAATCATACTAACATAAAGGTATGTTTCTTTTAATTCATTAGCAATACATTATTTAAAAACAAAACATTCTACAGCCAATTTAACACATTGGACATTATTCAAAAAGATATCATAGCTTAATATGGATCAAAGAAGAAATTGCTTATTATTCATATGTAGAAAAGATTTTGTATGATAAATGTTTTAAAATTAATCATTTAAAACCTAAGTGAATTTCAAAAACATAATTCAAGGAAAATTTTCCCTCATCTAGATGTTAATTTTAAAACAACAAATAGTAGAAAATGGGCAATTCAAGTGAAATAATGATGCCTAACCATGTGGTTTAAATCAGGTTTAATTGGATACCTGTAAGCCACGTCATGTGTATGTCGAACCTGATTGGCTCCTGAATCGACAACGATATGATGACGTCACTTGGAGGTATATTTACAGGGGTGATTGTGAACCCAAGTCAAAATTCCGGAAAATTTCCCGAGTTTAAAAAAAAAAATTTTAAATTGAAAAATTAGAAAAAAATTTAAACTAGGTTTTCTAGGAGAAGTAATTAAAATTTACGAATATGTCTTTCTTTCTTGAGTTTATGATTATAACTATTTACTCATAAAAAATGTATCTGGCTCTCCCTTACAAACAAAATAAACTGTGTTTTTAAGTTCCACCTTTGAAAATTTGATTTACGGAAATTTCTGTGATCAATGATTTTTTGAAACGTCTGGACCTTCGATCTCCGGAAACTTCCGGATCACTGTTAGCGAAAAATCCGGAAATCCGGATTTTTTCCGGAGCACAATCAGCCCTGATTATTTAATAAGGATTAACTCTCATACCCGATATCTCGAATGAAAGAAAATGCATCAATTGAATAAATTTTGCAGTAAAAAACGAATTAATTACTGACGACAACCTCGCCATGGAGTCTTCAATAAAATTGAACTCATGTATTTGTGGTATTTTACATCTAAAGTTGTGGTTTTTATTGGGGCCGTTAAGTAGTTATTGACAACAAAAAAGTAGGCTGATTTATTTTGTAAGGATGGAAATAAAAAGTCTTTGGCGCACCAAATAAAAATGAATCTCCTAAAAATAATATTCCCATTTAACAACGAAATTAGAATAACATATCTGAAGTATATCTGAAAGTATAATAAATTATCAAAAGATAAAAAATTAAATAAATAAATAAAATATAAATAATAAATTAACGAAAAAATTAACAATGAAACGATAGAGATAAATAAAGCTGCGATCAGCGGTTGCAGAAATTCTAATTTTAACTATCTATGTTAATGATTTGAGATGAGTCAGTTCTAATATAGAGGTTTAAAATGGATTATGAGAGAAAACAAGGCTAAGATTGAACCCATCGTATACTTTTAACCTCTTAATTAATTACTATTTTTATTTAACAAACACGTATTGTTAAATTAATAATATACGTAATATTTTTATAATATATTATAATGTTAATAAAAAAAATTTAAACTGGGATACATAAATATTTTTTTAGAACAATTTAGAAGCAAAATTTGTTTTAATAAAGAAAAAAAAAAAAAAAAAAACATATTCGAATAGCTGAGTATAAAAATTTCGGCTGCGGTTGTTGCTTGTCCGTAAAACGGGAAACAGCCGGATACTTTTTTTTATATTTCAAACATAAAATAATTCCCCCCATATAGTAGTATTCAAAGGTGTTTAAATAAAATATTTACCTGAAACGGTAAACAACTTTCACTCTAGTCAAATTCTCATCGCTTTTTGTTAAATTTTGTAGGAAAATAAAGCTTGATAAATAGTTGGTGACCGATGTTGTTGCATTATCGTTGAATAAGCGCAATATTTTATGAAATACTATATAGTATTTCAACAAATATTGAGCTTATTCTATATTGCGCTAGTAATGGGGGGGGGGAGTGGAGTGAATAAAGCATCTTTATATTGTTAAAGGTTTAATAATATACGGCATAATTGACAATTTTTAGAACCTTATCTAAATATAGACCATTAAAGGTGATACTTAACAAAAATAATTTTATACAATGGTAACAGAGAGGGAAAAAAAATCCTGGGACAACATATTTTAATGTTGAATAATTTCTCGAAAGTAATTTTAAGACTGTATATTAGATAAGCTGTGTTGACAATTAGAAAAATTTTTTTGTAGTTAAATTCAAGCAATTTACAGACGTTATTTTTTAAAATACTAACGTCTATATAAATATGAGTATAATAATTTAAGACTTACCCCTTGAGACCTGAAAACAAAATAATCCAATGATTTATCCATAATGTGTCACAATCCAATAAACAGAAAGATTTTTTTTTATCAGCAGTCTCCGATCAATTTACCGGCACTAGATCAGAACACACTTAACTTCAACTGCAACCGACGTCGCCCGACTGGGAAATGCTTTAACGTTTGCATCAGTTTGAAGATGGTTGTGTTGAGACGAGTTTATTCCTGGAGAGGGGGGTAGGGAAAGTAGAGATAAATAATCGTTTTTTATTTTCTATGGTTGCGTGGGTTCTTTTTAAGCTTTTCTTCGGTTATGCCGCTTTCACTCACTTTTTTTTTTTCTCTTTGGATTTTTATTAAAGAGAGTAAAGTTAGTTTAAATTTAAAAAGATGAATAATAAGTCAGCGTTATATTCCTTACATTACTTTCGACGAGTTTAAAACTAAAGAAAACGTTTGATTAATTTCTAGAAATATTTAAACACATGCCTGTACATATTTTTCTTTTCTTTTTCTTTTTCTATTTTTCCTGTAAAGGGTAGTTTTATTTAAATTGTACTCATGGGACAGAATAAAAAAAAATAGAAAATTAAAAAATCCAACATTAGTCTTGAGTTTTAAATATCGTCATTTTATCGGAATTTTGAATCTGGTAACTAGGTTACGAAAATATTTTTAAATCATTTTTAAAAGAGATTAAGTAAATACATGACATCCATTCTTTCGTTTCGCTTTATTAATTCTCGAATGTTTCTATTGGTGTTTTGTTTAACATTTTTCTATAATTTTTCATAATTTTTACATAATAAAACTTTATTTTCGAATCTCTCTCTTTTTTTTTTTTTTTTTTTTTTTTTGTGGTCCTCCTCCTCCTTAGGTGTTTTCAATGAAATGTCTTGATTCGAGAACTGTTAAACCTGCAGTAAAAATAAAATGTTGATTGCAATTCAACTTCAGAATTGAAATTTGACGACTCATTTTTAACTTTAAACGAGTTTTTTTTCTTTTTTTAAATTAATATTTACTTAATAATTATAGCATTTTAGGTGGGGTTTTTGTTGCAATTTTCTTTAAATGATAATTATTTATCCATTATTGTAGAAAATTTTATCTTTTTCGCAATTTTTATTTTACTTTTTTTTTCCTTCCCAATGCCCACTTGTGTTAACATCCGTCAATTCAGGCATATACAGGGCGATTTTGTTGGCCTCTCTTTCAAGAACACCCTATTAAGTGGGCCAACGTCGCTTCCACAGTAAGGACAGATAGTACAGAGAAGGAAAGAACATCCATGCCTTGCCCGGGATTCGAACCCAGAACCTTTATGATGCAAGGGCAGTTCCCCAACCCCTACACAGGCCGGTCGACTTTTTATTTTATGTTCTCGCTCTTAACTTGATCTCAAAAGCAACAAATCAAAAAAATAAAAAATAAAATTTTTTTTTAAAAAAAGAAACAAAAAGAGAGCGACAAGACGTTGTCCGATATATAAGTGAACACCCGTAACAACATTTTTTTTGAATATAAAAGTTGAGAGATAAAAACTGTTTCCAATGCAAACTGTTCCATGAAAAATGTTAAGGTATTTTTTTTTCACAAGAAAGATTATTTTGTCTCACGTTTTGTATTCCTAAGTTTAAATTTTAATACAAATACAGTTGATTATTTTCCATTCGTTACGACAAATAATATTGACAAAATGTGGTTAGATAAAAATGTAATGAAACAAAATAATCTTTTTTATCGACTTTTAAGAAACGTGTTTCTGAGAACTGTCTTTTCACATTGAATCCTCGGGGATCGATTTGCTAAAATTTAGTGAAATGCAATCGAATCGTTTTATTTCCCAACTGTGTTCGTCAATATAGGAGGCAGATGGGCCAACGTTGCTACCTCAATAAGGACAGATAGTATAGAAAATGAAAGAACATCACCCGGATTCGAACTCAGAACCTTTCCGATGCAAGGCCCCTGCATAGTCTGGTCGTAATTTTTCCAAAAAAGAACAAAAATCCTTAAACCATTTTGTTCTCCTTCAATGATGATTATGAGAACAGCATTTTAATGTCATTTAAAATAACTTCTTGGAGGAATAATTATTTTAGAAGATCAAAGCGTTAGGCTATTATTGAAATTCATTAGAAGAACATAATAGTTCGTATAAAAAATTTATAAAAAATTTCATTTGTCCCCATAAAAGAAAAGTCAAAAATACAGGAATGTGAGGAAAAAGATTTTTTGCCAGCGAAGGTCAAGGTGTTGACGATTAAATTGAATGAATCAATTGATTTGTGTGACGATAGTCGTGAACATTGATTAAAATATAAGAAGAAGAAAAAAGCATTTTGAAGAAATAAAATAATTCATTTTCTTTTAAATAAGCGTTCGCTTAGCATGCTTACCTAAAAAGAAAAATATTAATAATAAAATAATAGAGAAAAAGTTTTTTACAAAGCAAGACAAGGATGTAAAAATGACTCTATATTAAGATTTTATTTGGCATGAAATAGCTTTGTTTCACAAAATTTTATCTTAAATACGAACAACCTTTAGATATTCAACAGTTATTGTAAAAAACACTTCATTACTTTGAGATAATGATAAAAAGGTGAAATGAATCTTAATAGTATGAGTTCACTATCGTATAACAATAATCAAGGATTTGCCAATTATATTATAAATATATATTTCTTCTCGACCTCCCAATTTTTAGTACAGTCAAACCCCGCTATAGCGAACTTCAAGGGACTGCAATTTCAATTCATTATAACCGGGATTAAATATCTAATCTGATTTAAAAAAGAAGGGTAAAATAATTTGCTTTAAAATTAAACAGAAGTTAGTATTGACGACACCACCTTCTTCCGCAGCTGAGAAAATACTGAGAAGTCCTCTGAAGAATTCCTACATGTTTATGGGAATTCTAAAAATAAATTGTCCGTTTTATATGTATTTACTGCCAGGTAAGGGTCGGTGCACAGATGTCGTTACTCTCTCATGAAAAATGTTCTTTCCCGAAGTGTGGTATGGGTACGCGTTCTTATGAGAATTATCTTCCAACAAATTTCAAAAAGATAGTCACGAAAATTTACAATGATGTATTTTTCTATTGGCTATTTTTTGCCGAGTTAACAGTTAATAATGTCAAGAGCCGGTTATGGTTTTTAACTTTCTTATGGTAAAAAATACATTCACATGTTACGAGTGGTAAACAGCGTAACGAAAAATTTAGAAAGGGTACACAAAAGTTTAGGAAACACTGTCTTAGGGAATAAATTCGATCCATTATTTATTTGCTTTGAAAAGTTCTTTTTACGAGGTTGTACAACAATGTTTTTAAATTAAGAATGTTCAAAGTAAGCTTCGTTGTTAAATCTGAAACACGAGAGCAGAATAAAAAAGAATTATTGGATTCATTTCGTAAGTCTCAAATGAATCACATTTGGAGGAGAAATGCTTTTTCAGAAAAGCTGTCCTTAAAGTATTTAAATGTTTACAAAATATAAATAAATGCATGTGGTTGAGAAAAGCATTTATTGTAGTTTGGTGTGGGTAAAATCATTGCCAGCTCAAATACAGTCAAACCCCGTTATACTGAACGAAATGTTCATTCCCATGTCTTGCTATTTTTCCTTCTTCTATCTCAGTTTTCACATCCCTACATATTTTGTACGCAAGACGTCATAAAAAATAAAAGTGAACACATTTATTCTTTGTTACTACATAATGTTTTTTTTTTAATCATTTTCTGTACTTGTCTCATTTATTTAAATAAAGTGTCATAGAAGGGAGCAGTTGGTGAAGTTATTTGCAGTCTTTTATTCTTGAATAAATATAAATGATTGGTTCTTTATAAAAGATGGACTTTAATAAAAGTAATTATACTCGTTTTGAAATGAATACTGTATGACCTCTTATTTGCTTTGATCCAAAAAATTTACTGAATAACTATTTCAAATAATTCAACATTACTAAAAATAATGTTTTTTACTTTATTTTGAAAGAAAGTCAATCTAATGAGCAGCTATTTAAATGAACGAATGATGACACCTTTTAATAGATGAGGTTATGGAGGAATGCCTTTTTAAATAGTGAAAGGAAATTAAAGAGAAAACAAAAATATTTATAAAAAAATAAATAAAAAATTAACTAAAACAAAAGAAAAAAAGTCACATGCGATTTATATAATATATTCTATATTTATATATCCTATATTTCGATATTTAATATTTATATAATATATAGTGTTTTCTAAAATTGTATTATTATTATAGCAAGAGAGTAAGTTTTTGTGAAGTAAAACAAAGTGCTGTTGTGAACACTAGAAACAGTAGAGGTCTTTTTCAAAGTTCTTTTCCTGCAAATAACCTTAATGGCAGATCTTTTAGAGTCGATCTAAAAGATATGGGGTTGGATTAAATCTTTAATTTTACTATTATGTGCGTTAATCAAAATGAATTGAGCAAAACATAGAACCAAGGGCAAATAAAAAATGACAGAAAAGTTAATTGCCATGGCCATAGTATTAGACCCACTACAATATTCTGTGCAAAATCTTAATTACAGCTTTATTGTTTTTACGCGGTTTGCACTTGTTTACGTATCAGTGGGTTAACTTTTGTCATGCAATGCGTTAAAAATAAATACAAACAGAGAAGTATATGAAAAAATCTCCTAAATAATAACCCATTACATATATGTTTAAATATAAAAGTACTGCCTATAAACGAGTGCAAATCATATCATTATTAAAAAACTGCACTGGGTCTAATCATTTGAACTCATTATTATAAATGTGGGGAGAGTAGTTACAGACCATGTCAACCTTCATCTATGAAAAGGTACCCCGACATAGAGTCGAGTTAACATGTCTTATATACTAGTGAATTGTAGTTGTAATTTTGTAGTGGTACAGTACTCCCCCACTAGAATTATATCTGTGATAGAATTCGATGAACGAATACCACTAGTTGATTCATTGCTGTTTTTTTTGTGAGAAGCCGGGAGAGCTGTATTAAGATCACCGTATTTTTGTGAGTGCTGAATGTGAGAGGTGTATTAACTTCACGGTCGTAGTCGCTCCTCTGTTGCCGTTAGTAGTCGAGTAATCACAAGTATGCAAGCCGACGTTGTGCGTGATCGAGACTAGACTGAGTAGCAACAGTGCGAGGAGGTGGATAATGTCGCAGTCACAAGTAGCAAGTCAACTGTTCAAAGTGGATCTTCCATCGAAGTGGGCGTTACTGCCTAGGTAGGCGTGTTCACATCACGTCCGAAGATCACCAATGTGGCACTGTCGATAACTCCGCCCCCACATATTGTATTATTATAAAGTAAATACCTGATGCAATAAATATTCTATATTTATATAATATAGCGTTTAATTTATTCAATCGTCGAATTTATATCCTCCAATCGATACACTAACGTTGTCAAGTACAAACAGTCTCATAAAAACATTAAGGCTGTATCACCTGATCATTATATAATGCGTCTAATTATTTGGCTGTAAATACAATTCTAACTGGAGAAGCATTTCAACAACCATCGCAATTCATTCAATCAATTTGTTCTATATTGAAATCTACGAATCAGTTGTTCATGGATTTTAATGTAGAATTATTTAGAGAAAAAAAAAAAACTCAAGAGAAATAAAAGCAAATTAATTCTGTACCGCTACAAAAATACAATTCCGATTCACTTGTTTTTAAGACATGTTAACTCGATTCTATGTACCAAGTGATACCAAGAGTTAAAAAGGCAACTTACTTAGGTCTAGTTATTAACAGCAGACTGACCTGGTCGGACCACGTTAAAAATGTTAAGAACAAGGCAAACGCTGCAACTATAAAACTGCAAAGCTTGATGTACAGTGGGAAGATGAACCTGAAACTTAAGAGGTTACTGTACACCTCCATGATAAGACCGATCATGACCTATGCCTCGCCAGCATGGTGTAATGTTTCAGGGAGTGAGCTTGGGAAACTCACAACCACGCAGAACAAGATCCTGCGAAAACTAACAGGCGCAGAGTGGTACGAGAGGAATGTTGACATTCACTCAGACTTAGAGTTAGATAGTTTCGAACATCACTTTACCAAACTCAATCGAAACTTTTTCAAGAAAGCGTTGACGTGTACTGCAGCAAATTTCGACTCAGTTTTTGAGTTCGAAAACTTAGCTGAAGACGCCTCCCTGAGGCCAGTGGCTCACTTTTTTACAAGTGATACCATACTGACCATGTGAGTGTAACTCAATGGCAGCAAAATATAATGGCAAATAACCTTAATATGGCACTATAATTTTATATAATGGCACTGATTATTGACAATTAACTCGGACATGACTAAATCACGGACAAATATAAAACAATATGAATCAGACGACTCATAATGGACCATATCTCATAATTATAAATCGGACCATACCCTATAATGGGTCATTATAAACTTGACTTTTGCTTTATTGGCATGCAATCTAACAGACTCCTAATCAGGAGTCAATAATAATCTCCACTTTTTCTTTACAGGACTTTCTTATTTCTAACTGCATAATTATGTATTATCATGTATATTTCTATTAAATTTTTATTTTATTATGTTAATATTTACTAATATCTCGTAATTTCACTATTAAATCATCTTTATGATTATACCTGAGCAATGGCTCATACTAATTTTCTAATTTAAATTCTAGAAACAAAGACCTCAAGGTTACACCAGAAGGATCTGCAACACATGATGAAGAGGTAAAGGGCCCTATGGCCTCAGGCACCTCGGCCAAACTACAGGATTAGGATTCTATGTTGGGGTACCTTTTCATAGATGAAGGTTGATAGTGTCGATAACAACTCTACCCCCAAATTCTTATTTTTAAAATCAACTTGTTTAATCATTGTGTAACCATTAATAAAACGCTTTTATATATTTTGCGAGCATGAATAGGATAGATTTAAATAACGATTTTCAAGAGAGGAGCCTCCTAGTAATACAAGGTGCTCCAAAATTATCTTTACAACTTCTAAAATTCATAACTTCGAACATAAACAAGATATTTATATTCTGTCTTTTGCATGTATTACTGCAACTAATAAAGTTTTTTTTTCAATAGGCTGAAAAGTTTTAAGTGAGGATGTGGACACCACAACAGAAAGCTCAATGCGTCCCATGGTTCATAGAGACGAAATCAGATACACAGGCTCAACGGAACTTCGGGACAAATTTCCAAAGAGACCCACCATCCAGACCCTCCATCCGTGCATGGCACACAAGCTTCATGAGCACCGGATTAGTATTGCATAAAAGTGGAGCCGGACGATCCAGCACAAGTCCAGGAAATGTGGAGCGAATACGGCCATGAGACGCATTGAGCTTTCTGTTGCGGTGTCTACATCCTCACTTAAAACTTTTCAGCCTATTGAAAAAAAAACTTTATTAGTTACAGTAATACATGCAAAAGACAGAATATAAATATCTTGTTTATGTTCGAAGTTATGAATTTTTGAAGTTGTAAAGATAATTTTGGAACACCCTGTATTTAAAAAAAGAGGGATGTAGCACACTTTGAAAAATCACTCTTCAATCAATTATTTGAACCACGAAGGCTTCTCATTTGAACTCAACTGAAAACTCGAAATTTTGACAGACGCAGATTTGAATGTCAGTTATCTCCTTTTAATGTATACACAGTCAAAAGTCTGGTTGGACTCATATTTGCTTGAACGAGAGTTCGAATTCAGCCGGCGTAAAGGGTCACTACGTCCTCCATGTCCCCATACCTCTTTGGGTTGTGGGGAGAGTGGAGTTACAGACCATGTCAACCGTCATCTATGAAAAGGTACCCCGACATAGAGTCGAGTTAACATGTCTTATATACTAGTGAATTGTAGTTGTAGATACGCTACAGTACTCCCCCACCAGAATTATAGCTATGATAGAATTCGATGAATGGATGCCACTAGTTGATTCATTGCTGTTTTGTGCGAAGCCGGGAGAGCTGTATTAAGATCACTGTATTTTTTTAGTGCTGAATGTGAGAGGTGTATTAACTTCACGGTCGTAGTCGCTCTTCTGTTGCCGTTAGCAGTCGAGTAATCACAAGTATGCAAGCCGACGTTGTGTGTGATCGAGATGAGACTGAGTAGCAACTGCGTGAGGAGGTGGATAATGATGCAGTCACAAGTAGCAAGTCAACTGTTCAATGTGGACCATCCAATGAAGTAGGCGTTACTGCCGATGTAGGCGTATCCAGATCAAAGTGGGCGTTTTTGCCAAGGTAGGCGTGTTCACATCACGTCCGGGTCACCAATGTGGGGAGAGTGGAGTTACAGACCATGTCAACCGTCATCTATGAAAAGGTACCCCAACATAGAGTCGAGTTAACATGTCTTATATACTAGTGAATTGTAGTTGTAGATACGCTACAGGTACTGAATTGAAGATGGATTGTTCTCTGGTTCAGATCAAAATTGAGCAGCGGGTGTGACGTATGGGTGTAGCAGGTGTCAAATTGTTTGCCATAGATGGCGCTACTGAAAAAAAAACAATCGCCTCCCATCTGTCTTAATGGCCACCGACAACAACAAACGTTTAAATCACACAGAAAATGAATACTTTTTATATCCCACTTATTCTACATCCTCTCTCATTAATCAAGTAATATACATTATTTCGGGGGGGGGGGAGTGATTGTCCCCCAAAACTACGCCACTGAAACAGTACCTTTCTATGCAGGCAAATCGAAATTTGAGATCGTCCGAGTTTTATATTTATTTTTTCTGACAACAACATCAATTCTGCAGATTTTGGAAGGTTGCCTCTTTTTAAATGTTTGATCCTTGTTTTTGTTCAACACAGATCAAGGAAGCCTTCTCGGTTTTAATTTGTTCAAACTGTAATAAAATTAAATTTTAAAAAATCTAAAAACTGACAAATGTGTCATTTTAAATGTATTACTCAAAATGCATCTTTTTATTGTTTTTAAGTTTTGTGGAAAATTACGTAAGAGCTCTTAAAATTATTTCTCTAATCTTAGAAGCTCTTTATTTTCCACTTAAAAAAAAAAAAAAAGCTATCATGTTGTCGAATAATACTATATTATCAAAAGTTTGTTAAAATAATAATAAACAAAAAAGAAAACACAAATTAAACCAAGATGGCGTTTATTGCCTTATGCATAACTTATCTCTTCTATCTTTTACGAACAACGAATCTCGAATTTATAAATAAACGTTTTGTTCTGTATTCATCAACGACACCCAAATAACTAGCCTCAAAACAAAACGTCTCATTCAGGAATAAAGAGCTTTTAAAATAAGATAAGAAGAAGAAGAAAAAAAATTAAAAAAAACTTAACGGAGAAAATGAAATGAAGTAGTAAGGGGTGGTTAAACGGATGATTAAGTTTTTCAGATGATCAGCTCATGTAAAAAGAGCATAATTCATGATCTTCGGTTCCTTAAGATGTTTTTTCAGATAGGTCAGAATTGAAATAGGCTCAAAATGCGTTGTTAATCAAATGCGATATTGTTCCCAATAGAAAGTGCTCTCGGCCTAGTTTAAAATACCGACAGCCTATTTAGATAAGGCCACACCCACTCACTTTTTAAGTAAGAAGCCTATTCATAGCTATAGAATAATCAACTGCATTTGAACCAAAATGGTTGATTACCATTTTGATATTTAATTTTTCAGTCAGTAAAAATTTATTAATTACGATTACGATATAAATATGTCAAATAAATTATTAGCAGAAAGATTGATTAAAACTTTAAACTAATTTAATTTGTTGCTTTTTAAAGCAAAGGCTAAGCAATTTTAATAATAATAATAATAATATATATATATATATATATATATATATATATATATATATATATATATATATATATATATATATATATATATATATATATATATATATATATATATATATATATAAGAAAACACGGGGAAAGTTAAGAAAAACAATAAGTTTCATTTATTGCGCATAAGCTGCAAGAGGGCATAAGCTAATGTTTCTAGGAGCATCTATATAAATACCACTTTTAATGAAATGAACAGAATTAAAAGAATGTGTAGTAATATTTATTTATCTAAAAAACAAATCGATAAACTCTTTCAAAATTTGATAAATAACAATGGATACCCAACTAAAGTAATAAAATTTTATATAAAATCATTGAATTAATCGTATATTTTTGTGGATATACGAGTATTTACTAAACATTTTCTTTGTTAATTTATATAATTTTCCCATGTGCAAATCCATTTCGAGTAAATCCGTTGCCAAAATTATTTACTAAATAGTTTCTTTGTTAATTTGTATAATTTTTCCATGTGCAAATCAATTTCGGGCAAATCCGTGGTCAAAATTATTTACTAAAAAATTCCTTTACTAAAAAATATCCTTTGTTAATTTATATAATTTTTCCATGTGCAAATCCATTTCGGGCCAATCCGTGACTAAAATTATCTACTAAAATTTCTTTATTAATTTTTCCATGTGCAAATCCATTTCGGGCAAATCCGTGGGTAAAATTATTTACTAAAAATTGATTTATTAATTTTTCCATGTGCAAATCCATTTTGGGCATATCCGTGGCTAAAATTATTTGCAAAACAGGCAATTTATGTTTCTTTTTTCTATTTTATATTTTTTCTGAAATAAATATTTATTTTTCTAAAATTATTTATGGTCAAATTTTTAAATTATCCAGTATAATATTACCTTGCGCACATCCATTTCGGGCCCATCCTTGGTAACTAACAAATCAATGCACAGCATAACAAATCACTTCAGCAATGCAGTAAGAACGGCACTTTAAATTCCTCTAGTTACACTCAATTTACGCTTTTTTTTTCATATTTTGTAATCTGGCAATCTTGTTGCGAAAATTTCCCGTTCGTGTAAGGGGCCGTTCAAAAAGTACGTACATCCCGAAGGGGGGGGGGAGGGGATTTGCTATTATGTACGGTTTTGTACGATGGGGAGGGGCGGGAGGTATTATACAAAGTACGTACTTCATAAACATACACCAAATTTAAATTTGACTTTATCCTACATACTCCTTAAGTAAATATTTAATTTTATTTAAAACATAATTATTTTAATTTTTATGAAAAAGGGGGGTAGACTAATAAAATGTACGTACTCTAAGGGGGGGGGAGTAAGACCTTATGTACGGTAATGTACGAAGGGGGGAGGGGTTTGAAATTTCTCCATTTTTGTGTACGTACTTTTTGAACGGCCCCTAAGTACATCTGATTTCGCTGCTCACTTTATAGATTTTGTTTTATACTGTTTTTTCTTTTTCTTTTCTTTTCTTTTATTTTCTGTTTTTACTTATTATTTTTACTTATTGTGTTCTATTTTATTTGTTGTAGTTTTTGTAAAAAATTTTTTTTTGAGTGCTTCTCACACTCTTGTATTAATATATTTTGCTTTGGCTATATTGATACAATATCAGAAAGCACTCTTTTTTGCGGATATTATCGTGTAAGCAGATGAAAAGATTATATCCCTTATTTTCTGTTTTTTTTTTTTTTTTTTTTTAAATTTCATTTTTTTTTTAAATCAGTTGTTTGTTTTCTTTTTTTTTCATTATTACTCCCCCCCTTTTCATATGTCTATGTCTATAATTTTCCTTTGTTCATTTTGAACTTATGTATATATATATATATATATATATATATATATATATATCGGATTTTCACTTATTGTCTTAATGGTTTCAAATGTGCTAATTAACTAGTGCTTGCTAATAATTAAGTTACATGACATGAGACACAAAAACGCACTTTCTCGGAATAAACATTTTTGAATTCCTGATCTCAAAAAAAGGCAAATATTGGATTGGAATATTTTGATAATATTAGATTGGGATATATATTTGGCGTTAGTCCAAAAAAACCAAGCAGAGTCGTTGGAGCAAATGAATATTTTAAGATAACCCATAGACTACTTCAAGATACCTAAATTTACTCCGTTGCTAAGCAACGAAGTTTAGACAATAAATGAATAAAAAAGTAAAAAAAATATTGATATAATGTTCTGTGATTGGTCGGAGAGGTATGAATAGTTAATATCTCCTAAGCTAAAGGCAATTCTGATTTCCGAGCCTTTTTAATCTCTTTTGAAAAGATAATTTGAATCGATTATTCTAAGCTACTTCATTTATACGAGGATCACTCATTCTACAAAATTTTAGGGATAATCGTTTTTATAGTCAAGAAAGAAAACTGAAGAAAATTGCAAAAGTATTTCGTTGAAATATGTCGACGTGTGCAATTCATTGTTAAAAAAATCCCAAATATCTAGGTTACATCTAGGTTTTCTTCCAAGATGAATAGCATGTTTCGATACATTTTGAAACTTGTCTTCGCAAATTTACCATAAAATGCTACGTTCTTCAATTACTACTACATTTATCACCAAAATATTATGATTTCTTTGTTTTCTTACATCTAATACGACATTTTCAACAAAGTTCGTCCTTAAGATACACAAAAACTTTAAAGATTCACTCAAAATATCCCTGAAAATTTTAAATTTCCTAACTTTAAGTAATATGTTTACTTTAGCGAACATAAAGTCTTTATCAGAATAATGAGCCGTATATTTGATGACTTGTTTCAAAAAATATGAAGGGAGAAATAAAAGTCGACGTTTCAAGAGCTCAAATATAAACGTCCATTCTCGTCAGGCATGAATGGTTTGTGACATTAAACATGTCTTAAACCTTAAACCTTAAAACATGTCTACTTTTATTATCATCTTTCATATTTTAAGTCAATCAAATCTTTTCAATTTAATTTCCGGGAATTATTCATCTAGTAACACAGTATATTAAATTATTTCAAGCGATATTATAATAACTTCTAAGTACGATAAACATTCTTAGATTAAAAAATAATAATTAGTCACTATTTTCTAAAAAAAAAAAAAACAATGCAGTACTTTTACTGCTAGCCTTAATAACATTTCTTCAGGAAAAAAATTTCGTTCACTATTGAAATTTAATAAGTTGAATGTGAAAATGACCCAAGAATCAAAATTTAATAGTTACACCATTTCAAACAAGTTTCCGTTCTACCTAAAGATGTATTTTTCATTTATCAATTCCAAAAGCTTATTCTAGATATACAGTCAAACCCCGATACAGTGAACCTTCAAGGGACCGAAAATTTGGTTCACTATAGCCGGGACTTCATTATATCCGTTCCGCAAACAGTTTTAACTAATGGTTCCAACTTTTTATAACACATTATTTAAATAAATGACCCATAAAATGAAATACAAAAATGACTGAAACATGATATGTAGTGTTACAAAAAATGTGTTCAAAAAATGTGTAGTTCAATTGCGTACAAAAAAAAATCAGTAATCTTTAGCTGATGAGCAATCTTCAACATCAGATATGGAAACACTCTTCCAGACTCCCCGATAATATTTCCTAAATTTATGTTATTCCGCTTTTTTAACCTGTCTAACCAGCCATTCGAGCACATAAAAGTAGTTTCATCAAATCACTTAATAAATTCATCGTCTTGGACTTTGTCTAGATCAGAGGTCGCCAAAGTGGTCTGTATAGACCCCCAGGGGTCAATTTAACATAAGCGGGGGTTGATCTGAGCCAGGGGGTCGAATGGGGGTCGATCCGAACCGAAAGGGTCGATTGGTCGAAGGATTATCAGAATTTTTTTTCAGATATGTGACAATTAGAAATAAAAGAAGAAGACTTGGAAATATATACAGGTAATCTTCAAAAATTGAGCGACGATTTTAAACTGCGTTTTGTTGATTTGGAAAACATTGACATCCCTGATTGGATTATTGTGCCATTTTCTGCTCAAAGTGAAAACGTGGACATCAACCTGCAAGATGAGCTTGCTGAATTATTATGGGGATTTGAAGCAAAGACGCTTTTTAGAAATTTAACAATAAGCAAATTTTGGACAAATATAAATATAATACAAAAATATGTAAGACTTTACGAAATAGCTCAGCCATTTATGATAGCATTTCCAAGTTCCTATAGGGTTGAAGCCGGTTTTAGTCACGTAAATTCAATCTTAACTAAGAACAGAAATAAATTAAATGTGAAGTTTCGAGGGGATTTAAGATTAAAATTGACCAATTTTGAACCCAATATAACGAACCTTGCAACAACAACAAAAAAAAAAAAAACACCAGGCACACCCATGTCATTGATTAAGAAGCAATAAATCCGTAGTTACTTTACTTATTATTTCTACTTACTTATAATTACTTATTATTTCATAAATATTAAGGTATTTATATTTCAACATTAATATATTTTTCATAAAACTATTGTTACACTATGTACTATTACTTTAATAAATGTTCAAAATCATAAAATAAATGTACAAACACAGTATCTAATAGAGTTTTATTTTAATTAACCGAAAATTACTTTTATGGGGGTCGATGGAGATTTCGAAAAATTAAGTAGGGGTCGATGATCAAAAAAGTTTGACAACCCCTGGTCGAGATACTGCAAGATTGCGGCGGCTTCTTTCAGCGCTGAACCCATTCAATAATGCTATTCGAAGCAATTAAAAAAATGCTTGTTGCTACATTCCAATGTATGTATTGATTTGGAAGTAGAAATTTCAAAATTATTGCCAAAAAAAATGAAGAAAATCAATCGAAGACAGAAAAAGGTTCATAACTCTTTTTTTGGTTCACTATATACACAAAAAATAGCACTATACGTGTGTACGATCATTTCTTTCACTCTATCCGGGAATTCACTATAAACGGTGTTCACTATAGCGAAGTTTGACTGTATTTGTTTTAGCGTAACTTTAGGCGTACTTAGATGGAGCTTATTTTAGATAAAACAAATTATTAAAACTGTATAGTTTAATGCATTTATGTATAATAGTAAACTGTATAGTTTAATGCATTTATGTATAATGCATTTATGTATAATGTATAATAGTAAACACGGTTTCCATAACTGATCCCTAACCTCATTAAATTAATAATTCGAATAAATAATAATAGTTTTCAAGGAATGTTTCATTCAAACAGAAAATAACGAAATTATTGAGTAGGTTCTTTGGAGCTATCCTTTTATGACGAAATACAGTCGGACCTGTATTTAACGAAGTCGCTAAATCCCGAGTTCGTTACATGGAAAATTCGCTAAATAGAACTTTTGAAATACTTAAACGACACAAAACAGGTTTCATACACATCATTAAAATAGCTATTAATACACCTTTATCTTGCAAAGTAGTACCTACTATTTATCTTATAAATCTTAAAAATATAAGAAATGTGCATGGAAAGCAGGAATAGAGCAAAACATTATCCAGTGTTACACTATCATGCTACATGCAATTTAAACTAAAAGAAGCTGAATTTATGAGTAAAATCTGCGCTGCATTAATCATTAAAGTAATATTAAACACGCATTACTACATGCATTCTTAATGCCTACTGATAAAATCCGTTAATTTTGTTTGAGTTTTTCATTCGAATTCGGATTTTACTGCTTTCTCTAAAAGTTAAGTGACTTCAATAATCAATTCAAGGGCATTTCCCCCATAAAATGCGTTAACAAGTTTAAAATATTCTGAAATTTTACGGAAATAGAGAAAGTGGATCTCAAAAACAAGTTCGTTAAATAGAAAATTCACTTCGCTATTTGGAAGTTATTTTACGAAGAAATTTCCAAAATGTTCTTGTATTCTCAAAAGAATTCGCAAAATAGAGAAATTCGTAAAAGGGAAGTTCGTTAAATAGTAGTTCGACTGTATATAGGAAAAATTGGCATTCACAGTTTCTGTGAAAAGTATGTTAATCTTCTCGCTGCATATTTTTTTTTAAAAATTTTTTTTATGAAAGCAAGTTCGAAAATTGCGCATTTTTTTATTGCATTTTTCAAATCAAATGATGATTCTGAAATTGGCACAGTTTGGAATATTTTTACAAATTTCAATTTTTAGTATTTGCCGTTTAACAAAATAAGGCATTTTTCTAATAACAAATTATGCTATAATACTATCTTGGGAATTTTGTTAAAGTTGAATAATAATTCTAAAACAAGTACATTTTTACAGCATCTTTTTTTAAAAGAGCAACTTAATGGTGTAATATATAAGTTTACGTATGTCAAAATAAAATTGCGGTTCACATTTGTTCATTTAAAAAACAAAGCAAGCACCTGAGGTTTTTTCCGTTGCAATACGTCTTTACTTTTTACAAAAAAAAAAAAAAAAAAAAAAAAAAGAAAGAAAGAATAGAGTAAATAAATCGTTTGTTCAATCTTAGAGAAAATGGTGCAGTTAATTACTTCGATCAGTCAGACCTTTTGCACTGAGTAATTTTAGAATAGAAAATGTTCTTAAATTCTTATCAGCTGACTGACTATAGTTTCGAAAAAAAGCTACGAGTGTTAATTTCAAGAAAACGAACAACGAGTGTTAATTTAACGAAAATCTTTAAGTACAAATAAAAATTAAACAAAATAGTTTAGTATAGGGGAGAGTGGGTCAATTGTAACATTTTTTACTTAGCTATTTTTAACTAACAAAAAATCCAATATATTATTAATATTAATTGACAGACGAGTAAAGTAGACTATCCTCTACTAGAAAAAAAATACCTTATTTTAAATGTTATTATATTAGTTATTAACAATTTTTGACAGTCGTGCACTTGTTACAATTGTCCCCAATTACGGGGTCAATTGTAACAGTTCATAAATTCAACTAAAACATAGTTAATTATACATATTATCATAGTTGTGATATATTTTTTTATTGATCAAAATAGTAGTTATATTTTAGAAGTAAAAATAATAATGAGCAGATACTTAAAGGGTTAAACTTTTGACTTTTAGGGGTTAAAAATTTTAATTTATGCTGTGAAAGGTGACAAATAAAATAATGCACACGCAGCATAATATAAATGATATAGGAAACTATTGGTGGTTCTTAAGGAGTTAATGGTTTGTAAACATAAGATTATTTATTTTCAGCTGTTACAATCGTCCCTTTACTTATTGTTACAAATGTCCCCAAGACGCCATTTCAGCTTCGTTTGTTAAAAAAAATGCTAGCTAATTAGCTAAACTAATTTTTTTTTTATTGAAATGTTAATTAAGGTGTCCACTTACATATTCGGTTAATAACTTTTATTTGTTTAAACAAAATTACTTTGTTACAATATAATATTCTAATACCAAAAAAAGTACTTACGTAGCGTGAAAATATCTTTTGTGATGTAACTCTTTCAAAAGCACATAAAAATGGTTGCCAGCAGGGGTGTACATGTAGATTTCTTAAATACACCTTGTGCGCCACCTAGAAACCAAATCTAGAACCCGACACTCGAAATTTTTGCTCTGTTACAATCGTAACCTGTTACAATTGACCCCACTCTCCCCTATTATTTGAAAAAAAAAATGTAAGTGGTAGAAAGAGTAAACAATATTATAAATGAGTAATTAGTTGAATAGTTCATACGTGACCAGGTAATTAAAAATTAAATTTCAAAATTAACATGTTTGGATGAGATATTTTTGGGTGCTTAAAAATTTAGGCTACATATTCAACAGCTCGTTTTGTTCGGTATTGTTATACTGCTTGTAGTGACTTATAAAACATTATTTTAGATAGTCTATGAACTCCTAAAAAACAATAAAAAAAAAGATAATTTATCTTCATTTTTCGAAAAAATAATATGCTTCGTCAGTAACCAGCATCGAATAATCTTAAATAGCAGAACGTTTTTAATTTCTTAACAAGATTTTATTCCCAGCTAGTAGGCAATAAGTTTTCTTTGAATAAAAACTTGATTAGAATTCAAAAAGGAATTTTACTTAGAAAGAAAACCTAAATTTAAGTACTAAAAAATTGATTAGTATATTAATGAAACAATAATATACGTGGTAGCGTAAAGACAGAGATTTTGAGAAATGATAAAATTTAATTAAACCGTTGGTAAAACAATTCTGCGAAACACGAGGCGGTTAAAATTATTTTAAGATTAAGAAGATATATAAGATGTTGAGAAATTTTAAGATGCTTGTTGACTAAGTATTCGCATTAATAATTATAAAATATATATATTGAAAAAAAATTGATGAATATATTATTAGAAATCTATGCATACGTATGTATGTTATTGAAATTGTATCAATTATTGAATAAACAAACTAAGAAATAAAATATAATCACATTAAATGTAATCACTATCTGATGTAATAAGGTTTTTAACATGTGTGAGTGAGGGTTTTGTTATACTAATAATTAAACGTGTGAGTAATATTAACAATAAAATTTAATTAAATAATAAAGTAACAAAGTAAACATATCAGACATGATATTTTCATGTCCACACCACCTTGGGCACACCTGAAAACTACTACTACCGTAAGAATAAAAACAGTTCTGTATGTTTTCCCTCTTAGGGGAAAAGTTGAATCATTTTCCCTTTTCGTGTTTGCTGAATCTCACTCCTCCGTCCTTTGGAGAAGCATCTGGCTTCAGAAGAAGACGATGCGTCTAACTGAAAGCTGCAAAGAAACAAACAACAACAAAAACAAAAAAAACATACAGAAATATACGTTGAAAAAATCAATTATTTTACATATAAAAATGTAAGAGCAGTGAAATATGACTCCGAAAATACTAAAAAAATTAAATTTTCAACACAGATTTACATAATTAAGGATAACATTAGAAACAATTTATTAACTAAACATTAGACAAACTATATGCATTATATTTATATTCATTCATGTGATATGCAATCTTGACAAGGCGTCTGCATTTCCATGTGCACATGAAATAGGTGAGTGGGTCATGATCAGAGATGACCTCTATTTGTGCATTAAAAATCCAAGTGTCGAAACGTTTTAGTGCTTCCAACACTGAAAACGCCTCTCTTTCTATAGTGGACCATTTCTTTTCGCTTTCCGATAATTTTTTGCTAAAGAATGCAATTGGCATTTCTTTCCCATGTTCATCAGTTTGTGATAAACAGGCTCCTACTGCAGTGGCACTGGCGTCAGTAAAAAGTTGGAACGGTCGTTCCATATTGGGAGTGTACAAGGAGGGCATTTCAATTAATAGCTCTTTGAGCTTAGAAAATGACTGTTCAACTGAGTCGTCCCAAGGAATGTTGTTTGGAACGTTTTTCTTTGTAAGGTTGGTCAAAGGTAGCATTATATCTGAAAAGTTCGGAATATAATCTCTATAGTAGCTAGCTAAACCCAGAAGACTTTTGACTTCCTTCTTAGTGGATGGTCGGCTTAATTTTCGTATTGCTTCAACCTTTTCGGGATCTGGGGAATGTTGTCCGGATCCGATAACATGACCTAAAAATTTCATAGAACTTTTTCCAAAGTCACATTTTTTAAGATTCACTTTTAGCCCTACTTCGTTCAAGGTTCTGAACACTTGGTCAATATGATGGAGGTGATCCTCCCAAGAATCGGAAAATATTGCAACATCGTCAATATATGATCTACAGTATTTCCGATGGGGCATCAGGGCTTTGTCCATCGATTTTTGAAAAGTACTTCCAGCGTTTTTCATACCGAAGGGTAGCACCTTCCATTCGTAATGTCCAGAATGAGTTACAAATGCAGTAAGATGTTTAGCTTCCTTCTTCATAGGGATTTGCCAGTAACCCTTAGTCAAGTCTAGTACGCTTATGTAATTTGCCTTACCAATTTCAAACAAAAGATCTCTGGCATTTTGCATAGGATAGGCATCAGTAACTGTAAAACTATTTAGCAATCTGTAATCAACGCACAGTCTAACGCTACCATCTTTCTTGGATACGCATACGATGGGATGAGCCCATTCACTTTCACTCGATTCTATCAGTCCTAGCCGAAGTAGTTCTTGAATTTGCCGATCCACCTCCTCTTGTAGAGCAATGGGTATTCGATATGGCTTCATTTTCTTTGGAATGAAATCCGGAGTTAAAGACACTGAATGTCCATTCACATTTGCTAATCCCGGGATGGAATCAAAAACGTCTGCAAAAGATTTCAGCACGTTAACTATCTTCTGTTTTTGCGAATAATTTAAATTTACGGAATTTTTAAGTACATGCTTCCTAATATCATCTTTAGTTAATTTTATAGTGTCTGTAGGTGCATAATGCAAATCTCCAAATTCTTGATCTTGGTCAAAAATTAAACCAATTTGACCAACTCTCGCTACATACGGCCGGAGTTTATTAAAATGTAGTTCTCTGGTGCTTCCGTCTTCCATTTTTGCCCGTGCAGTGTGTTGCCTTGGCAACTCAACAATCGTTGCTGGACCCATCCACGTTTTCAACAGTTTATGAGATGATGAGGGAATGAGGATCAAGACCTGATCTCCAATTTTAAACTGTTTTTCCTTTGATCTCAAATTATATCTATTACAATATTCAGCTTGAGTTTTCCCAGATTTTTCTTTCGCAAAATCATGCGCTTGACTTAATTTTTCTGTTAAATCTTCAAGGTATTTTTCAACAGATTTTGAAGCACCAGTTGGAATTTCTGCTTCACCTGTCCAAACATCCTTCATAACTTTCAAGGGACCATTGGGTAATCTTCCATACACTAGCTGATATGGTGAAACACCAGTGGTACTGTGTGGTACTTCTCTATAAGCAAACATCAGATATTGGAGGTGTAAGTCCCAATCACTGCCATTTTCCTGAATGTTCTTATTTAACATGTCTTTAAGAGTTCGATTCCAACGTTCCACGGCTCCCATACTTTCAGGATGTCCTGGAGTAGCAAACCTTGGAGATATTCCCAAAATGTTAACAAACGCTTCTGTTAACTCGGCAGTAAAATTTGTCCCTTGGTCTGTACAAATGGTTTTTGGAAACCCTGTTTGTGTGAATATTTTCATGAGAACTTCACACGTTGTTTTCGCTTTGATGTTTTTGACAGGAATTGCCTCGGCCCATCTTGTGCAAAGATCAACCGCACAAATAATATAAGTGTGACCTCTTTTGGATTTTGGCTCCAGAGGTCCTATACAATCAACACTCCAAACATCGAAAGGATTTTCAGGGCGAACAATTGGCTGTATAGGTACACGATCTCTATATGTTACAGTCCGTCTTACTTGACATTCCTTACAGCTCTCGCAATAGTTTTTTACATCAGTTTTCAAAGTGGGCCAATGAAAGGAATATTTAATCCTCTGTTTTGTTTTCTTTTCCCCTAGATGACCTGATAAAGAGACATCATGGGCCATTCGCAATACCTCTCTGCGCTTGTTTTCAGGCAATACTACTTGTGTGATGAGTTCTCCACAAACCCATTCAGAATGTGTCAAAATTCCATTCTCAATACTATATGAATTTTTCTTTTTCTTTCCAAATTCCCATGCTTCTTTAAGGCTGCTGTCTTCTTGTTGTAGACGGATGAAATCTTTCCGATTTTTATTACGATTACTAAGATTGTCGCCTAAATCATAATCCTCGACTTGATCATTATTTTCCGTTTCCTGAGTCGGACAAGACATAGATCTATGGGTAATAAGTCCAACTTCGCACTTTTCAGAATTTTCTTGAGTTGATTCGTCCTTCTTATCGACAGAGTGTCCAATTTCAGAAATCCCCTGATGGAAATTACACAATTGGATATTTCGTAATAAAAGTTCATAGGCGCTACTACAAATCAACATGTCGTTGACGAGTTTCTTAGATACTGCACAAGTAATAGGCATGGAACTGTGCATATTATCATCTATCTTAAGGCTGAACAATTTCAATGCAGCTATCTCACTTTCCCCAAATGCAGAAACGATTTGAATAGTACCTTCACCTTCCCCACAGTCTAAATCAATCAAGTCTTTACTTATCACTGAAATCTGGGCTCCAGTGTCTACAATTGCTCTCAGAGTTTTGCTTCCACACTTAATATTCACAACCTTCAAGTCATCTACTTCTTCCTTGAGTTCTATTGGAGTTGAAACTGGGACTGATACTTTGGCTGTCACGACTTCTTTCGATGAGTTCTTTTCTACTTCGTCAGTTTTCACAAGATTGGCCCTAGCGCCAGGTCTAAGTTGCTTTTTGTACTTTTGGGACAAAATCTAGAAGTATGTCCTATTTCTCCACAGGAAAAGCAAGTGGGTCTACGAAATTTAGTTCCAGAATCTCTTAGAATATTTGGTGTTCTAAATCTTGCGCCAGTTTGATCAGATTCAGTTCTAAATTTGAAATTAGTTTCTCTAATATCTGGCTTAAAATGGTTTGTTGGTCTGGGTTTTATGTCAGTTGTAGTTACTTTCTTTGAACTTGTTCTCACATTTTCATACTCATCAAGTTTGTCAGCCAAATCACCAGGGGTTTTAAACTTGCACCAGCTGTCCACGAAATGATCTCTTATTTCTCCAGGAATCCGTCTCTTTAGTTGATCAGTGATCATCAAGTTTCTCAATCCTGTGAAATCAGTTACCTCTGTACCTACTAGCCATTCGTCGAAATAACTCGTAATTTCGAAAACAAAATCACGCCACGAATTAGAAGGGTTCCTCTGATGTTTAACAAATTTCTGCCTGAAATGTTCTGGATTCATCTTAAACCTCTTAAGTAGGATGCATTTTGTATAATCATAATCTTCAAACTTATCTTCAGCCTCTCGAGCAATTAGTTGAGTAATTTCAGATGGCATAAGAGCTAGTAGGGCTGACACCCAATTACATTTATCAATTCCAACTCTTTTTGCTTGGCGCTCGAACAATGTTAGAAACAACACTATATCTCCATCCTTAATTTCAAATTTGGGAACGAGTTTTGTTAGCTCATATGCGCTGACTTTAGTTTCGATAGACTGAGGAGATGCCTTCAATCTCTCATTTTCTAAACGCAGTTTTTCAAGCTGAAATTCATGTTCAAGTCTTTGATTTTCTGCATCTTGTTGCTGTCGAAGCTTCTCGATTTCAAATTGTTGACGTTTATCCTCGAGCTCTTGCTGTTCACGGAGCTTTCTGTCTTCAGTAATAACCAACAACTGATTTTTAGTGAACTCTTCATCGTATCCTTCACCTGTCGTTATCGATTTACACAAATCGGTAATTTTCATGTCATCCGAAATATCATGACCCAACTCAATGGCTAAAGCCTTAAGATCCTCCTTACGTGCTCGCCCCAAATAAGCCATATTCAAAAATTAAAAAAAAAACAATTTCGCCCAAATTTCGTTAAATAAAACAAAAAATACGATAGTATACTAAATAATAAGTGATAATTAATTAAATTCCCACTTATGCTATTAAAATATGCAAATTAAACTAAATAATAATAGGCAAATCAATATGATAAAACTTCAATAAGAATAAGCTTTATCAAAACTAATAACAATTTCTTATTTTTCAAAAATCAACAACGAATATCAATATCAAAGTTTCATTAAAAAAAAATTTTTTTTTCTTTAGTAAATTTCAAACGTTTCTAAAACAAACAAAATTTATTCTTATATGTATATAAAAAAATATTCTTATATCAGTAAAAGATACATTGACACAAATCTACCATTTAGAATTACTAGGAATAGTTCTTTTACTAGAGAAAAATCTCATCTAAAATAAATTAACATCAGAATATAATTCATCTGATAATAAATTTACGAATACGTAATAAAATATCATTCCAAATAATCCCACACGCAGAATAATCTTTTAGAATACACAACAAATTATAAATGTCATCAGCGAAGAAAATGACATGAATCACTGTTAAACTCAAGGTTGTTTCGATTTCAAAACAATCAACTAATTCTTTCACTTGAAACAGAACACTCATATAATTAATCTATATCTTCTTAAAACTTCAATTGTTATAGGTTATTATTACTATCAACAACAATTTCACAATAATCAAAAGCATTTAGAACACTAATAGAATAACATTTTTATGAACAATGTTAGATGCAAACAAAACTACTGATGTAGTTGTATAATTCCACAATGATAAAAAAAAAATCAGTTTCACTTAACGTACTAGTGTACATAAATTTATTACCGGATACACTTTAAACTTAATGCACTGATGTGCATAAATTATCTTATTTTAAGAAACATTTCTTACTTTACTACATAGGCATGTATGAAATCAAAAGTACTGGCGTACCTTAATACTTTGTTACAACTAACTAATTGCACTGACGCACAAACATATATTAATTAATCTGCAATGATGTACCAATAATTAACTTTACATACATTGGCATGCATGAAATCAAAAGTACTGGCGTACTTAAATACTTTGTTAAAGCTAATTGAATGTACTGACGTACAACATACATACATTAATTTAACTACACTGATGTACCAATAATTAACTTTACATACATTGGCATGTATGAAATCAAAAGTACTGGCGTACTTTAATACTTAGTTAAAGCTAATTGAATGTACTGACGTACAACTTACATACATTAATTTAACTACACTGATGTACCAATAATTAACTTTACATACATTGGCATGTATGAAATCAAAAGTACTGGCGTACTTTAATACTTAGTTAAAGCTAATTGAATGTACTGACGTACAAACATATATTAATTTACCTGCACTGATGTGCTAACACAATAATCCTCACTCATTTCGATTTCGCATTTATATGCTTCTTATTTAAAACACAGAAATGGGCTAACCATTTCAAATCACTTCTACATAAAACAACACATTACTTAAAATTTTTCCTGATGGAACACAGAAAATAAAATAAAAATCTTTAATATGTTCTTATTTTATACACCATTAAACATATATATTCTAGCAATACTAAAAAAAGAATAACAATGACATATTCTACGATCTGTTCCGGTCGGAACAAATAGTTCTGACAACATATAAAAACAATTTTTTAATTATCAGTTAAATAGTATGTATTTTTTGAAAAAACATTTTCTCATAAATTGAAACTTAAACAAATTAGGAGTCATATAACACAAAATGGTGCTCTTACCGTATTTTCAAAACAAAACAAGATGGCATCAGATTATTTTTCCCGCTAACAAAATAAATTAACGATGATGCAGACTACGCCAATAAGGTTTTTAACATGTGTGAGTGAGGGTTTTGTTATACTAATAATTAAACGTGTGAGTAATATTAACAATAAAATTTAATTAAATAATAAAGTAACAAAGTAAACATATCAGACATGATATTTTCATGTCCACACCACCTTGGGCACACCTGAAAACTACTACTACCTTAAGAATAAAAACAGTTCTGTATGTTTTCCCTCTTAGGGGAAAAGTTGAATCATTTTCCCTTTTCGTGTTTGCTGAATCTCACTGATGTATAATCACATTCTGTCAGAAACATGCTTTTATGAAACATTCATTGAATAAAATATTTTTTATTGAAGAAATTTGTTTCTAAATTACGTTTTAAGACGACTAAAAGGAAACATCGTATTTTATAATTAAAGAGAGTTTTTAGCGAAAGGAATGAAATTTTTCTCACTCGTAAGCTTACCACCTTTAAATGTTAATCGCCCCATTTAAAGCACCGTCGTCATTTTAATTTTTCTCGACAAAACAGTTGAAACTTTTGAATAAGTTTGTACCTCATAATTCAAATCCTCAATTAAATTAAACAATAAAAAAATATTTTTTGCGCTGAAATTATCTTTAGGTAAATGGGTTTTATGAGTTGCTTAATTTGTTACAAAATATGACTAAAAATGAGAAATTCAAATTAAGAGGCTTTGGATAGCTCTCCTGAGACAAAACTATGGGGACCCCCAGATTGCGCCTATATTTTGACGGAATCCAAGTATGTAAAAAAAAAAAAAAAAAAAAAAAATTAGTCTATTCAGAGAGTTTTTGTGTCCGTAACTTAATGAATATTTAGGACTAACATAGTACGTGAATCTCCGATTATTAGTTATTCAAGGGGTAATTTTATTATTTGTACAATGGGTAACACTTTTTGCACGCGTTGTATCTTGTTTTATTCATATAAATGACGATTAATAAATCATCAGACGACAGAAAAAAGTTCAATCAATTTCCTCTCTTTTTTTGGTTCACTAAATCCACAAAAAATTACATTATACGAGTGTAGCAAGGCACGGGAGCGTTCACTATAGCGGGGTTTCATTATGTGTAATCTTTCAATTTTAAATAATAAAAAAATCTTCTTAATGATTACATTTCCAGTAGATTTAAACTATAAACTATCGCTGTAAAGAACAAAAAAAAAAAAGCTTCCACGGGAAAACAATGAGAAATGGAATGCAAATAAAGGCGGGTAAAGAAAAAGGTTATAAGTGGGGCATCTGACATAAATATTATAATCTCGGACCCATTCTTAGAAAATTGTTCCGTCAGCAATCCCCCCCCCACATGAAACATAACAAGAAATGCAAACGAGAATAACTTGGGTGTCAAATTTCACTTGAATGAAGTGAAATGTTGTTATTCATGAAAATATTTTTGCTTTGTAAAAGTTCTTTTTTAATCTCACGTGTTTTTAGGTATAATTTTTACGGAAGGTGAAAAATAAACGTGTCACCGAGAATTGGAGTTTCAGTACAATTAGAATTTTTATAATGCATCAAGTAATAAGGGATTTTAAACATTTTGATAGAAAAATAATGTTTAATTTTATTTACTTGGATGTAGGGAATATATTATATTTTATTATTACAGTAAAAAATTTTAAAAAACGAACTTTATAAAATTTTAAACTTTTTCCAGTCAAAGTTTTTTCTTTTTAAATCAAGTTATATATTTTCAAAATCTTAGTAAAATTTTAAAATTCTTTTACCGAAAATATTTCTGAGGTCATTCATTTTTGTCTGATTCGATTCAGCGTAGTTACCAGACAAGTGGAAATAAAAAGATTTTTTTAACTATTAAGTTCATTTAGATTGCAACTTATGAAAGTACAGTGAATGAAAAAGATTTTTATAACCATGGTGATAACTGGAAATAATACGTAGCTCTAATACAATACATTTTATATACAACCTCGTTTCGAGACCACTCACTCCGTATCTCAACACAAAACATTTCTACCGGTCTTCTGTGATGTAATGAGAATTATTATGCTGTTTGCATAAACAGTTTCTACAAATGAATTCTGAAATATTTATTTAAAAATACTTATAATATTGGCTTTTTCTACTCCCACAAAAATTGTTATAAAAATCTTTGTAAAAACAAAAATCCCGTCAGAGAAGTTATTTGTGTGCCATTTTAATAAAATTAAAATAGTGCGTGGAATCCCTCCGCGCTGAAGAAGTGAAACTTCGTAATGTGGAAATGAAAAACGGAAGGGGTAGAAATTGATTTTTAGTGAAATCATATTGTTTCTTTAAGACAAACTTCATTAACATTGATTACAATTCACAATTGATCGCATCTTTTAATTATCATTTTTGATTATCATTTCAGTTCTATTTTTTCAATATTTCTTGCAAAAACTGCATCAATGGTAGTTCCCCCTGTTAGATCGTTCCTACCACTTATCATTTCCAATCCAAATTTGTCTTTAAGGAAGGTTAATAATGTTTCAGCTTCAGGTAACGAGAAATTCACATTAAAATCTCCAGCAAGGATCACAGGCCTTGTAGCGTTAAACGTTTAACGCAACTTTGTTGGAAGTAGCATTAGAAGTTTCACTTCAATAAATATTTACAAAACTAAATAACTAGAAAATTAGTTAAAAATATAATCAGTCATAATTAATTAGAAAAGGGTTTGGAGAAACGAGTAAGAGAGGGTATTTTTGTTCAGACAAACCTCGCATTTTTGTGACTCTAAATTGCCTAAGGAAGTCGACTGCTATTAGAAAAAACAATGATGACGCAATTTCTTAGAATTTTGTACAACCGATAATTTTTTGATTGTTAATATTTACTAATAACTTGCTATATAACTGTAAATAATATAAAAACATACTAAAAATTAATTTTTAACAAATTTCTTTACACATTATTTATTCTTTCACAGTGCGACTGCTTTTGGGCACTATTAAGTTTCAGTCTTTTTAGTGTTAAATAGCTCAAAGATGTCACGAAATAAGCTTAAAGTACAAAATACTTTTTCTAAAATCGATGGCAACATTTTATTATAGGAATTTAGGACAAAATTGTTTTCTTTTTCTCTGCAAAGTAACTGTTTAAAGCGAGTATTGAAATGGTTTCACCTACTGTGCGAGTCATATCATTTTGAAGAGTTCCTTTAAACAACAGAATAGGAAGTTGTTGTTTAATCTGCCTCCCATAAAAACGCCCACCATACTATAGATACATTTCCGCTTTAATCAGGGCTCTTCAATAAGAAGATCGCATTCACTGCAAAATAAGAAAACTAAGCTTTGAACACTAGAAAGACTACCTATATTGCCCAAAAGCTATCATTACACTGTGAAAGAATAAAGAAATTTGCTAAGAATTAATTTTTAATATTATTTAGAGTTATATCACAAGTTTTTAGTAAATGTTAACAATAAAAAAAATTATATGTTGTACAAAATTCTAAGAAATTGTGTCATTATATAAAACATTGTTTTTCTAATTGAAATTAAAAGCAGTCAAAATGACTTCCTTAGGCAATCTAGTGTTAATAGACCATTTAGTGATTAATTATTAAAAGCGGCTGATTTAAATACCCCTGCAACAATGTCAGTGGCTTAGTTTTAGTGTACGTTTGAGGGGGATATCGTATATATATACAGTGGAACCCCGATTTTACGTTGTCCGTTTCGTACGTTATTCCGCTTCCTACGTCATTTTCTGCTGATCCGTAAAAATTGCCTATACCGATAATGTTAAAAAATCCCGGATTTTGCGCTACCCCTTTTATGAAAATCCCGCTTGATGCGTTTTTCTACTAACAGATCAAAAATTTTTTTTTATTTTATTCGAAATGGTTTTACTTATTTTTCCGTGCTAGCATACAAAATGAGATTTTCAGTCGGTTTTGTTTGAGTTTGAAAGCTATAGCATTTTTTCTCATTTTCGAAACATTAGTCATCGTGTTCTTTTCTCGAAAGAAGATGTCGAAACGAAAATGCTTTTCTCTGGCCGAAAAGGCTGAAATCATCGAAAAAGCTAAAGAATTTCATGGCACTAAAGTTGATCTTGCTAAATCTTTGGGTATTGCTTATTCAACTTTGCAAATGATTTTAAAGCAAGAAGTTTCAGTAGAACTACACGCTGAAAAACTCGGAAAATATGCCAAGAAGAGAAAAACACTTGAAACATCTCCGTATGATGAGTTAGGAAACATTTTAATGAACTGGTTCAAGGAAGCCAGAGCAACAAAGATTCCTATAAATGGATCCATCCTGAGAGAAAAGGGGCTTGAAATTGCTGAAAGACTTAAACTCCAAGGCTTCAGTGCATCAAATGGCTGGATCGATCGATTTAAAAAAAAGGAACAATGTATGCTTCAAATCTATCCGTTGCGAATCCGATAGTGTGGATATGACAATTGTGTAACAGTGGAAAGAAGAAACTCTGCCAAATTTATTAAAGGGCTGTAATCCAAGTGACATATTTAATGCGGACGAAACGGGATTGATTTTCAACCTATTGCCAAACAAGACATTGACAATTAAAGGTGAAAATTGCCATGGAGGAAAGCTTTCAAAAATGCTCTTTACTGTTTTGCTCTGTGCAAATGCCGATGGAAGTCAAAAGTTAACGCCTCTTGTGATCGGTAGAGCAGAGAAACCACGGTGTTTCAAAAATATCAAAAGTTTTCCTACCGATTACACTTCAAAAAAGCATGGATGACGCAAGCACTATTTAAAAATTTTCTTCGAAAACTGGATAAGAAAATGAATTTTCAAAAGCGCAACATAATTTTATTCCTAGACCAATGCACTGCTCATTTAAACCTTAAATTGAAAAACGTGCGAATAGAGTTTTTTCCAGCTAACTGTATGAGCAAACTTCAACCACCGGATTTAGAAATTATACGATCATTTAAAGAGAGTTGCCGGAAGCAACTGGTTAGAAAATCTCTTATGTTTCTTGATTCTGGTGGCTTTCAGGATACTCCTAAGGCGAAAATTATTGTTCTTGGGGCTCTTAATTTGATATCTTTAGCTTGGGACAGTGTCGACCGAAAGTACATTATCAATGGATTCAATAAAGCAGGATTTGAAATAGGTGAGAATATGAAAGAATGAGAATATGAGAATATGAGCACATGAAATAGGTGAGTGGGTCATGATCAGAGATGACCTCTATTTGTGCATTAAAAATCCAAGTGTCGAAACGTTTTAGTGCTTCCAACACTGAAAACGCCTCTCTTTCTATAGTGGACCATTTCTTTTCGCTTTCCGATAATTTTTTGCTAAAGAATGCAATTGGCATTTCTTTCCCATGTTCATCAGTTTGTGATAAACAGGCTCCTACTGCAGTGGCACTGGCGTCAGTAAAAAGTTGGAACGGTCGTTCCATATTGGGAGTGTACAAGGAGGGCATTTCAATTAATAGCTCTTTGAGCTTAGAAAATGACTGTTCAACTGAGTCGTCCCAAGGAATGTTGTTTGGAACGTTTTTCTTTGTAAGGTTGGTCAAAGGTAGCATTATATCTGAAAAGTTCGGAATATAATCTCTATAGTAGCTAGCTAAACCCAGAAGACTTTTGACTTCCTTCTTAGTGGATGGTCGGCTTAATTTTCGTATTGCTTCAACCTTTTCGGGATCTGGGGAATGTTGTCCGGATCCGATAACATGACCTAAAAATTTCATAGAACTTTTTCCAAAGTCACATTTTTTAAGATTCACTTTTAGCCCTACTTCGTTCAAGGTTCTGAACACTTGGTCAATATGATGGAGGTGATCCTCCCAAGAATCGGAAAATATTGCAACATCGTCAATATATGATCTACAGTATTTCCGATGGGGCATCAGGGCTTTGTCCATCGATTTTTGAAAAGTACTTCCAGCGTTTTTCATACCGAAGGGTAGCACCTTCCATTCGTAATGTCCAGAATGAGTTACAAATGCAGTAAGATGTTTAGCTTCCTTCTTCATAGGGATTTGCCAGTAACCCTTAGTCAAGTCTAGTACGCTTATGTAATTTGCCTTACCAATTTCAAACAAAAGATCTCTGGCATTTTGCATAGGATAGGCATCAGTAACTGTAAAACTATTTAGCAATCTGTAATCAACGCACAGTCTAACGCTACCATCTTTCTTGGATACGCATACGATGGGATGAGCCCATTCACTTTCACTCGATTCTATCAGTCCTAGCCGAAGTAGTTCTTGAATTTGCCGATCCACCTCCTCTTGTAGAGCAATGGGTATTCGATATGGCTTCATTTTCTTTGGAATGAAATCCGGAGTTAAAGACACTGAATGTCCATTCACATTTGCTAATCCCGGGATGGAATCAAAAACGTCTGCAAAAGATTTCAGCACGTTAACTATCTTCTGTTTTTGCGAATAATTTAAATTTACGGAATTTTTAAGTACATGCTTCCTAATATCATCTTTAGTTAATTTTATAGTGTCTGTAGGTGCATAATGCAAATCTCCAAATTCTTGATCTTGGTCAAAAATTAAACCAATTTGACCAACTCTCGCTACATACGGCCGGAGTTTATTAAAATGTAGTTCTCTGGTGCTTCCGTCTTCCATTTTTGCCCGTGCAGTGTGTTGCCTTGGCAACTCAACAATCGTTGCTGGACCCATCCACGTTTTCAACAGTTTATGAGATGATGAGGGAATGAGGATCAAGACCTGATCTCCAATTTTAAACTGTTTTTCCTTTGATCTCAAATTATATCTATTACAATATTCAGCTTGAGTTTTCCCAGATTTTTCTTTCGCAAAATCATGCGCTTGACTTAATTTTTCTGTTAAATCTTCAAGGTATTTTTCAACAGATTTTGAAGCACCAGTTGGAATTTCTGCTTCACCTGTCCAAACATCCTTCATAACTTTCAAGGGACCATTGGGTAATCTTCCATACACTAGCTGATATGGTGAAACACCAGTGGTACTGTGTGGTACTTCTCTATAAGCAAACATCAGATATTGGAGGTGTAAGTCCCAATCACTGCCATTTTCCTGAATGTTCTTATTTAACATGTCTTTAAGAGTTCGATTCCAACGTTCCACGGCTCCCATACTTTCAGGATGTCCTGGAGTAGCAAACCTTGGAGATATTCCCAAAATGTTAACAAACGCTTCTGTTAACTCGGCAGTAAAATTTGTCCCTTGGTCTGTACAAATGGTTTTTGGAAACCCTGTTTGTGTGAATATTTTCATGAGAACTTCACACGTTGTTTTCGCTTTGATGTTTTTGACAGGAATTGCCTCGGCCCATCTTGTGCAAAGATCAACCGCACAAATAATATAAGTGTGACCTCTTTTGGATTTTGGCTCCAGAGGTCCTATACAATCAACACTCCAAACATCGAAAGGATTTTCAGGGCGAACAATTGGCTGTATAGGTACACGATCTCTATATGTTACAGTCCGTCTTACTTGACATTCCTTACAGCTCTCGCAATAGTTTTTTACATCAGTTTTCAAAGTGGGCCAATGAAAGGAATATTTAATCCTCTGTTTTGTTTTCTTTTCCCCTAGATGACCTGATAAAGAGACATCATGGGCCATTCGCAATACCTCTCTGCGCTTGTTTTCAGGCAATACTACTTGTGTGATGAGTTCTCCACAAACCCATTCAGAATGTGTCAAAATTCCATTCTCAATACTATATGAATTTTTCTTTTTCTTTCCAAATTCCCATGCTTCTTTAAGGCTGCTGTCTTCTTGTTGTAGACGGATGAAATCTTTCCGATTTTTATTACGATTACTAAGATTGTCGCCTAAATCATAATCCTCGACTTGATCATTATTTTCCGTTTCCTGAGTCGGACAAGACATAGATCTATGGGTAATAAGTCCAACTTCGCACTTTTCAGAATTTTCTTGAGTTGATTCGTCCTTCTTATCGACAGAGTGTCCAATTTCAGAAATCCCCTGATGGAAATTACACAATTGGATATTTCGTAATAAAAGTTCATAGGCGCTACTACAAATCAACATGTCGTTGACGAGTTTCTTAGATACTGCACAAGTAATAGGCATGGAACTGTGCATATTATCATCTATCTTAAGGCTGAACAATTTCAATGCAGCTATCTCACTTTCCCCAAATGCAGAAACGATTTGAATAGTACCTTCACCTTCCCCACAGTCTAAATCAATCAAGTCTTTACTTATCACTGAAATCTGGGCTCCAGTGTCTACAATTGCTCTCAGAGTTTTGCTTCCACACTTAATATTCACAACCTTCAAGTCATCTACTTCTTCCTTGAGTTCTATTGGAGTTGAAACTGGGACTGATACTTTGGCTGTCACGACTTCTTTCGATGAGTTCTTTTCTACTTCGTCAGTTTTCACAAGATTGGCCCTAGCGCCAGGTCTAAGTTGCTTTTTGTACTTTTGGGACAAAATCTAGAAGTATGTCCTATTTCTCCACAGGAAAAGCAAGTGGGTCTACGAAATTTAGTTCCAGAATCTCTTAGAATATTTGGTGTTCTAAATCTTGCGCCAGTTTGATCAGATTCAGTTCTAAATTTGAAATTAGTTTCTCTAATATCTGGCTTAAAATGGTTTGTTGGTCTGGGTTTTATGTCAGTTGTAGTTACTTTCTTTGAACTTGTTCTCACATTTTCATACTCATCAAGTTTGTCAGCCAAATCACCAGGGGTTTTAAACTTGCACCAGCTGTCCACGAAATGATCTCTTATTTCTCCAGGAATCCGTCTCTTTAGTTGATCAGTGATCATCAAGTTTCTCAATCCTGTGAAATCAGTTACCTCTGTACCTACTAGCCATTCGTCGAAATAACTCGTAATTTCGAAAACAAAATCACGCCACGAATTAGAAGGGTTCCTCTGATGTTTAACAAATTTCTGCCTGAAATGTTCTGGATTCATCTTAAACCTCTTAAGTAGGATGCATTTTGTATAATCATAATCTTCAAACTTATCTTCAGCCTCTCGAGCAATTAGTTGAGTAATTTCAGATGGCATAAGAGCTAGTAGGGCTGACACCCAATTACATTTATCAATTCCAACTCTTTTTGCTTGGCGCTCGAACAATGTTAGAAACAACACTATATCTCCATCCTTAATTTCAAATTTGGGAACGAGTTTTGTTAGCTCATATGCGCTGACTTTAGTTTCGATAGACTGAGGAGATGCCTTCAATCTCTCATTTTCTAAACGCAGTTTTTCAAGCTGAAATTCATGTTCAAGTCTTTGATTTTCTGCATCTTGTTGCTGTCGAAGCTTCTCGATTTCAAATTGTTGACGTTTATCCTCGAGCTCTTGCTGTTCACGGAGCTTTCTGTCTTCAGTAATAACCAACAACTGATTTTTAGTGAACTCTTCATCGTATCCTTCACCTGTCGTTATCGATTTACACAAATCGGTAATTTTCATGTCATCCGAAATATCATGACCCAACTCAATGGCTAAAGCCTTAAGATCCTCCTTACGTGCTCGCCCCAAATAAGCCATATTCAAAAATTAAAAAAAAAACAATTTCGCCCAAATTTCGTTAAATAAAACAAAAAATACGATAGTATACTAAATAATAAGTGATAATTAATTAAATTCCCACTTATGCTATTAAAATATGCAAATTAAACTAAATAATAATAGGCAAATCAATATGATAAAACTTCAATAAGAATAAGCTTTATCAAAACTAATAACAATTTCTTATTTTTCAAAAATCAACAACGAATATCAATATCAAAGTTTCATTAAAAAAAAATTTTTTTTTCTTTAGTAAATTTCAAACGTTTCTAAAACAAACAAAATTTATTCTTATATGTATATAAAAAAATATTCTTATATCAGTAAAAGATACATTGACACAAATCTACCATTTAGAATTACTAGGAATAGTTCTTTTACTAGAGAAAAATCTCATCTAAAATAAATTAACATCAGAATATAATTCATCTGATAATAAATTTACGAATACGTAATAAAATATCATTCCAAATAATCCCACACGCAGAATAATCTTTTAGAATACACAACAAATTATAAATGTCATCAGCGAAGAAAATGACATGAATCACTGTTAAACTCAAGGTTGTTTCGATTTCAAAACAATCAACTAATTCTTTCACTTGAAACAGAACACTCATATAATTAATCTATATCTTCTTAAAACTTCAATTGTTATAGGTTATTATTACTATCAACAACAATTTCACAATAATCAAAAGCATTTAGAACACTAATAGAATAACATTTTTATGAACAATGTTAGATGCAAACAAAACTACTGATGTAGTTGTATAATTCCACAATGATAAAAAAAAAATCAGTTTCACTTAACGTACTAGTGTACATAAATTTATTACCGGATACACTTTAAACTTAATGCACTGATGTGCATAAATTATCTTATTTTAAGAAACATTTCTTACTTTACTACATAGGCATGTATGAAATCAAAAGTACTGGCGTACCTTAATACTTTGTTACAACTAACTAATTGCACTGACGCACAAACATATATTAATTAATCTGCAATGATGTACCAATAATTAACTTTACATACATTGGCATGCATGAAATCAAAAGTACTGGCGTACTTAAATACTTTGTTAAAGCTAATTGAATGTACTGACGTACAACATACATACATTAATTTAACTACACTGATGTACCAATAATTAACTTTACATACATTGGCATGTATGAAATCAAAAGTACTGGCGTACTTTAATACTTAGTTAAAGCTAATTGAATGTACTGACGTACAACTTACATACATTAATTTAACTACACTGATGTACCAATAATTAACTTTACATACATTGGCATGTATGAAATCAAAAGTACTGGCGTACTTTAATACTTAGTTAAAGCTAATTGAATGTACTGACGTACAAACATATATTAATTTACCTGCACTGATGTGCTAACACAATAATCCTCACTCATTTCGATTTCGCATTTATATGCTTCTTATTTAAAACACAGAAATGGGCTAACCATTTCAAATCACTTCTACATAAAACAACACATTACTTAAAATTTTTCCTGATGGAACACAGAAAATAAAATAAAAATCTTTAATATGTTCTTATTTTATACACCATTAAACATATATATTCTAGCAATACTAAAAAAAGAATAACAATGACATATTCTACGATCTGTTCCGGTCGGAACAAATAGTTCTGACAACATATAAAAACAATTTTTTAATTATCAGTTAAATAGTATGTATTTTTTGAAAAAACATTTTCTCATAAATTGAAACTTAAACAAATTAGGAGTCATATAACACAAAATGGTGCTCTTACCGTATTTTCAAAACAAAACAAGATGGCATCAGATTATTTTTCCCGCTAACAAAATAAATTAACGATGATGCAGACTACGCCAATAAGGTTTTTAACATGTGTGAGTGAGGGTTTTGTTATACTAATAATTAAACGTGTGAGTAATATTAACAATAAAATTTAATTAAATAATAAAGTAACAAAGTAAACATATCAGACATGATATTTTCATGTCCACACCACCTTGGGCACACCTGAAAACTACTACTACCTTAAGAATAAAAACAGTTCTGTATGTTTTCCCTCTTAGGGGAAAAGTTGAATCATTTTCCCTTTTCGTGTTTGCTGAATCTCACTGATGTATAATCACATTCTGTCAGAAACATGCTTTTATGAAACATTCATTGAATAAAATATTTTTTATTGAAGAAATTTGTTTCTAAATTACGTTTTAAGACGACTAAAAGGAAACATCGTATTTTATAATTAAAGAGAGTTTTTAGCGAAAGGAATGAAATTTTTCTCACTCGTAAGCTTACCACCTTTAAATGTTAATCGCCCCATTTAAAGCACCGTCGTCATTTTAATTTTTCTCGACAAAACAGTTGAAACTTTTGAATAAGTTTGTACCTCATAATTCAAATCCTCAATTAAATTAAACAATAAAAAAATATTTTTTGCGCTGAAATTATCTTTAGGTAAATGGGTTTTATGAGTTGCTTAATTTGTTACAAAATATGACTAAAAATGAGAAATTCAAATTAAGAGGCTTTGGATAGCTCTCCTGAGACAAAACTATGGGGACCCCCAGATTGCGCCTATATTTTGACGGAATCCAAGTATGTAAAAAAAAAAAAAAAAAAAAAAAATTAGTCTATTCAGAGAGTTTTTGTGTCCGTAACTTAATGAATATTTAGGACTAACATAGTACGTGAATCTCCGATTATTAGTTATTCAAGGGGTAATTTTATTATTTGTACAATGGGTAACACTTTTTGCACGCGTTGTATCTTGTTTTATTCATATAAATGACGATTAATAAATCATCAGACGACAGAAAAAAGTTCAATCAATTTCCTCTCTTTTTTTGGTTCACTAAATCCACAAAAAATTACATTATACGAGTGTAGCAAGGCACGGGAGCGTTCACTATAGCGGGGTTTCATTATGTGTAATCTTTCAATTTTAAATAATAAAAAAATCTTCTTAATGATTACATTTCCAGTAGATTTAAACTATAAACTATCGCTGTAAAGAACAAAAAAAAAAAAGCTTCCACGGGAAAACAATGAGAAATGGAATGCAAATAAAGGCGGGTAAAGAAAAAGGTTATAAGTGGGGCATCTGACATAAATATTATAATCTCGGACCCATTCTTAGAAAATTGTTCCGTCAGCAATCCCCCCCCCCACATGAAACATAACAAGAAATGCAAACGAGAATAACTTGGGTGTCAAATTTCACTTGAATGAAGTGAAATGTTGTTATTCATGAAAATATTTTTGCTTTGTAAAAGTTCTTTTTTAATCTCACGTGTTTTTAGGTATAATTTTTACGGAAGGTGAAAAATAAACGTGTCACCGAGAATTGGAGTTTCAGTACAATTAGAATTTTTATAATGCATCAAGTAATAAGGGATTTTAAACATTTTGATAGAAAAATAATGTTTAATTTTATTTACTTGGATGTAGGGAATATATTATATTTTATTATTACAGTAAAAAATTTTAAAAAACGAACTTTATAAAATTTTAAACTTTTTCCAGTCAAAGTTTTTTCTTTTTAAATCAAGTTATATATTTTCAAAATCTTAGTAAAATTTTAAAATTCTTTTACCGAAAATATTTCTGAGGTCATTCATTTTTGTCTGATTCGATTCAGCGTAGTTACCAGACAAGTGGAAATAAAAAGATTTTTTTAACTATTAAGTTCATTTAGATTGCAACTTATGAAAGTACAGTGAATGAAAAAGATTTTTATAACCATGGTGATAACTGGAAATAATACGTAGCTCTAATACAATACATTTTATATACAACCTCGTTTCGAGACCACTCACTCCGTATCTCAACACAAAACATTTCTACCGGTCTTCTGTGATGTAATGAGAATTATTATGCTGTTTGCATAAACAGTTTCTACAAATGAATTCTGAAATATTTATTTAAAAATACTTATAATATTGGCTTTTTCTACTCCCACAAAAATTGTTATAAAAATCTTTGTAAAAACAAAAATCCCGTCAGAGAAGTTATTTGTGTGCCATTTTAATAAAATTAAAATAGTGCGTGGAATCCCTCCGCGCTGAAGAAGTGAAACTTCGTAATGTGGAAATGAAAAACGGAAGGGGTAGAAATTGATTTTTAGTGAAATCATATTGTTTCTTTAAGACAAACTTCATTAACATTGATTACAATTCACAATTGATCGCATCTTTTAATTATCATTTTTGATTATCATTTCAGTTCTATTTTTTCAATATTTCTTGCAAAAACTGCATCAATGGTAGTTCCCCCTGTTAGATCGTTCCTACCACTTATCATTTCCAATCCAAATTTGTCTTTAAGGAAGGTTAATAATGTTTCAGCTTCAGGTAACGAGAAATTCACATTAAAATCTCCAGCAAGGATCACAGGCCTTGTAGCGTTAAACGTTTAACGCAACTTTGTTGGAAGTAGCATTAGAAGTTTCACTTCAATAAATATTTACAAAACTAAATAACTAGAAAATTAGTTAAAAATATAATCAGTCATAATTAATTAGAAAAGGGTTTGGAGAAACGAGTAAGAGAGGGTATTTTTGTTCAGACAAACCTCGCATTTTTGTGACTCTAAATTGCCTAAGGAAGTCGACTGCTATTAGAAAAAACAATGATGACGCAATTTCTTAGAATTTTGTACAACCGATAATTTTTTGATTGTTAATATTTACTAATAACTTGCTATATAACTGTAAATAATATAAAAACATACTAAAAATTAATTTTTAACAAATTTCTTTACACATTATTTATTCTTTCACAGTGCGACTGCTTTTGGGCACTATTAAGTTTCAGTCTTTTTAGTGTTAAATAGCTCAAAGATGTCACGAAATAAGCTTAAAGTACAAAATACTTTTTCTAAAATCGATGGCAACATTTTATTATAGGAATTTAGGACAAAATTGTTTTCTTTTTCTCTGCAAAGTAACTGTTTAAAGCGAGTATTGAAATGGTTTCACCTACTGTGCGAGTCATATCATTTTGAAGAGTTCCTTTAAACAACAGAATAGGAAGTTGTTGTTTAATCTGCCTCCCATAAAAACGCCCACCATACTATAGATACATTTCCGCTTTAATCAGGGCTCTTCAATAAGAAGATCGCATTCACTGCAAAATAAGAAAACTAAGCTTTGAACACTAGAAAGACTACCTATATTGCCCAAAAGCTATCATTACACTGTGAAAGAATAAAGAAATTTGCTAAGAATTAATTTTTAATATTATTTAGAGTTATATCACAAGTTTTTAGTAAATGTTAACAATAAAAAAAATTATATGTTGTACAAAATTCTAAGAAATTGTGTCATTATATAAAACATTGTTTTTCTAATTGAAATTAAAAGCAGTCAAAATGACTTCCTTAGGCAATCTAGTGTTAATAGACCATTTAGTGATTAATTATTAAAAGCGGCTGATTTAAATACCCCTGCAACAATGTCAGTGGCTTAGTTTTAGTGTACGTTTGAGGGGGATATCGTATATATATACAGTGGAACCCCGATTTTACGTTGTCCGTTTCGTACGTTATTCCGCTTCCTACGTCATTTTCTGCTGATCCGTAAAAATTGCCTATACCGATAATGTTAAAAAATCCCGGATTTTGCGCTACCCCTTTTATGAAAATCCCGCTTGATGCGTTTTTCTACTAACAGATCAAAAATTTTTTTTTATTTTATTCGAAATGGTTTTACTTATTTTTCCGTGCTAGCATACAAAATGAGATTTTCAGTCGGTTTTGTTTGAGTTTGAAAGCTATAGCATTTTTTCTCATTTTCGAAACATTAGTCATCGTGTTCTTTTCTCGAAAGAAGATGTCGAAACGAAAATGCTTTTCTCTGGCCGAAAAGGCTGAAATCATCGAAAAAGCTAAAGAATTTCATGGCACTAAAGTTGATCTTGCTAAATCTTTGGGTATTGCTTATTCAACTTTGCAAATGATTTTAAAGCAAGAAGTTTCAGTAGAACTACACGCTGAAAAACTCGGAAAATATGCCAAGAAGAGAAAAACACTTGAAACATCTCCGTATGATGAGTTAGGAAACATTTTAATGAACTGGTTCAAGGAAGCCAGAGCAACAAAGATTCCTATAAATGGATCCATCCTGAGAGAAAAGGGGCTTGAAATTGCTGAAAGACTTAAACTCCAAGGCTTCAGTGCATCAAATGGCTGGATCGATCGATTTAAAAAAAAGGAACAATGTATGCTTCAAATCTATCCGTTGCGAATCCGATAGTGTGGATATGACAATTGTGTAACAGTGGAAAGAAGAAACTCTGCCAAATTTATTAAAGGGCTGTAATCCAAGTGACATATTTAATGCGGACGAAACGGGATTGATTTTCAACCTATTGCCAAACAAGACATTGACAATTAAAGGTGAAAATTGCCATGGAGGAAAGCTTTCAAAAATGCTCTTTACTGTTTTGCTCTGTGCAAATGCCGATGGAAGTCAAAAGTTAACGCCTCTTGTGATCGGTAGAGCAGAGAAACCACGGTGTTTCAAAAATATCAAAAGTTTTCCTACCGATTACACTTCAAAAAAGCATGGATGACGCAAGCACTATTTAAAAATTTTCTTCGAAAACTGGATAAGAAAATGAATTTTCAAAAGCGCAACATAATTTTATTCCTAGACCAATGCACTGCTCATTTAAACCTTAAATTGAAAAACGTGCGAATAGAGTTTTTTCCAGCTAACTGTATGAGCAAACTTCAACCACCGGATTTAGAAATTATACGATCATTTAAAGAGAGTTGCCGGAAGCAACTGGTTAGAAAATCTCTTATGTTTCTTGATTCTGGTGGCTTTCAGGATACTCCTAAGGCGAAAATTATTGTTCTTGGGGCTCTTAATTTGATATCTTTAGCTTGGGACAGTGTCGACCGAAAGTACATTATCAATGGATTCAATAAAGCAGGATTTTCAATATCGGAGGAGAGCGCTGTTGTTTTGGAAGAAGAAGAAGGTAGCGTGCCTGAAGTTGAGGACCTTCCGGAAGTCGATGATGACTGTGACACAGATATCATTACTTCAGAAATCCCTTTCATAAGTGATTTAATGCCTGATTACGACGATAGTGCTGATAACGATGAAGATGCAATAACAGTAGACGTGCCAACAGCTGAACAAGCGATACAAAGCATAAAAACTCTAAAACAATTTTTACTTGCAAATGTAAATCAAGAAGCAAATTTGCAAAAAATTGTTAGTATTGAACGAGCTGTATACGAAATTGTAGCTAGAAACGAAAAGCAAGTTAAGATTACTCATTTTTTCCATTAATTTAACTGGTAGGTGTCAATTTTTAAAAATATGCATAGATTTTTCTTAACCCGATTTTACGTTATTCCGCTTCGAGCGTTTTTTATCGCTAGTCCGACGGAAAACGTAAAATCGGGGTTTCACTGTATATATATATATATATATATATATATATATATATATATATATATATATATATATATATATATATATATATATATATATATATATATATATATATATATATATATATATCATATTTTGCAATCTGGCAATCATCTTGCTTCGAAAATATTTTAAATCATTTTTGAAAAATGTCCCGTTCATGTAAGTTGATTTGAATTCGCTGCTCGCTTTATAGATTTCATTTCATGTTTTATTATATTTTTTCTTCATATTTTATCTTCTGAATGTTTTCTAAGTACCGAAAAAGGCAGAAATTTTCTAAGTACCGAAATCGGCAGAATTTTTCTAAGTACCGAAAACTTCTGAATGTTTAATAAGTATCGAAATCATCAGAATTTTTCTAAGTACCGAAAACGTCAGAAATTTTTTAAGTACCGAAAACATCCGAGTCTTTTCTAACTACCGAAATCGACAGAATTTTTCTAAGTACCGAAAACGTCAAATATTTTCTAAGTACCGAAAAGGTCAGAAATGTTCTAAGTACCAAAATCAACAGAATTTTTCTAAGTACCGAAATCATCAGAATTTTTCTAAGTACCAAAAACGACAGAAATTTTCTAAGTATCGAAAACTTCTGAATGTTTTCTAAGTACCGAAATCGTCAGAATTTTTCTAAATACCGTAAAGGTCAGAAATTTTCCAAGTACCGAAAAGGTCAGAAATTTTCTAAGTACCAAAATCAACAGAATTTTTCTAAGTACCGAAATCATCAGAATTTTTCTAAGTACCAAAAACGACAGAAATTTTCTAAGTACCGAAGACTTCTGATTGTTTTCTAAGTACCGAAATCGTCAGAATTTTTCTAAATACCGTAAAGGTCAGAAATTTTCCAAGTACCGAAAAGGTCAGAAATTTTCCAAGTACCGAAATCGTCGGAATTTTTCTAAGTAAAGAAATCGTCAGAATTTTTCTAAGTACCAAAATCAACAGAATTTCTCTAAGTATCGAAAACTTCTGAATGTTTTCTAAGTACCGAAATCGTCAGAATTTTTCTAAGTACCGAAAAGGTCAGAAATTTTCTAAGTACCGAAAAGGTCAGAAATTTTCCAAGTACTGAAATCGTCAGAATTTTTCTAAGTACCGATAACGTCAGAAATTTTCTAAGTACCGAAATCGTCAGAAATTTTCTAAGTACCGAAAACATCCGAGTCTTTTCTAAGTACCGAAATCGACAGAATTTTTCTAAGTACCGAAATCAACAGAATTTTTCTAAGTACCGAAATCGGCAGAATTTTTCTAAGTACCGAAAACTTATGAATGTTTAATAAGTATCGAAATCTTAAGAATTTTTCTAAGTACCGAAAACGTCAGAAATTTTCTAAGTACCGAAGACTTCTGAATGTTTTCTAAGTACCGAAATCGACAGAATTTTTTTAAGTACCGAAAACGTCAAATATTTTCTAAGTACCGAAAAGGTCAGAAATTTTCTAAGTACCAAAATCAACAGAATTTTTCTAAGTACCGAAATCATCAGAATTTTTCTAAGTACCAAAAACGACAGAAATTTTCTAAGTACCGAAAACTTCTGATTGTTTTCTAAGTACCGAAATCGACAGAATTTTTCTAAGTACCGAAAACGTCAAATATTTTCTAAGTACCGAAAAGGTCAGAAATTTTCTAAGTACCAAAATCAACAGAATTTTTCTAAGTACCGAAATCATCAGAATTTTTCTAAGTACCAAAAACGACAGAAATTTTCTAAGTATCGAAAACTTCTGAATGTTTTCTAAGTACCGAAATCGACAGAATTTTTCTAAGTACCGAAAACGTCAAATATTTTCTAAGTACCGAAAACGTCAAATATTTTCTAAGTACCGAAAAGGTCAGAAATTTTCTAAGTACCGAAATCATCAGAATTTTTCTAAGTACCAAAAACGACAGAAATTTTCTAAGTACCGAAAACTTCTGATTGTTTTCTAAGTACCGAAATCGACAGAATTTTTCTAAGTACCGAAAACGTCAAATATTTTCTAAGTACCGAAAAGGTCAGAAATTTTCTAAGTACCGAAATCATCAGAATTTTTCTAAGTACCAAAAACGACAGAAATTTTCTAAGTACCGAAAACTTCTGATTGTTTTCTAAGTACCGAAATCGACAGAATTTTTCTAAGTACCGAAAACGTCAAATATTTTCTAAGTACCGAAAAGGTCAGAAATTTTCTAAGTACCAAAATCAACAGAATTTTTCTAAGTACCGAAATCATCAGAATTTTTCTAAGTACCAAAAACGACAGAAATTTTCTAAGTATCGAAAACTTCTGAATGTTTTCTAAGTACCGAAATCGACAGAATTTTTCTAAGTACCGAAAACGTCAAATATTTTCTAAGTACCGAAAAGGTCAGAAATTTTCTAAGTACCAAAATCAACAGAATTTTTCTAAGTATCGAAATCATCAGAATTTTTCTAAGTACCAAAAACGACAGAAATTTTCTAAGTACCGAAAACTTCTGATTGTTTTCTAAGTACCGAAATCGTCAGAATTTTTCTAAATACCGTAAAGGTCAGAAATTTTCCAAGTACCGAAAAGGTCAGAAATTTTCTAAGTACCGAAATCGTCGGAATTTTTCTAAGTAAAGAAATCGTCAGAATTTTTCTAAGTACCAAAATCAACAGAATTTTTCTAAGTATCGAAAACTTCTGAATGTTTTCTAAGTACCGAAATCGTCAGAATTTTTCTAAGTACCGAAAAGGTCAGAAATTTTCTAAGTACCGAAAAGGTCAGAAATTTTCCAAGTACTGAAATCGTCAGAATTTTTCTAAGTACCGATAACGTCAGAAATTTTCTAAGTACCGAAATCGTCAGAAATTTTCTAAGTACCGAAAACATCCGAGTCTTTTCTAAGTACCGAAATCGACAGAATTTTTCTAAGTACCGAAATCAACAGAATTTTTCTAAGTACCGAAATCGGCAGAATTTTTCTAAGTACCGAAAACTTCTGAATGTTTAATAAGTATCGAAATCGTAAGAATTTTTCTAAGTACCGAAAACGTCAGAAATTTTCTAAGTACCGAAGACTTCTGAATGTTTTCTAAGTACCGAAATCGACAGAATTTTTCTAAGTACCGAAAACGTCAAATATTTTCTAAGTACCGAAAAGGTCAGAAATTTTCTAAGTACCAAAATCAACAGAATTTTTCTAAGTACCGAAATCATCAGAATTTTTCTAAGTACCAAAAACGACAGAAATTTTCTAAGTACCGAAAACTTCTGATTGTTTTCTAAGTACCGAAATCGTCAGAATTTTTCTAAGTACCGTAAAGGTCAGAAATTTTCCAAGTACCGAAAAGGTCAGAAATTTTCTAAGTACCGAAATCGTCGGAATTTTTCTAAGTAAAGAAATCGTCAGAATTTTTCTAAGTACCAAAATCAACAGAATTTTTCTAAGTATCGAAAACTTCTGAATGTTTTCTAAGTACCGAAATCGTCAGAATTTTTCTAAGTACCGAAAAGGTCAGAAATTTTCTAAGTACCGAAAAGGTCAGAAATTTTCCAAGTACTGAAATCGTCAGAATTTTTCTAAGTACCGATAACGTCAGAAATTTTCTAAGTACCGAAATCGTCAGAAATTTTCTAAGTACCGAAAACATCCGAGTCTTTTCTAAGTACCAAAATCGACAGAATTTTTCTAAGTACCGAAATCAACAGAATTTTTTTAAGTACCGAAATCGGCAGAATTTTTCTAAGTACCGAAAACTTCTGAATGTTTAATAAGTATCGAAATCGTAAGAATTTTTCTAAGTACCGAAAACGTCAGAAATTTTCTAAGTACCGAAGACTTCTGAATGTTTTCTAAGTACCGAAATCGACAGAATTTTTCTAAGTACCGAAAACGTCATATATTTTCTAAGTACCGAAAAGGTCAGAAATTTTCTAAGTACCAAAATCAACAGAATTTTTCTAAGTACCGAAATCATCAGAATTTTTCTAAGTACCAAAAACGACAGAAATTTTCTAAGTATCGAAAACTTCTGAATGTTTTCTAAGTACCGAAATCGTCAGAATTTTTCTAAATACCGTAAAGGTCAGAAATTTTCCAAGTACCGAAAAGGTCAGAAATTTTCTAAGTACCAAAATCAACAGAATTTTTCTAAGTACCGAAATCATCAGAATTTTTCTAAGTACCAAAAACGACAGAAATTTTCTAAGTACCGAAGACTTCTGATTGTTTTCTAAGTACCGAAATCGTCAGAATTTTTCTAAATACCGTAAAGGTCAGAAATTTTCCAATTACCGAAAAGGTCAGAAATTTTCTAAGTACCGAAATCGTCGGAATTTTTCTAAGTAAAGAAATCGTCAGAATTTTTCTAAGTACCAAAATCAACAGAATTTCTCTAAGTATCGAAAACTTCTGAATGTTTTCTAAGTACCGAAATCGTCAGAATTTTTCTAAGTACCGAAAAGGTCAGAAATTTTCTAAGTACCGAAAAGGTCAGAAATTTTCCAAGTACTGAAATCGTCAGAATTTTTCTAAGTACCGATAACGTCAGAAATTTTCTAAGTACCGAAATCGTCAGAAATTTTCTAAGTACCGAAAACATCCGAGTCTTTTCTAAGTACCGAAATCGACAGAATTTTTATAAGTACCGAAATCAACAGAATTTTTCTAAGTACCGAAATCGGCAGAATTTTTCTAAGTACCGAAAACTTCTGAATGTTTAATAAGTATCGAAATCGTAAGAATTTTTCTAAGTACCGAAAACGTCAGAAATTTTCTAAGTACCGAAGACTTCTGAATGTTTTCTAAGTACCGAAATCGACAGAATTTTTTTAAGTACCGAAAACGTCAAATATTTTCTAAGTACCGAAAAGGTCAGAAATTTTCTAAGTTCCAAAATCAACAGAATTTTTCTAAGTACCGAAATCATCAGAATTTTTCTAAGTACCAAAAACGACAGAAATTTTCTAAGTACCGAAAACTTCTGATTGTTTTCTAAGTACCGAAATCGACAGAATTTTTCTAAGTACCGAAAACGTCAAATATTTTCTAAGTACCGAAAAGGTCAGAAATTTTCTAAGTACCAAAATCAACAGAATTTTTCTAAGTACCGAAATCATCAGAATTTTTCTAAGTACCAAAAACGACAGAAATTTTCTAAGTATCGAAAACTTCTGAATGTTTTCTAAGTACCGAAATCGACAGAATTTTTCTAAGTACCGAAAACGTCAAATATTTTCTAAGTACCGAAAAGGTCAGAAATTTTCTAAGTACCAAAATCAACAGAATTTTTCTAAGTACCGAAATCATCAGAATTTTTCCAAGTACCAAAAACGACAGAAATTTTCTAAGTACCGAAAACTTCTGAATGTTTTCTAAGTACCGAAATCGTCAGAATTTTTCTAAGTACCGAAAAGGTCAGAAATTTTCTAAGTACCGAAAAGGTCAGAAATTTTCCAAGTACTGAAATCGTCAGAATTTTTCTAAGTACCGAAATCGTCAGAAATTTTCTAAGTACCGAAAACATCCGAGTCTTTTCTAAGTACCGAAATCAACAGAATTTTTCTAAGTACCGAAATCGGCAGAATTTTTCTAAGTACCGAAAACTTCTGAATGTTTAATAAGTATCGAAATCGTAAGAATTTTTCTAAGTACCGAAAACGTCAGAAATTTTCTAAGTACCGAAGACTTCTGAATGTTTTCTAAGTACCGAAATCGACAGAATTTTTCTAAGTACCGAAAACGTCATATATTTTCTAAGTACCGAAAAGGTCAGAAATTTTCTAAGTACCAAAATCAACAGAATTTTTCTAAGTACCGAAATCATCAGAATTTTTCTAAGTACCAAAAACGACAGAAATTTTCTAAGTATCGAAAACTTCTGAATGTTTTCTAAGTACCGAAATCGTCAGAATTTTTCTAAATACCGTAAAGGTCAGAAATTTTCCAAGTACCGAAAAGGTCAGAAATTTTCTAAGTACCAAAATCAACAGAATTTTTCTAAGTACCGAAATCATCAGAATTTTTCTAAGTACCAAAAACGACAGAAATTTTCTAAGTACCGAAGACTTCTGATTGTTTTCTAAGTACCGAAATCGTCAGAATTTTTCTAAATACCGTAAAGGTCAGAAATTTTCCAAGTACCGAAAAGGTCAGAAATTTTCTAAGTACCGAAATCGTCGGAATTTTTCTAAGTAAAGAAATCGTCAGAATTTTTCTAAGTACCAAAATCAACAGAATTTCTCTAAGTATCGAAAACTTCTGAATGTTTTCTAAGTACCGAAATCGTCAGAATTTTTCTAAGTACCGAAAAGGTCAGAAATTTTCTAAGTACCGAAAAGGTCAGAAATTTTCCAAGTACTGAAATCGTCAGAATTTTTCTAAGTACCGATAACGTCAGAAATTTTCTAAGTACCGAAATCGTCAGAAATTTTCTAAGTACCGAAAACATCCGAGTCTTTTCTAAGTACCGAAATCGACAGAATTTTTCTAAGTACCGAAATCAACAGAATTTTTCTAAGTACCGAAATCGGCAGAATTTTTCTAAGTACCGAAAACTTCTGAATGTTTAATAAGTATCGAAATCGTAAGAATTTTTCTAAGTACCGAAAACGTCAGAAATTTTCTAAGTACCGAAGACTTCTGAATGTTTTCTAAGTACCGAAATCGACAGAATTTTTCTAAGTACCGAAAACGTCAAATATTTTCTAAGTACCGAAAAGGTCAGAAATTTTCTAAGTACCAAAATCAACAGAATTTTTCTAAGTACCGAAATCATCAGAATTTTTCTAAGTACCAAAAACGACAGAAATTTTCTAAGTACCGAAAACTTCTGATTGTTTTCTAAGTTCCGAAATCGTCAGAATTTTGTAAGTACCGAAATCGTCGGAATTTTTCTAAGTACCGAAATCGTCAGAATTTTTCTAAGTACCGAAATCGGCAGAATTTTTCTAAGTACCGAAAACGACAGAAATTTTCTAAGTACCGAAAACTTCTGATTGTTTTCTAAGTACCGAAATCGTCAGAATTTTTCTAAGTACCGTAAAGTTCAGAAATTTTCCAAGTACCGAAAAGGTCAGAAATTTTCTAAGTACCGAAATCGTCGGAATTTTTCTAAGTAAAGAAATCGTCAGAATTTTTCTAAGTACCAAAATCAACAGAATTTTTCTAAGTATCGAAAACTTCTGAATGTTTTCTAAGTACCGAAATCGTCAGAATTTTTCTAAGTACCGAAAAGGTCAGAAATTTTCTAAGTACCGAAAAGGTCAGAAATTTTCCAAGTACTGAAATCGTCAGAATTTTTCTAAGTACCGATAACGTCAGAAATTTTCTAAGTACCGAAATCGTCAGAAATTTTCTAAGTACCCAAAACATCCGAGTCTTTTCTAAGTACCGAAATCGACAGAATTTTTCTAAGTACCGAAATCAACAGAATTTTTCTAAGTACCGAAATCGGCAGAATTTTTCTAAGTACCGAAAACTTCTGATTGTTTTCTAAGTTCCGAAATCGTCAGAATTTTGTAAGTACCGAAATCGTCGGAATTTTTCTAAGTACCGAAATCGTCAGAATTTTTCTAAGTACCGATAACGTCAGAAATTTTCTAAGTACCGAAAACTTCTGAATGTTTTCTAAGCACCGAAAAAGGCAGAAATTTTCTGAGTACCGAAATCGACAGAATTTTACTAAGTACCGAAATCAACAGAATTTTTCTAAGTACCGAATTCGACAGAATTTTTCTAAGTACCGAAAACTTCTGATTGTTTTCTAAGTTTCGAAATCGTCAGAATTTTGTAAGTACCGAAATCGTCAGAATTTTTCTAAGTACCGAAAAAGTCAGAAATTTTCTAAGTATCGATAACTTCTGAATGTTTTCTAAGTGCCGAAATCATTAGAATTTTTCAAAGTACCGAAATCGTCGGAATTTTTCTAAGTACCGAAATCGTCAGAATTTTTCTAAGTGCCGAAATCATTAGAATTTTTCTAAGTACCGAAATCGGCAGAATTTTTCTAAGTACCGAAATCGTCAGAATTTTTCTAAGTACCGATAACGTCAGAAATTTTCTAAGTACCGAAAACTTCTGAATGTTTTCTAAGTACCGAAAAAGGCAGAAATTTTTTGAGTACCGAATTCGACAGAATTTTTCTAAGTACCGAAATCAACAGAATATTTCTAAGTTCCGAAATCACCAGAATTTTTTTAAGTACTGAAATCGTCAGAATTTTTCTAAGTACCGAAAAAGTCAGAAATTTTCTAAGTATCGATAACTTCTGAATGTTTTCTAAGTGCCGAAATCATTAGAATTTTTCTAAGTACCGTAATCATCAGAATTTTTCTAAGTACCGAAAACGTCAGAAATTTTTTAAGTACCGAAAACATCCGAGTCTTTTCTAAGTACCGAAATCAACAGAATTTTTCAAAGTACCGAAATCGGCAGAATTTTTCTAAGTACCGAAAACTTCTGAATGTTTAATAAGTATCGAAATCGTAAGAATTTTTCTAAGTACCGAAAACGTCAGAAATTTTCTAAGTACCGAAGACTTCTGAATGTTTTCTATGTACCGAAATCGACAGAATTTTTCTAAGTACCGAAAACGTCAAATATTTTCTAAGTACCGAAAAGGTCAGAAATTTTCTAAGTACCAAAATCAACAGAATTTTTCTAAGTACCGAAATCATCAGAATTTTTCTAAGTACCAAAAACGACAGAAATTTTCTAAGTACCGAAAACTTCTGATTGTTTTCTAAGTTTCGAAATCGTCAGAATTTTTTAAGTACCGAAATCGTCGGAATTTTTCTAAGTATCGATAACTTCTGAATGTTTTCTAAGTGCCGAAATCATTAGAATTTTTCTAAGTACCGAAATCGTCGGAATTTTTCTAAGTACCGAAATCGTCAGAATTTTACTAAGTACCGAAATCAACAGAATTTTTCAAAGTACCGAAATCGTCAGAATTTTTCTAAGTACCGAAAACTTCTGAATGTTTAATAAGTGCCGAAATCATTAGAATTTTTCTAAGTACCGAAATCGTCGGAATTTTTCTAAGTACCGAAATCGTCAGAATTTTACTAAGTACCGAAATCAACAGAATTTTTCAAAGTACCGAAATCGTCAGAATTTTTCTAAGTACCGATAACTTCTGAATGTTTTCTAAGTGCCGAAATCATTAGAATTTTTCTAAGTACCGAAATCGTCGGAATTTTTCTAAGTACCGAAATCGTCAGAATTTTACTAAGTACCGAAATCAACAGAATTTTTCAAAGTACCGAAATCGTCAGAATTTTTCTAAGTACCGAAAACTTCTGAATGTTTAATAAGTATCGAAATCGTAAGAATTTTTCTAAGTACCGAAAACGTCAGAAATTTTCTAAGTACCGAAGACTTCTGAATGTTTTCTAAGTACCGAAATCGACAGAATTTTTCTAAGTACCGAAAACGTCAAATATTTTCTAAGTACCGAAAAGGTCAGAAATTTTCTAAGTACCAAAATCAACAGAATTTTTCTAAGTACCGAAATCATCAGAATTTTTCTAAGTGCCGAAATCATTAGCATTTTTCTAAGTACCGAAATCGGCAGAAATTTTCTAAGTACCGAAGACTTCTGAATGTTTTCTAAGTACCAAAAACGACAGAAATTTTCTAAGTACCGAAAACTTCTGATTGTTTTCTAAGTTCCGAAATCGTCAGAATTTTGTAAGTACCGAAATCGTCGGAATTTTTCTAAGTACCGAAATCATCAGAATTTTTCTAAATACCGTAAAGGTCAGAAATTTTCCAAGTACCGAAAAGGTCAGAAATTTTCTAAGTACCGAAATCGTCGGAATTTTTCTAAGTAAAGAAATCGTCAGAATTTTTCTAAGTACCAAAATCAACAGAATTTCTCTAAGTATCGAAAACTTCTGAATGTTTTCTAAGTACCGAAATCGTCAGAATTTTTCTAAGTACCGAAAAGGTCAGAAATTTTCTAAGTACCGAAAAGGTCAGAAATTTTCCAAGTACTGAAATCGTCAGAATTTTTCTAAGTACCGAAATCGACAGAATTTTTCTAAGTACCGAAAACGTCAAATATTTTCTAAGTACCGAAATCGTCGGAATTTTTCTAAGTACCGAAATCGTCAGAATTTTTCTAAGTACCGAAATCATCAGAATTTTTCTAAGTACCAAAAACGACAGAAATTTTCTAAGTACCGAAAACTTCTGATTGTTTTCTAAGTTCCGAAATCGTCAGAATTTTTCTAAGTACCGAAAAGGTCAGAAATTTTCTAAATACCGAAAAGGTCAGAAATTTTCCAAGTACCGAAATCGTCAGAATTTTCTAAGTACCGAAATCGGCAGAATTTTTCTAAGTACCGAAAACGACAGAAATTTTCTAAGTACCGAAAACTTCTGATTGTTTTCTAAGTACCGAAATCGTCAGAATTTTTCTAAGTACCGTAAAGGTCAGAAATTTTCTAAGTACCGAAAAGGTCAGAAATTTTCTAAGTACCGAAATCGTCGGAATTTTTCTAAGTAAAGAAATCGTCAGAATTTTTCTAAGTACCAAAATCAACAGAATTTTTCTAAGTATCGAAAACTTCTGAATGTTTTCTAAGTACCGAAATCGTCAGAATTTTTCTAAGTACCGAAAAGGTCAGAAATTTTCTAAGTACCGAAAAGGTCAGAAATTTTCCAAGTACCGAAATCGTCGGAATTTTTCTAAGTAAAGAAATCGTCAGAATTTTTCTAAGTACCAAAATCAACAGAATTTCTCTAAGTATCGAAAACTTCTGAATGTTTTCTAAGTACCGAAATCGTCAGAATTTTTCTAAGTACCGAAAAGGTCAGAAATTTTCTAAGTACCGAAAAGGTCAGAAATTTTCCAAGTACTGAAATCGTCAGAATTTTTCTAAGTACCGATAACGTCAGAAATTTTCTAAGTACCGAAATCGTCAGAAATTTTCTAAGTACCGAAAACATCCGATTCTTTTCTAAGTACCGAAATCGACAGAATTTTTCTAAGTACCGAAATCAACAGAATTTTTCTAAGTACCGAAATCGGCAGAATTTTTCTAAGTACCGAAAACTTCTGAATGTTTAATAAGTATCGAAATCGTAAGAATTTTTCTAAGTACCGAAAACGTCAGAAATTTTCTAAGTACCGAAGACTTCTGAATGTTTTCTAAGTACCGAAATCGACAGAATTTTTCTAAGTACCGAAAACGTCAAATATTTTCTAAGTACCGAAAAGGTCAGAAATTTTCTAAGTACCAAAATCAACAGAATTTTTCTAAGTACCGAAATCATCAGAATTTTTCTAAGTACCAAAAACGACAGAAATTTTCTAAGTACCGAAAACTTCTGATTGTTTTCTAAGTTCCGAAATCGTCAGAATTTTGTAAGTACCGAAATCGTCGGAATTTTTCTAAGTACCGAAATCGTCAGAATTTTTCTAAGTACCGAAATCATCAGAATTTTTCTAAGTACCAAAAACGACAGAAATTTTCTAAGTACCGAAAACTTCTAATTGTTTTCTAAGTTCCGAAATCGTCAGAATTTTTCTAAGTACCGAAAAGGTCAGAAATTTTCTAAATACCGAAAAGGTCAGAAATTTTCCAAGTACCGAAATCGTCAGAATTTTCTAAGTACCGAAATCGGCAGAATTTTTCTAAGTACCGAAAACGACAGAAATTTTCTAAGTACCGAAAACTTCTGATTGTTTTCTAAGTACCGAAATCGTCAGAATTTTTCTAAGTACCGTAAAGTTCAGAAATTTTCCAAGTACCGAAAAGGTCAGAAATTTTCTAAGTACCGAAATCGTCGGAATTTTTCTAAGTAAAGAAATCGTCAGAATTTTTCTAAGTACCAAAATCAACAGAATTTCTCTAAGTATCGAAAACTTCTGAATGTTTTCTAAGTACCGAAATCGTCAGAATTTTTCTAAGTACCGAAAAGGTCAGAAATTTTCTAAGTACCGAAAAGGTCAGAAATTTTCCAAGTACTGAAATCGTCAGAATTTTTCTAAGTACCGATAACGTCAGAAATTTTCTAAGTACCGAAATCGTCAGAAATTTTCTAAGTACCGAAAACATCCGAGTCTTTTCTAAGTACCGAAATCGACAGAATTTTTCTAAGTACCGAAATCAACAGAATTTTTCTAAGTACCGAAATCGGCAGAATTTTTCTAAGTACCGAAAACTTCTGAATGTTTAATAAGTATCGAAATCGTAAGAATTTTTCTAAGTACCGAAAACGTCAGAAATTTTCTAAGTACCGAAGACTTCTGAATGTTTTCTAAGTACCGAAATCGACAGAATTTTTCTAAGTACCGAAAACGTCAAATATTTTCTAAGTACCGAAAAGGTCAGAAATTTTCTAAGTACCAAAATCAACAGAATTTTTCTAAGTACCGAAATCATCAGAATTTTTCTAAGTACCAAAAACGACAGAAATTTTCTAAGTACCGAAAACTTCTGATTGTTTTCTAAGTTCCGAAATCGTCAGAATTTTGTAAGTACCGAAATCGTCGGAATTTTTCTAAGTACCGAAATCGTCAGAATTTTTCTAAGTACCGAAATCATCAGAATTTTTCTAAGTACCAAAAACGACAGAAATTTTCTAAGTACCGAAAACTTCTGATTGTTTTCTAAGTTCCGAAATCGTCAGAATTTTTCTAAGTACCGAAAAGGTCAGAAATTTTCTAAATACCGAAAAGGTCAGAAATTTTCCAAGTACCGAAATCGTCAGAATTTTCTAAGTACCGAAATCGGCAGAATTTTTCTAAGTACCGAAAACGACAGAAATTTTCTAAGTACCGAAAACTTCTGATTGTTTTCTAAGTACCGAAATCGTCAGAATTTTTCTAAGTACCGTAAAGTTCAGAAATTTTCCAAGTACCGAAAAGGTCAGAAATTTTCTAAGTACCGAAATCGTCGGAATTTTTCTAAGTAAAGAAATCGTCAGAATTTTTCTAAGTACCAAAATCAACAGAATTTTTCTAAGTATCGAAAACTTCTGAATGTTTTCTAAGTACCGAAATCGTCAGAATTTTTCTAAGTACCGAAAAGGTCAGAAATTTTCTAAGTACCGAAAAGGTCAGAAATTTTCCAAGTACTGAAATCGTCAGAATTTTTCTAAGTACCGAAATCAACAGAATTTTTCTAAGTACCGAAATCGGCAGAATTTTTCTAAGTACCGAAAACTTCTGATTGTTTTCTAAGTGCCGAAATCATTAGAATTTTTCTAAGTACCGAAATCGGCAGAATTTTTCTAAGTACCGAAATCGTCAGAATTTTTCTAAGTACCGAAAAAGTCAGAAATTTTCTAAGTATCGATAACTTCTGATTGTTTTCTAAGTTTCGAAATCGTCAGAATTTTGTAAGTACCGAAATCGTCGGAATTTTTCTAAGTACCGAAATCGTCAGAATTTTTCTAAGTACCGAAAAAGTCAGAAATTTTCTAAGTATCGATAACTTCTGAATGTTTTCTAAGTGCCGAAATCATTAGAATTTTTCAAAGTACCGAAATCGTCGGAATTTTTCTAAGTACCGAAATCGTCAGAATTTTTCTAAGTGCCGAAATCATTAGAATTTTTCTAAGTACCGAAATCGGCAGAATTTTTCTAAGTACCGAAATCGTCAGAAATTTTCTAAGTACCGAAAACTTCTGAATGTTTTCTAAGTACCGAAAAAGGCAGAAATTTTTTGAGTACCGAAATCGACAGAATTTTACTAAGTACCGAAATCAACAGAATTTTTCTAAGTACCGAATTCGACAGAATTTTTCTAAGCACCGAAATCAACAGAATATTTCTAAGTTCCGAAATCACCAGAATTTTTTTAAGTACTGAAATCGTCAGAATTTTTCTAAGTACCGATAACGTCAGAAATTTTCTAAGTACCGAAATCGTTTGAAATTTTCTAAATACCGAAAAGGTCAGAAATTTTCTAAGTACCGTAATCATCAGAATTTTTCTAAGTACCGAAAACGTCAGAAATTTTTTAAGTACCGAAAACATCCGAGTCTTTTCTAAGTACCGAAATCAACAGAATTTTTCAAAGTACCGAAATCGGCAGAATTTTTCTAAGTACCGAAAACTTCTGAATGTTTAATAAGTATCGAAATCGACAGAATTTTTCTAAGTACCGAAAACGTCAAATATTTTCTAAGTACCGAAAAGGTCAGAAATTTTCTAAGTACCAAAATCAACAGAATTTTTCTAAGTACCGAAATCATCAGAATTTTTCTAAGTACCAAAAACGACAGAAATTTTCTAAGTACCGAAAAAGTCAGAAATTTTCTAAGTATCGATAACTTCTGAATGTTTTCTAAGTGCCGAAATCATTAGAATTTTTCTAAGTACCGAAATCGTCGGAATTTTTCTAAGTACCGAAATCGTCAGAATTATTCTAAGTGCCGAAATCATTAGAATTTTTCTAAGTACCGAAATCGGCAGAATTTTTCTAAGTACCGAAATCGTCAGAATTTTTCTAAGTACCGATAACGTCAGAAATTTTCTAAGTACCGAAAACTTCTGAATGTTTTCTAAGTACAGAAAAAGACAGAAATTTTCTGAGTACCGAAATCGTCAGAATTTTACTAAGTACCGAAATCAACAGAATTTTTCAATGCACCGAAATCGTCAGAATTTTTCTAAGTACCGAAAACTTCTGAATGTTTAATAAGTATCGAAATCGTAAGAATTTTTCTAAGTACCGAAAACGTCAGAAATTTTCTAAGTACCGAAAAGGTCAGAAATTTTCTAAGTACCAAAATCAACAGAATTTTTCTAAGTACCGAAATCATCAGAATTTTTCTAAGTGCCGAAATCATTAGCATTTTTCTAAGTACCGAAATCGGCAGAAATTTTCTAAGTACCGAAGACTTCTGAATGTTTTCTAAGTACCAAAAACGACAGAAATTTTCTAAGTACCGAAAACTTCTGATTGTTTTCTAAGCTCCGAAATCGTCAGAATTTTGTAAGTACCGAAATCGTCGGAATTTTTCTAAGTACCGAAATCGTCAGAATTTTTCTAAGTGCCGAAATCATTAGCATTTTTCTAAGTACCGAAATCGGCAGAATTTTTCGAAGTACCGAAAAAGTCAGAAATTTTCTAAGTATCGATAACTTCTGAATGTTTTCTAAGTACCGAAATCGTCAGAATTTTTCTAAGTACCGAAAAGGTCAGAAATTTTCTAAGTACCGAAAAGGTTAGAAATTTTCCAAGTACCGAAATCGTCAGAATTTTCTAAGTACTGAAAAGGTCAGAAATTTTCTAAGTACCGAAATCGTCAGAATTTTTCTAAGTACCGAAATCATCAGAATTTTTCTAAGTACCGAAATCGTCAAAATTTTCTAAGTACCGAAGACTTCTGAATGTTTTCTAAGTACCGAAATCGACAGAATGTTTCTAAGTACCGAAAACGTCAGATATTTTCTAAGTACCGAAAAGGTCAGAAATTTTCTAAATACCGAAATCTTCAGAATTTTTCTAAGTACCGAAATCTTTAGAATTTTTCAAAGTACCGAAATCGGCAGAATTTTTCTAAGTACCGAAAAAGTAGAAATTTTCGAAGTATCGATAACTTCTGAATGTTTTCTAAGTACCGAAATCGTCAGAATTTTTCTAAGTACCGAAAAGGTCAGAAATTTTCTAAGTACCGAAAAGGTCAGAAATTTTCCAAGTACCGAAATCGTCAGAATTTTCTAAGTACCGAAATCGGCAGAATTTTTCTAAGTACCGAAAACGACAGAAATTTTTTAAGCAACGAAAACTTCTGATTGTTTTCTAAGTCCCGAAAAAGGCAGAAATTTTCTGAGTACCGAAAACTTCTGAATGTTTTCTAAGTACCGAAATCAACAGAATTTTTCTAAGTACCGAAATCGGCAGAATTTTTCTAAGTACCGAAAACTTCTGAATGTTTAATAAGTATCGAAATCGTAAGAATTTTTCTAAGTACCGAAAACGTCAGAAATTTTCTAAGTACCGAAGACTTCTGAATGTTTTCTAAGTACCGAAATCGACAGAATTTTTCTAAGTACCGAAAACGTCAAATATTTTCTAAGTACCGAAAAGGTCAGAAATTTTCTAAGTACCGAAATCGGCAGAAATTTTCTAAGTACCGAAGACTTCTGAATGTTTTCTAAGTACCAAAAACGACAGAAATTTTCTAAGTACCGAAAACTTCTGATTGTTTTCTAAGCTCCGAAATCGTCAGAATTTTGTAAGTACCGAAATCGTCGGAATTTTTCTAAGTACCGAAATCGTCAGAATTTTTCTAAGTGCCGAAATCATTAGCATTTTTCTAAGTACCGAAATCGGCAGAATTTTTCGAAGTACCGAAAAAGTCAGAAATTTTCTAAGTATCGATAACTTCTGAATGTTTTCTAAGTACCGAAATCGTCAGAATTTTTCTAAGTACCGAAAAGGTCAGAAATTTTCTAAGTACCGAAAAGGTTAGAAATTTTCCAAGTACCGAAATCGTCAGAATTTTCTAAGTACTGAAAAGGTCAGAAATTTTCTAAGTACCGAAATCGTCAGAATTTTTCTAAGTACCGAAATCATCAGAATTTTTCTAAGTACCGAAATCGTCAAAATTTTCTAAGTACCGAAGACTTCTGAATGTTTTCTAAGTACCGAAATCGACAGAATGTTTCTAAGTACCGAAAACGTCAGATATTTTCTAAGTACCGAAAAGGTCAGAAATTTTCTAAATACCGAAATCTTCAGAATTTTTCTAAGTACCGAAATCTTTAGAATTTTTCAAAGTACCGAAATCGGCAGAATTTTTCTAAGTACCGAAAAAGTAGAAATTTTCGAAGTATCGATAACTTCTGAATGTTTTCTAAGTACCGAAATCGTCAGAATTTTTCTAAGTACCGAAAAGGTCAGAAATTTTCTAAGTACCGAAAAGGTCAGAAATTTTCCAAGTACCGAAATCGTCAGAATTTTCTAAGTACCGAAATCGGCAGAATTTTTCTAAGTACCGAAAACGACAGAAATTTTTTAAGCAACGAAAACTTCTGATTGTTTTCTAAGTCCCGAAAAAGGCAGAAATTTTCTGAGTACCGAAATCGTCGGAATTTTTCTAAGTACCGAAAACGTCAGAAATTTTCTAAGTACCGAAAACTTCCTAGTCTTTTCTAAGTACCGAAATCGACAGAATTTTTCTAAGTACCGAAATCGGGAGAATTTTTCTAAGTACCGAAAACGACAGAAATTTTCTAAGTACCGAAAACTTCTGATTGTTTTCTAAGTTCCGAAATCGTCAGAATTTTCTAAGTACCGAAATCGTCGGAATTTTTCTAAGTAACGAAATCGTCAGAATTTTTCTGTGTACCGAAAAAGTCAGAAATTTTCTAAGTATCGATAACTTCTGAATGTTTTCTAAGTACCGAAATCGTCAGAATTTTTCTAAGTACCGAAAAGGTCAGAAATTTTCCAAGTACCGAAATCGTCAGAATTTTCTAAGTACCGAAATCGTCAGAATTTTTCTATGTACCGAAATCATTAGAATTTTTCCAAGTACCGAAATCGGCTGAATTTTTCTAAGTACCGAAAAGGTCAGAAATTTTCTAAGTACCGAAAAGGTCAGAAATTTTCCAAATACCGAAATCGTCAGAATTTTTCAAAGTACCGAAAACCACAGAATTTTTCTAAGTAACGAAATCAACAGAATTTTTCTAAGTACTGAAATCGGCAGAATTTTTCTAAGTACCGAAAACGTCAGAAATTTTTTAAGTACCGAAAACATCCGAGTCTTTTCTAAGTACCGAAATCGACAGAATTTTTCTAAGTACCGAAATCAACAGAATTTTTCAAAGTACCGAAATCGGCAGAATTTTTCTAAGTACCGAAAACTTCTGAATGTTTAATAAGTATCGAAATCGTAAGAATTTTTCTAAGTACCGAAAACGTCAGAAATTTTCTAAGTACCGAAGACTTCTGAATGTTTTCTAAGTACCGAAATCGACAGAATTTTTCTAAGTACCGAAAACCTCAAATATTTTCTAAGTACCGAAAAGGTCAGAAATTTTCTAAGTATCAAAATCAACAGAATTTTTCTAAGTACCGAAATCATCAGAATTTTTCTAAGTACCAAAAACGACAGAAATTTTCTAAGTACCGAAAACTTCTGATTGTTTTCTAAGCTCCGAAATCGTCAGAATTTTGTAAGTACCGAAATCGTCGGAATTTTTCTAAGTACCGAAATCGTCAGAATTTTTCTAAGTGCCGAAATCATTAGCATTTTTCTAAGTACCGAAATCGGCAGAATTTTTCGAAGTACCGAAAAAGTCAGAAATTTTCTAAGTATCGATAACTTCTGAATGTTTTCTAAGTACCGAAATCGTCAGAATTTTTCTAAGTACCGAAAAGGTCAGAAATTTTCTAAGTACCGAAAAGGTCAGAAATTTTCCAAGTACCGAAATCGTCAGAATTTTCTAAGTACCGAAATCGGCAGAATTTTTCTAAGTACCGAAAACGACAGAAATTTTCTAAGTACCGAAAACTTCTGATTGTTTTCTAAGTACCGAAAAAGGCAGAAATTTTCTGAGTACCGAAATCGTCGGAATTTTTCTAAGTACCGAAAACGTCAGAAATTTTCTAAGTACCGAAAACTTCCGAGTCTTTTCTAAGTACCGAAATCGACAGAATTTTTCTAAGTACCGAAATCAAGAGAATTTTTCTAAGTACCGAAATCGGCAGAATTTTTCTAAGTACCGAAAAAGTCAGAAATTTTCTAAGTATCGATAACTTCTGAATGTTTTCTAAGTACCGAAATCGTCAGAATTTTCTAAGTACCGAAAAGGTCAGAAATTTTCTAAGTACCGAAATCGTCAGAATTTTTCTAAGTACCGAAATCCTCAGAATTTTTCTAAGTACCGAAATCGTCAGAATTTTTCTAAGTACCGAAATCATCAGAATTTTTCTAAGTACCGAAATCGTCAAAATTTTCTAAGTACCGAAATCGTCGGAATTTTTCTAAGTACCGAAATCGTCAGAATTTTTCTAAGTACCGAAATCATCAGAATTTTTCTAAGTTTCGAAATCGTCAGAATTTTCTAAGTACCGAAATCGTCAGAATTTTTCTAAGTAAAGAAATCGTCAGAATTTTTCTAAGTTTCGAAATCGTCAGAATTTTCTAAGTACCGAAATTGTCAGAATTTTTCTAAGTACCGAAAAGGTCAGAAATTTTCTAAGTACCGAAAAGGTCAGAAATTTTCCAAGTACCGAAATCGTCAGAATTTTCTAAGTACCGAAATCGGCAGAATTTTTCTAAGTACCGAAAACGACAGAAATTTTCTAAGTACCGAAAACTTCTGATTGTTTTCTAAGTACCGAAATCGTCAGAATTTTTCTAAGTACCGTAAAGGTCAGAAATTTTCCAAGTACCGAAAAGGTCAGAAATTTTCTAAGTACCGAAATCGTCGGAATTTTTCTAAGTAAAGAAATCGTCAGAATTTTTCTAAGTACCAAAATCAACAGAATTTTTCTAAGTATCGAAAACTCCTGAATGTTTTCTAAGTACCGAAATCGTCAGAATTTTTCTAAGTACCGAAAAGGTCAGAAATTTTCTAAGTACCGAAAAGGTCAGAAATTTTCCAAGTACTGAAATCGTCAGAATTTTTCTAAGTACCGAAATCAACAGAATTTTTCTAAGTACCGAAAACTTCTGAATGTTTAATAAGTATCGAAATCGTAAGAATTTTTCTAAGTACCGAAAACGTCAGAAATTTTCTAAGTACCGAAGACTTCTGAATGTTTTCTAAGTACCAAAATCAACAGAATTTTTCTAAGTATCGAAATCATCAGAATTTTTCTAAGTACCAAAAACGACAGAAATTTTCTAAGTACCGAAAACTTCTGATTGTTTTCTAAGTTCCGAAATCGTCAGAATTTTGTAAGTACCGAAATCGTCGGAATTTTTCTAAGTACCGAAATCGTCAGAATTTTTCTAAGTACCGATAACGTCAGAAATTTTCTAAGTACCGAAAACTTCTGAATGTTTTCTAAGCACCGAAAAAGGCAGAAATTTTCTGAGTACCGAAATCGACAGAATTTTACTAAGTACCGAAATCAACAGAATTTTTCTAAGTACCGAATTCGACAGAATTTTTCTAAGTACCGAAAACTTCTGATTGTTTTCTAAGTTTCGAAATCGTCAGAATTTTGTAAGTACCGAAATCGTCGGAATTTTTCTAAGTACCGAAATCGTCAGAATTTTTCTAAGTGCCGAAATCATTAGAATTTTTCTAAGTACCGAAATCGGCAGAATTTTTCTAAGTACCGAAAAAGTCAGAAATTTTCTAAGTATCGATAACTTCTGAATGTTTTCTAAGTGCCGAAATCATTAGAATTTTTCTAAGTACCGAAATCGTCGGAATTTTTCTAAGTACCGAAATCGTCAGAATTTTTCTAAGTGCCGAAATCATTAGAATTTTTCTAAGTACCGAAATCGGCAGAATTTTTCTAAGTACAGAAATCGTCAGAATTTTTCTAAGTACCGATAACGTCAGAAATTTTCTAAGTACCGAAAACTTCTGAATGTTTTCTAAGTACCGAAAAAGGCAGAAATTTTCTGAGTACCGAAATCGTCAGAATTTTACTAAGTACCGAAATCAACAGAATTTTTCAAAGTACCGAAATCGTCAGAATTTTTCTAAGTACCGAAAACTTCTGAATGTTTAATAAGTATCGAAATCGTAAGAATTTTTCTAAGTACCGAAAACGTCAGAAATTTTCTAAGTACCGAAGACTTCTGAATGTTTTCTAAGTACCGAAATCGACAGAATTTTTCTAAGTACCGAAATCCTCAGAATTTTTCTAAGTTTCGAAATCGTCAGAATTTTCTAAGTACCGAAATCGTCAGAATTTTTCTAAGTAAAGAAATCGTCAGAATTTTTCTAAGTTTCGAAATCGTCAGAATTTTCTAAGTACCGAAATTGTCAGAATTTTTCTAAGTACCGAAAAGGTCAGAAATTTTCTAAGTACCGAAAAGGTCAGAAATTTTCCAAGTACCGAAATCGTCAGAATTTTCTAAGTACCGAAATCGGCAGAATTTTTCTAAGTACCGAAAACGACAGAAATTTTCTAAGTACCGAAAACTTCTGATTGTTTTCTAAGTACCGAAATCGTCAGAATTTTTCTAAGTACCGTAAAGGTCAGAAATTTTCCAAGTACCGAAAAGGTCAGAAATTTTCTAAGTACCGAAATCGTCGGAATTTTTCTAAGTAAAGAAATCGTCAGAATTTTTCTAAGTACCAAAATCAACAGAATTTTTCTAAGTATCGAAAACTTCTGAATGTTTTCTAAGTACCGAAATCGTCAGAATTTTTCTAAGTACCGAAAAGGTCAGAAATTTTCTAAGTACCGAAAAGGTCAGAAATTTTCCAAGTACTGAAATCGTCAGAATTTTTCTAAGTACCGATAACGTCAGAAATTTTCTAAGTACCGAAATCGTCAGAAATTTTCTAAGTACCGAAAACATCCGAGTCTTTTCTAAGTACCGAAATCGACAGAATTTTTCTAAGTACCGAAATCAACAGAATTTTTCTAAGTACCGAAAACTTCTGAATGTTTAATAAGTATCGAAATCGTAAGAATTTTTCTAAGTACCGAAAACGTCAGAAATTTTCTAAGTACCGAAGACTTCTGAATGTTTTCTAAGTACCGAAATCGACAGAATTTTTCTAAGTACCGAAAACTTCTGATTGTTTTCTAAGTTCCGAAATCGTCAGAATTTTGTAAGTACCGAAATCGTCGGAATTTTTCTAAGTACCGAAATCGTCAGAATTTTTCTAAGTACCGATAACGTCAGAAATTTTCTAAGTACCGAAAACTTCTGAATGTTTTCTAAGCACCGAAAAAGGCAGAAATTTTCTGAGTACCGAAATCGACAGAATTTTACTAAGTACCGAAATCAACAGAATTTTTCTAAGTACCGAATTCGACAGAATTTTTCTAAGTACCGAAAACTTCTGATTGTTTTCTAAGTTTCGAAATCGTCAGAATTTTGTAAGTACCGAAATCGTCGGAATTTTTCTAAGTACCGAAATCGTCAGAATTTTTCTAAGTGCCGAAATCATTAGAATTTTTCTAAGTACCGAAATCGGCAGAATTTTTCTAAGTACCGAAAAAGTCAGAAATTTTCTAAGTACCGATAACGTCAGAAATTTTCTAAGTACCGAAAACTTCTGAATGTTTTCTAAGCACCGAAAAAGGCAGAAATTTTCTGAGTACCGAAATCGACAGAATTTTACTAAGTACCGAAATCAACAGAATTTTTCTAAGTACCGAATTCGACAGAATTTTTCTAAGTACCGAAAACTTCTGATTGTTTTCTAAGTTTCGAAATCGTCAGAATTTTGTAAGTACCGAAATCGTCAGAATTTTTCTAAGTACCGAAAAGGTCAGAAATTTTCTAAGTACCGAAAAGGTCAGAAATTTTCCAAGTACCGAAATCGTCAGAATTTTCTAAGTACCGAAATCGGCAGAATTTTTCTAAGTACCGAAATCATCAGAATTTTTCTAAGTACCGAAATCGTCAAAATTTTCTAAGTACCGAAATCGTCGGAATTTTTCTAAGTACCGAAATCGTCAGAATTTTTCTAAGTACCGAAATCATCAGAATTTTTCTAAGTTTCGAAATCGTCAGAATTTTCTAAGTACCGAAATCGTCAGAATTTTTCTAAGTAAAGAAATCGTCAGAATTTTTCTAAGTTTCGAAATCGTCAGAATTTTCTAAGTACCGAAATTGTCAGAATTTTTCTAAGTACCGAAAAGGTCAGAAATTTTCTAAGTACCGAAAAGGTCAGAAATTTTCCAAGTACCGAAATCGTCAGAATTTTCTAAGTACCGAAATCGGCAGAATTTTTCTAAGTACCGAAAACGACAGAAATTTTCTAAGTACCGAAAACTTCTGATTGTTTTCTAAGTACCGAAATCGTCAGAATTTTTCTAAGTACCGTAAAGGTCAGAAATTTTCCAAGTACCGAAAAGGTCAGAAATTTTCTAAGTACCGAAATCGTCGGAATTTTTCTAAGTAAAGAAATCGTCAGAATTTTTCTAAGTACCAAAATCAACAGAATTTTTCTAAGTATCGAAAACTCCTGAATGTTTTCTAAGTACCGAAATCGTCAGAATTTTTCTAAGTACCGAAAAGGTCAGAAATTTTCTAAGTACCGAAAAGGTCAGAAATTTTCCAAGTACTGAAATCGTCAGAATTTTTCTAAGTACCGAAATCAACAGAATTTTTCTAAGTACCGAAAACTTCTGAATGTTTAATAAGTATCGAAATCGTAAGAATTTTTCTAAGTACCGAAAACGTCAGAAATTTTCTAAGTACCGAAGACTTCTGAATGTTTTCTAAGTACCAAAATCAACAGAATTTTTCTAAGTATCGAAATCATCAGAATTTTTCTAAGTACCAAAAACGACAGAAATTTTCTAAGTACCGAAAACTTCTGATTGTTTTCTAAGTTCCGAAATCGTCAGAATTTTGTAAGTACCGAAATCGTCGGAATTTTTCTAAGTACCGAAATCGTCAGAATTTTTCTAAGTACCGATAACGTCAGAAATTTTCTAAGTACCGAAAACTTCTGAATGTTTTCTAAGCACCGAAAAAGGCAGAAATTTTCTGAGTACCGAAATCGACAGAATTTTACTAAGTACCGAAATCAACAGAATTTTTCTAAGTACCGAATTCGACAGAATTTTTCTAAGTACCGAAAACTTCTGATTGTTTTCTAAGTTTCGAAATCGTCAGAATTTTGTAAGTACCGAAATCGTCGGAATTTTTCTAAGTACCGAAATCGTCAGAATTTTTCTAAGTGCCGAAATCATTAGAATTTTTCTAAGTACCGAAATCGGCAGAATTTTTCTAAGTACCGAAAAAGTCAGAAATTTTCTAAGTATCGATAACTTCTGAATGTTTTCTAAGTGCCGAAATCATTAGAATTTTTCTAAGTACCGAAATCGTCGGAATTTTTCTAAGTACCGAAATCGTCAGAATTTTTCTAAGTGCCGAAATCATTAGAATTTTTCTAAGTACCGAAATCGGCAGAATTTTTCTAAGTACAGAAATCGTCAGAATTTTTCTAAGTACCGATAACGTCAGAAATTTTCTAAGTACCGAAAACTTCTGAATGTTTTCTAAGTACCGAAAAAGGCAGAAATTTTCTGAGTACCGAAATCGTCAGAATTTTACTAAGTACCGAAATCAACAGAATTTTTCAAAGTACCGAAATCGTCAGAATTTTTCTAAGTACCGAAAACTTCTGAATGTTTAATAAGTATCGAAATCGTAAGAATTTTTCTAAGTACCGAAAACGTCAGAAATTTTCTAAGTACCGAAGACTTCTGAATGTTTTCTAAGTACCGAAATCGACAGAATTTTTCTAAGTACCGAAATCCTCAGAATTTTTCTAAGTTTCGAAATCGTCAGAATTTTCTAAGTACCGAAATCGTCAGAATTTTTCTAAGTAAAGAAATCGTCAGAATTTTTCTAAGTTTCGAAATCGTCAGAATTTTCTAAGTACCGAAATTGTCAGAATTTTTCTAAGTACCGAAAAGGTCAGAAATTTTCTAAGTACCGAAAAGGTCAGAAATTTTCCAAGTACCGAAATCGTCAGAATTTTCTAAGTACCGAAATCGGCAGAATTTTTCTAAGTACCGAAAACGACAGAAATTTTCTAAGTACCGAAAACTTCTGATTGTTTTCTAAGTACCGAAATCGTCAGAATTTTTCTAAGTACCGTAAAGGTCAGAAATTTTCCAAGTACCGAAAAGGTCAGAAATTTTCTAAGTACCGAAATCGTCGGAATTTTTCTAAGTAAAGAAATCGTCAGAATTTTTCTAAGTACCAAAATCAACAGAATTTTTCTAAGTATCGAAAACTTCTGAATGTTTTCTAAGTACCGAAATCGTCAGAATTTTTCTAAGTACCGAAAAGGTCAGAAATTTTCTAAGTACCGAAAAGGTCAGAAATTTTCCAAGTACTGAAATCGTCAGAATTTTTCTAAGTACCGATAACGTCAGAAATTTTCTAAGTACCGAAATCGTCAGAAATTTTCTAAGTACCGAAAACATCCGAGTCTTTTCTAAGTACCGAAATCGACAGAATTTTTCTAAGTACCGAAATCAACAGAATTTTTCTAAGTACCGAAAACTTCTGAATGTTTAATAAGTATCGAAATCGTAAGAATTTTTCTAAGTACCGAAAACGTCAGAAATTTTCTAAGTACCGAAGACTTCTGAATGTTTTCTAAGTACCGAAATCGACAGAATTTTTCTAAGTACCGAAAACTTCTGATTGTTTTCTAAGTTCCGAAATCGTCAGAATTTTGTAAGTACCGAAATCGTCGGAATTTTTCTAAGTACCGAAATCGTCAGAATTTTTCTAAGTACCGATAACGTCAGAAATTTTCTAAGTACCGAAAACTTCTGAATGTTTTCTAAGCACCGAAAAAGGCAGAAATTTTCTGAGTACCGAAATCGACAGAATTTTACTAAGTACCGAAATCAACAGAATTTTTCTAAGTACCGAATTCGACAGAATTTTTCTAAGTACCGAAAACTTCTGATTGTTTTCTAAGTTTCGAAATCGTCAGAATTTTGTAAGTACCGAAATCGTCGGAATTTTTCTAAGTACCGAAATCGTCAGAATTTTTCTAAGTGCCGAAATCATTAGAATTTTTCTAAGTACCGAAATCGGCAGAATTTTTCTAAGTACCGAAAAAGTCAGAAATTTTCTAAGTACCGATAACGTCAGAAATTTTCTAAGTACCGAAAACTTCTGAATGTTTTCTAAGCACCGAAAAAGGCAGAAATTTTCTGAGTACCGAAATCGACAGAATTTTACTAAGTACCGAAATCAACAGAATTTTTCTAAGTACCGAATTCGACAGAATTTTTCTAAGTACCGAAAACTTCTGATTGTTTTCTAAGTTTCGAAATCGTCAGAATTTTGTAAGTACCGAAATCGTCAGAATTTTTCTAAGTACCGAAAAGGTCAGAAATTTTCTAAGTACCGAAAAGGTCAGAAATTTTCCAAGTACCGAAATCGTCAGAATTTTCTAAGTACCGAAATCGGCAGAATTTTTCTAAGTACCGAAAACGACAGAAATTTTCTAAGTACCGAAAACTTCTGATTGTTTTCTAAGTACCGAAATCGTCAGAATTTTTCTAAGTACCGTAAAGGTCAGAAATTTTCCAAGTACCGAAAAGGTCAGAAATTTTCTAAGTACCGAAATCGTCGGAATTTTTCTAAGTAAAGAAATCGTCAGAATTTTTCTAAGTACCAAAATCAACAGAATTTTTCTAAGTATCGAAAACTTCTGAATGTTTTCTAAGTACCGAAATCGTCAGAATTTTTCTAAGTACCGAAAAGGTCAGAAATTTTCTAAGTACCGAAAAGGTCAGAAATTTTCCAAGTACTGAAATCGTCAGAATTTTTCTAAGTACCGATAACGTCAGAAATTTTCTAAGTACCGAAATCGTCAGAAATTTTCTAAGTACCGAAAACATCCGAGTCTTTTCTAAGTACCGAAATCGACAGAATTTTTCTAAGTACCGAAATCAACAGAATTTTTCTAAGTACCGAAAACTTCTGAATGTTTAATAAGTATCGAAATCGTAAGAATTTTTCTAAGTACCGAAAACGTCAGAAATTTTCTAAGTACCGAAGACTTCTGAATGTTTTCTAAGTACCGAAATCGACAGAATTTTTCTAAGTACCGAAAACTTCTGATTGTTTTCTAAGTTCCGAAATCGTCAGAATTTTGTAAGTACCGAAATCGTCGGAATTTTTCTAAGTACCGAAATCGTCAGAATTTTTCTAAGTACCGATAACGTCAGAAATTTTCTAAGTACCGAAAACTTCTGAATGTTTTCTAAGCACCGAAAAAGGCAGAAATTTTCTGAGTACCGAAATCGACAGAATTTTACTAAGTACCGAAATCAACAGAATTTTTCTAAGTACCGAATTCGACAGAATTTTTCTAAGTACCGAAAACTTCTGATTGTTTTCTAAGTTTCGAAATCGTCAGAATTTTGTAAGTACCGAAATCGTCGGAATTTTTCTAAGTACCGAAATCGTCAGAATTTTTCTAAGTGCCGAAATCATTAGAATTTTTCTAAGTACCGAAATCGGCAGAATTTTTCTAAGTACCGAAAAAGTCAGAAATTTTCTAAGTACCGATAACGTCAGAAATTTTCTAAGTACCGAAAACTTCTGAATGTTTTCTAAGCACCGAAAAAGGCAGAAATTTTCTGAGTACCGAAATCGACAGAATTTTACTAAGTACCGAAATCAACAGAATTTTTCTAAGTACCGAATTCGACAGAATTTTTCTAAGTACCGAAAACTTCTGATTGTTTTCTAAGTTTCGAAATCGTCAGAATTTTGTAAGTACCGAAATCGTCAGAATTTTTCTAAGTACCGAAAAGGTCAGAAATTTTCTAAATACCGAAAAGGTCAGAAATTTTCCAAGTACCGAAATCGTCAGAATTTTCTAAGTACCGAAATCGGCAGAATTTTTCTAAGTACCGAAAACGACAGAAATTTTCTAAGTACCGAAAACTTCTGATTGTTTTCTAAGTACCGAAATCGTCAGAATTTTTCTAAGTACCGTAAAGGTCAGAAATTTTCCAAGTACCGAAAAGGTCAGAAATTTTCTAAGTACCGAAATCGTCGGAATTTTTCTAAGTAAAGAAATCGTCAGAATTTTTCTAAGTACCAAAATCAACAGAATTTTTCTAAGTATCGAAAACTTCTGAATGTTTTCTAAGTACCGAAATCGTCAGAATTTTTCTAAGTACCGAAAAGGTCAGAAATTTTCAAAGTACCGAAAAGGTCAGAAATTTTCCAAGTACTGAAATCGTCAGAATTTTTCTAAGTACCGATAACGTCAGAAATTTTCTAAGTACCGAAATCGTCAGAAATTTTCTAAGTACCCAAAACATCCGAGTCTTTTCTAAGTACCGAATTCGACAGAATTTTTCTAAGTACCGAAATCAACAGAATTTTTCTAAGTACCGAAATCGGCAGAATTTTTCTAAGTACCGAAAACTTCTGTATGTTTAATAAGTATCGAAATCGTAAGAATTTTTCTAAGTACCGAAAACGTCAGAAATTTTCTAAGTACCGAAGACTTCTGAATGTTTTCTAAGTACCGAAATCGACAGAATTTTTCTAAGTACCGAAAACGTCAAATATTTTCTAAGTACCGAAAAGGTCAGAAATTTTCTAAGTACCAAAATCAACAGAATTTTTCTAAGTACCGAAATCATCAGAATTTTTCTAAGTACCAAAAACGACAGAAATTTTCTAAGTACCGAAAACTTCTGATTGTTTTCTAAGTTCCGAAATCGTCAGAATTTTGTAAGTACCGAAATCGTCGGAATTTTTCTAAGTACCGAAATCGTCAGAATTTTTCTAAGTACCGATAACGTCAGAAATTTTCTAAGTACCGAAAACTTCTGAATGTTTTCTAAGCACCGAAAAAGGCAGAAATTTTCTGAGTACCGAAATCGACAGAATTTTACTAAGTACCGAAATCAACAGAATTTTTCTAAGTACCGAATTCGACAGAATTTTTCTAAGTACCGAAAACTTCTGATTGTTTTCTAAGTTTCGAAATCGTCAGAATTTTGTAAGTACCGAAATCGTCGGAATTTTTCTAAGTACCGAAATCGTCAGAATTTTTCTAAGTACCGAAAAAGTCAGAAATTTTCTAAGTATCGATAACTTCTGAATGTTTTCTAAGTGCCGAAATCATTAGAATTTTTCAAAGTACCGAAATCGTCGGAATTTTTCTAAGTACCGAAATCGTCAGAATTTTTCTAAGTGCCGAAATCATTAGAATTTTTCTAAGTACCGAAATCGGCAGAATTTTTCTAAGTACCGAAATCGTCAGAATTTTTCTAAGTACCGATAACGTCAGAAATTTTCTAAGTACCGAAAACTTCTGAATGTTTTCTAAGTACAGAAAAAGGCAGAAATTTTCTGAGTACCGAAATCGTCAGAATTTTACTAAGTACCGAAATCAACAGAATTTTTCAAAGTACCGAAATCGTCAGAATTTTTCTAAGTACCGAAAACTTCTGAATGTTTAATAAGTATCGAAATCGTAAGAATTTTTCTAAGTACCGAAAACGTCAGAAATTTTCTAAGTACCGAAAAGGTCAGAAATTTTCTAAGTACCAAAATCAACAGAATTTTTCTAAGTACCGAAATCATCAGAATTTTTCTAAGTGCCGAAATCATTAGCATTTTTCTAAGTACCGAAATCGGCAGAAATTTTCTAAGTACCGAAGACTTCTGAATGTTTTCTAAGTACCAAAAACGACAGAAATTTTCTAAGTACCGAAAACTTCTGATTGTTTTCTAAGCTCCGAAATCGTCAGAATTTTGTAAGTACCGAAATCGTCGGAATTTTTCTAAGTACCGAAATCGTCAGAATTTTTCTAAGTGCCGAAATCATTAGCATTTTTCTAAGTACCGAAATCGGCAGAATTTTTCGAAGTACCGAAAAAGTCAGAAATTTTCTAAGTATCGATAACTTCTGAATGTTTTCTAAGTACCGAAATCGTCAGAATTTTTCTAAGTACCGAAAAGGTCAGAAATTTTCTAAGTACCGAAAAGGTTAGAAATTTTCCAAGTACCGAAATCGTCAGAATTTTCTAAGTACTGAAAAGGTCAGAAATTTTCTAAGTACCGAAATCGTCAGAATTTTTCTAAGTACCGAAATCATCAGAATTTTTCTAAGTACCGAAATCGTCAAAATTTTCTAAGTACCGAAGACTTCTGAATGTTTTCTAAGTACCAAAAACGACAGAAATTTTCTAAGTACCGAAAACTTCTGATTGTTTTCTAAGCTCCGAAATCGTCAGAATTTTGTAAGTACCGAAATCGTCGGAATTTTTCTAAGTACCGAAATCGTCAGAATTTTTCTAAGTGCCGAAATCATTAGCATTTTTCTAAGTACCGAAATCGGCAGAATTTTTCGAAGTACCGAAAAAGTCAGAAATTTTCTAAGTATCGATAACTTCTGAATGTTTTCTAAGTACCGAAATCGACAGAATGTTTCTAAGTACCGAAAACGTCAGATATTTTCTAAGTACCGAAAAGGTCAGAAATTTTCTAAATACCGAAATCTTCAGAATTTTTCTAAGTACCGAAATCTTTAGAATTTTTCAAAGTACCGAAATCGGCAGAATTTTTCTAAGTACCGAAAAAGTAGAAATTTTCGAAGTATCGATAACTTCTGAATGTTTTCTAAGTACCGAAATCGTCAGAATTTTTCTAAGTACCGAAAAGGTCAGAAATTTTCTAAGTACCGAAAAGGTCAGAAATTTTCCAAGTACCGAAATCGTCAGAATTTTCTAAGTACCGAAAACGACAGAAATTTTTTAAGCAACGAAAACTTCTGATTGTTTTCTAAGTTCCGAAATCGTCAGAATTTTCTAAGTACCGAAATCGTCGGAATTTTTCTAAGTAACGAAATCGTCAGAATTTTTCTGTGTACCGAAAAAGTCAGAAATTTTCTAAGTATCGATAACTTCTGAATGTTTTCTAAGTATCGAAATCGTCAGAATTTTTCTAAGTACCGAAAAGGTCAGAAATTTTCCAAGTACCGAAATCGTCAGAATTTTCTAAGTACCGAAATCGTCAGAATTTTTCTATGTACCGAAATCATTAGAATTTTTCCAAGTACCGAAATCGGCTGAATTTTTCTAAGTACCGAAAAGGTCAGAAATTTTCTAAGTACCGAAAAGGTCAGAAATTTTCCAAATACCGAAATCGTCAGAATTTTTCAAAGTACCGAAAACCACAGAATTTTTCTAAGTAACGAAGTCAACAGAATTTTTCTAAGTACTGAAATCGGCAGAATTTTTCTAAGTACCGAAAACGTCAGAAATTTTTTAAGTACCGAAAACATCCGAGTCTTTTCTAAGTACCGAAATCGACAGAATTTTTCTAAGTACCGAAATCAACAGAATTTTCCAAAGTACCGAAATCGGCAGAATTTTTCTAAGTACCGAAAACTTCTGAATGTTTAATAAGTATCGAAATCGTAAGAATTTTTCTAAGTACCGAAAACGTCAGAAATTTTCTAAGTACCGAAAAGGTCAGAAATTTTCCAAGTACTGAAATCGTCAGAATTTTTCTAAGTACCGATAACGTCAGAAATTTTCTAAGTACCGAAATCGTCAGAAATTTTCTAAGTACCGAAAACATCCGAGTCTTTTCTAAGTACCGAAATCGACAGAATTTTTCTAAGTACCGAAATCAACAGAATTTTTCTAAGTACCGAAAACTTCTGAATGTTTAATAAGTATCGAAATCGTAAGAATTTTTCTAAGTACCGAAAACGTCAGAAATTTTCTAAGTACCGAAGACTTCTGAATGTTTTCTAAGTACCGAAATCGACAGAATTTTTCTAAGTACCGAAAACTTCTGATTGTTTTCTAAGTTCCGAAATCGTCAGAATTTTGTAAGTACCGAAATCGTCGGAATTTTTCTAAGTACCGAAATCGTCAGAATTTTTCTAAGTACCGATAACGTCAGAAATTTTCTAAGTACCGAAAACTTCTGAATGTTTTCTAAGCACCGAAAAAGGCAGAAATTTTCTGAGTACCGAAATCGACAGAATTTTACTAAGTACCGAAATCAACAGAATTTTTCTAAGTACCGAATTCGACAGAATTTTTCTAAGTACCGAAAACTTCTGATTGTTTTCTAAGTTTCGAAATCGTCAGAATTTTGTAAGTACCGAAATCGTCGGAATTTTTCTAAGTACCGAAATCGTCAGAATTTTTCTAAGTGCCGAAATCATTAGAATTTTTCTAAGTACCGAAATCGGCAGAATTTTTCTAAGTACCGAAAAAGTCAGAAATTTTCTAAGTACCGATAACGTCAGAAATTTTCTAAGTACCGAAAACTTCTGAATGTTTTCTAAGCACCGAAAAAGGCAGAAATTTTCTGAGTACCGAAATCGACAGAATTTTACTAAGTACCGAAATCAACAGAATTTTTCTAAGTACCGAATTCGACAGAATTTTTCTAAGTACCGAAAACTTCTGATTGTTTTCTAAGTTTCGAAATCGTCAGAATTTTGTAAGTACCGAAATCGTCAGAATTTTTCTAAGTACCGAAAAGGTCAGAAATTTTCTAAATACCGAAAAGGTCAGAAATTTTCCAAGTACCGAAATCGTCAGAATTTTCTAAGTACCGAAATCGGCAGAATTTTTCTAAGTACCGAAAACGACAGAAATTTTCTAAGTACCGAAAACTTCTGATTGTTTTCTAAGTACCGAAATCGTCAGAATTTTTCTAAGTACCGTAAAGGTCAGAAATTTTCCAAGTACCGAAAAGGTCAGAAATTTTCTAAGTACCGAAATCGTCGGAATTTTTCTAAGTAAAGAAATCGTCAGAATTTTTCTAAGTACCAAAATCAACAGAATTTTTCTAAGTATCGAAAACTTCTGAATGTTTTCTAAGTACCGAAATCGTCAGAATTTTTCTAAGTACCGAAAAGGTCAGAAATTTTCAAAGTACCGAAAAGGTCAGAAATTTTCCAAGTACTGAAATCGTCAGAATTTTTCTAAGTACCGATAACGTCAGAAATTTTCTAAGTACCGAAATCGTCAGAAATTTTCTAAGTACCCAAAACATCCGAGTCTTTTCTAAGTACCGAATTCGACAGAATTTTTCTAAGTACCGAAATCAACAGAATTTTTCTAAGTACCGAAATCGGCAGAATTTTTCTAAGTACCGAAAACTTCTGTATGTTTAATAAGTATCGAAATCGTAAGAATTTTTCTAAGTACCGAAAACGTCAGAAATTTTCTAAGTACCGAAGACTTCTGAATGTTTTCTAAGTACCGAAATCGACAGAATTTTTCTAAGTACCGAAAACGTCAAATATTTTCTAAGTACCGAAAAGGTCAGAAATTTTCTAAGTACCAAAATCAACAGAATTTTTCTAAGTACCGAAATCATCAGAATTTTTCTAAGTACCAAAAACGACAGAAATTTTCTAAGTACCGAAAACTTCTGATTGTTTTCTAAGTTCCGAAATCGTCAGAATTTTGTAAGTACCGAAATCGTCGGAATTTTTCTAAGTACCGAAATCGTCAGAATTTTTCTAAGTACCGATAACGTCAGAAATTTTCTAAGTACCGAAAACTTCTGAATGTTTTCTAAGCACCGAAAAAGGCAGAAATTTTCTGAGTACCGAAATCGACAGAATTTTACTAAGTACCGAAATCAACAGAATTTTTCTAAGTACCGAATTCGACAGAATTTTTCTAAGTACCGAAAACTTCTGATTGTTTTCTAAGTTTCGAAATCGTCAGAATTTTGTAAGTACCGAAATCGTCGGAATTTTTCTAAGTACCGAAATCGTCAGAATTTTTCTAAGTACCGAAAAAGTCAGAAATTTTCTAAGTATCGATAACTTCTGAATGTTTTCTAAGTGCCGAAATCATTAGAATTTTTCAAAGTACCGAAATCGTCGGAATTTTTCTAAGTACCGAAATCGTCAGAATTTTTCTAAGTGCCGAAATCATTAGAATTTTTCTAAGTACCGAAATCGGCAGAATTTTTCTAAGTACCGAAATCGTCAGAATTTTTCTAAGTACCGAAATCGGCAGAAATTTTCTAAGTACCGAAGACTTCTGAATGTTTTCTAAGTACCAAAAACGACAGAAATTTTCTAAGTACCGAAAACTTCTGATTGTTTTCTAAGCTCCGAAATCGTCAGAATTTTGTAAGTACCGAAATCGTCGGAATTTTTCTAAGTACCGAAATCGTCAGAATTTTTCTAAGTGCCGAAATCATTAGCATTTTTCTAAGTACCGAAATCGGCAGAATTTTTCGAAGTACCGAAAAAGTCAGAAATTTTCTAAGTATCGATAACTTCTGAATGTTTTCTAAGTACCGAAATCGTCAGAATTTTTCTAAGTACCGAAAAGGTCAGAAATTTTCTAAGTACCGAAAAGGTTAGAAATTTTCCAAGTACCGAAATCGTCAGAATTTTCTAAGTACTGAAAAGGTCAGAAATTTTCTAAGTACCGAAATCGTCAGAATTTTTCTAAGTACCGAAATCATCAGAATTTTTCTAAGTACCGAAATCGTCAAAATTTTCTAAGTACCGAAGACTTCTGAATGTTTTCTAAGTACCAAAAACGACAGAAATTTTCTAAGTACCGAAAACTTCTGATTGTTTTCTAAGCTCCGAAATCGTCAGAATTTTGTAAGTACCGAAATCGTCGGAATTTTTCTAAGTACCGAAATCGTCAGAATTTTTCTAAGTGCCGAAATCATTAGCATTTTTCTAAGTACCGAAATCGGCAGAATTTTTCGAAGTACCGAAAAAGTCAGAAATTTTCTAAGTATCGATAACTTCTGAATGTTTTCTAAGTACCGAAATCGACAGAATGTTTCTAAGTACCGAAAACGTCAGATATTTTCTAAGTACCGAAAAGGTCAGAAATTTTCTAAATACCGAAATCTTCAGAATTTTTCTAAGTACCGAAATCTTTAGAATTTTTCAAAGTACCGAAATCGGCAGAATTTTTCTAAGTACCGAAAAAGTAGAAATTTTCGAAGTATCGATAACTTCTGAATGTTTTCTAAGTACCGAAATCGTCAGAATTTTTCTAAGTACCGAAAAGGTCAGAAATTTTCTAAGTACCGAAAAGGTCAGAAATTTTCCAAGTACCGAAATCGTCAGAATTTTCTAAGTACCGAAATCGGCAGAATTTTTCTAAGTACCGAAAACGACAGAAATTTTTTAAGCAACGAAAACTTCTGATTGTTTTCTAAGTCCCGAAAAAGGCAGAAATTTTCTGAGTACCGAAATCGTCGGAATTTTTCTAAGTACCGAAAACGTCAGAAATTTTCTAAGTACCGAAAACTTCCTAGTCTTTTCTAAGTACCGAAATCGACAGAATTTTTCTAAGTACCGAAATCGGGAGAATTTTTCTAAGTACCGAAAACGACAGAAATTTTCTAAGTACCGAAAACTTCTGATTGTTTTCTAAGTTCCGAAATCGTCAGAATTTTCTAAGTACCGAAATCGTCGGAATTTTTCTAAGTAACGAAATCGTCAGAATTTTTCTGTGTACCGAAAAAGTCAGAAATTTTCTAAGTATCGATAACTTCTGAATGTTTTCTAAGTATCGAAATCGTCAGAATTTTTCTAAGTACCGAAAAGGTCAGAAATTTTCCAAGTACCGAAATCGTCAGAATTTTCTAAGTACCGAAATCGTCAGAATTTTTCTATGTACCGAAATCATTAGAATTTTTCCAAGTACCGAAATCGGCTGAATTTTTCTAAGTACCGAAAAGGTCAGAAATTTTCTAAGTACCGAAAAGGTCAGAAATTTTCCAAATACCGAAATCGTCAGAATTTTTCAAAGTACCGAAAACCACAGAATTTTTCTAAGTAACGAAGTCAACAGAATTTTTCTAAGTACTGAAATCGGCAGAATTTTTCTAAGTACCGAAAACGTCAGAAATTTTTTAAGTACCGAAAACATCCGAGTCTTTTCTAAGTACCGAAATCGACAGAATTTTTCTAAGTACCGAAATCAACAGAATTTTCCAAAGTACCGAAATCGGCAGAATTTTTCTAAGTACCGAAAACTTCTGAATGTTTAATAAGTATCGAAATCGTAAGAATTTTTCTAAGTACCGAAAACGTCAGAAATTTTCTAAGTACCGAAGACTTCTGAATGTTTTCTAAGTACCGAAATCGACAGAATTTTTCTAAGTACCGAAAACCTCAAATATTTTCTAAGTACCGAAAAGGTCAGAAATTTTCTAAGTACCAAAATCAACAGAATTTTTCTAAGTACCGAAATCATCAGAATTTTTCTAAGTACCAAAAACGACAGAAATTTTCTAAGTACCGAAAACTTCTGATTGTTTTCTAAGCTCCGAAATCGTCAGAATTTTGTAAGTACCGAAATCGTCGGAATTTTTCTAAGTACCGAAATCGTCAGAATTTTTCTAAGTGCCGAAATCATTAGCATTTTTCTAAGTACCGAAATCGGCAGAATTTTTCGAAGTACCGAAAAAGTCAGAAATTTTCTAAGTATCGATAACTTCTGAATGTTTTCTAAGTTTCGAAATCGTCAGAATTTTCTAAGTACCGAAATCGTCAGAATTTTTCTAAGTAAAGAAATCGTCAGAATTTTTCTAAGTTTCGAAATCGTCAGAATTTTCTAAGTACCGAAATTGTCAGAATTTTTCTAAGTACCGAAAAGGTCAGAAATTTTCTAAGTACCGAAAAGGTCAGAAATTTTCCAAGTACCGAAATCGTCAGAATTTTCTAAGTACCGAAATCGGCAGAATTTTTCTAAGTACCGAAAACGACAGAAATTTTCTAAGTACCGAAAACTTCTGATTGTTTTCTAAGTACCGAAATCGTCAGAATTTTTCTAAGTACCGTAAAGGTCAGAAATTTTCCAAGTACCGAAAAGGTCAGAAATTTTCTAAGTACCGAAATCGTCGGAATTTTTCTAAGTACCGATAACGTCAGAAATTTTCTAAGTACCGAAATCGTCAGAAATTTTCTAAGTACCGAAAACTTCTGAATGTTTAATAAGTATCGAAATCGTAAGAATTTTTCTAAGTACCGAAAACGTCAGAAATTTTCTAAGTACCAAAATCAACAGAATTTTTCTAAGTATCGAAAACTTCTGAATGTTTTCTAAGTACCGAAATCGTCAGAATTTTTCTAAGTACCGAAAAGGTCAGAAATTTTCTAAGTACCGAAAAGGTCAGAAATTTTCCAAGTACTGAAATCGTCAGAATTTTTCTAAGTACCGATAACGTCAGAAATTTTCTAAGTACCGAAATCGTCAGAAATTTTCTAAGTACCGAAAACATCCGAGTCTTTTCTAAGTACCGAAATCGACAGAATTTTTCTAAGTACCGAAATCAACAGAATTTTTCTAAGTACCGAAAACTTCTGAATGTTTAATAAGTATCGAAATCGTAAGAATTTTTCTAAGTACCGAAAACGTCAGAAATTTTCTAAGTACCGAAGACTTCTGAATGTTTTCTAAGTACCAAAATCAACAGAATTTTTCTAAGTATCAAAATCATCAGAATTTTTCTAAGTACCAAAAACGACAGAAATTTTCTAAGTACCGAAAACTTCTGATTGTTTTCTAAGTTCCGAAATCGTCAGAATTTTGTAAGTACCGAAATCGTCGGAATTTTTCTAAGTACCGAAATCGTCAGAATTTTTCTAAGTACCGATAACGTCAGAAATTTTCTAAGTACCGAAAACTTCTGAATGTTTTCTAAGCACCGAAAAAGGCAGAAATTTTCTGAGTACCGAAATCGACAGAATTTTACTAAGTACCGAAATCAACAGAATTTTTCTAAGTACCGAATTCGACAGAATTTTTCTAAGTACCGAAAACTTCTGATTGTTTTCTAAGTTTCGAAATCGTCAGAATTTTGTAAGTACCGAAATCGTCGGAATTTTTCTAAGTACCGAAATCGTCAGAATTTTTCTAAGTGCCGAAATCATTAGAATTTTTCTAAGTACCGAAATCGGCAGAATTTTTCTAAGTACCGAAAAAGTCAGAAATTTTCTAAGTATCGATAACTTCTGAATGTTTTCTAAGTGCCGAAATCATTAGAATTTTTCTAAGTACCGAAATCGTCGGAATTTTTCTAAGTACCGAAATCGTCAGAATTTTTCTAAGTGCCGAAATCATTAGAATTTTTCTAAGTACCGAAATCGGCAGAATTTTTCTAAGTACAGAAATCGTCAGAATTTTTCTAAGAACCGATAACGTCAGAAATTTTCTAAGTACCGAAAACTTCTGAATGTTTTCTAAGTACCGAAAAAGGCAGAAATTTTCTGAGTACCGAAATCGTCAGAATTTTACTAAGTACCGAAATCAACAGAATTTTTCAAAGTACCGAAATCGTCAGAATTTTTCTAAGTACCGAAAACTTCTGAATGTTTAATAAGTATCGAAATCGTAAGAATTTTTCTAAGTACCGAAAACGTCAGAAATTTTCTAAGTACCGAAGACTTCTGAATGTTTTCTAAGTACCGAAATCGACAGAATTTTTCTAAGTACCGAAATCCTCAGAATTTTTCTAAGTACCGAAATCGTCAGAATTTTTCTAAGTACCGAAATCATCAGAATTTTTCTAAGTACCGAAATCGTCAAAATTTTCTAAGTACCGAAATCGTCGGAATTTTTCTAAGTACCGAAATCGTCAGAATTTTTCTAAGTACCGAAATCATCAGAATTTTTCTAAGTTTCGAAATCGTCAGAATTTTCTAAGTACCGAAATCGTCAGAATTTTTCTAAGTAAAGAAATCGTCAGAATTTTTCTAAGTTTCGAAATCGTCAGAATTTTCTAAGTACCGAAATTGTCAGAATTTTTCTAAGTACCGAAAAGGTCAGAAATTTTCTAAGTACCGAAAAGGTCAGAAATTTTCCAAGTACCGAAATCGTCAGAATTTTCTAAGTACCGAAATCGGCAGAATTTTTCTAAGTACCGAAAACGACAGAAATTTTCTAAGTACCGAAAACTTCTGATTGTTTTCTAAGTACCGAAATCGTCAGAATTTTTCTAAGTACCGTAAAGGTCAGAAATTTTCCAAGTACCGAAAAGGTCAGAAATTTTCTAAGTACCGAAATCGTCGGAATTTTTCTAAGTAAAGAAATCGTCAGAATTTTTCTAAGTACCAAAATCAACAGAATTTTTCTAAGTATCGAAAACTTCTGAATGTTTTCTAAGTACCGAAATCGTCAGAATTTTTCTAAGTACCGAAAAGGTCAGAAATTTTCTAAGTACCGAAAAGGTCAGAAATTTTCCAAGTACTGAAATCGTCAGAATTTTTCTAAGTACCGATAACGTCAGAAATTTTCTAAGTACCGAAATCGTCAGAAATTTTCTAAGTACCGAAAACATCCGAGTCTTTTCTAAGTACCGAAATCGACAGAATTTTTCTAAGTACCGAAATCAACAGAATTTTTCTAAGTACCGAAAACTTCTGAATGTTTAATAAGTATCGAAATCGTAAGAATTTTTCTAAGTACCGAAAACGTCAGAAATTTTCTAAGTACCGAAAACTTCTGATTGTTTTCTAAGTTCCGAAATCGTCAGAATTTTGTAAGCACCGAAATCGTCGGAATTTTTCTAAGTACCGAAATCGTCAGAATTTTTCTAAGTACCGATAACGTCAGAAATTTTCTAAGTACCGAAAACTTCTGAATGTTTTCTAAGCACCGAAAAAGGCAGAAATTTTCTGAGTACCGAAATCGACAGAATTTTACTAAGTACCGAAATCAACAGAATTTTTCTAAGTACCGAATTCGACAGAATTTTTCTAAGTACCGAAAACTTCTGATTGTTTTCTAAGTTTCGAAATCGTCAGAATTTTGTAAGTACCGAAATCGTCGGAATTTTTCTAAGTACCGAAATCGTCAGAATTTTTCTAAGTGCCGAAATCATTAGAATTTTTCTAAGTACCGAAATCGGCAGAATTTTTCTAAGTACCGAAAAAGTCAGAAATTTTCTAAGTATCGATAACTTCTGAATGTTTTCTAAGTGCCGAAATCATTAGAATTTTTCTAAGTACCGAAATCGGCAGAATTTTTCTAAGTACAGAAATCGTCAGAATTTTTCTAAGTACCGATAACGTCAGAAATTTTCTAAGTACCGAAAACTTCTGAATGTTTTCTAAGTACCGAAAAAGGCAGAAATTTTCTGAGTACCGAAATCGTCAGAATTTTACTAAGTACCGAAATCAACAGAATTTTTCAAAGTACCGAATTCGTCAGAATTTTTCTAAGTACCGAAAACTTCTGAATGTTTAATAAGTATCGAAATCGTAAGAATTTTTCTAAGTACCGAAAACGTCAGAAATTTTCTAAGTACCGAAGACTTCTGAATGTTTTCTAAGTACCGAAATCGACAGAATTTTTCTAAGTACCGAAAACGTCAAATATTTTCTAAGTACCGAAAAGGTCAGAAATTTTCTAAGTACCCAAATCAACAGAATTTTTCTAAGTACCGAAATCATCAGAATTTTTCTAAGTGCCGAAATCATTAGCATTTTTCTAAGTACCGAAATCGGCAGAAATTTTCTAAGTACCGAAGACTTCTGAATGTTTTCTAAGTACCAAAAACGACAGAAATTTTCTAAGTACCGAAAACTTCTGAATGTTTAATAAGTATCGAAATCGTAAGAATTTTTCTAAGTACCGAAAACGTCAGAAATTTTCTAAGTACCGAAGACTTCTGAATGTTTTCTAAGTACCAAAAACGACAGAAATTTTCTAAGTACCGAAAACTTCTGATTGTTTTCTAAGCTCCGAAATCGTCAGAATTTTGTAAGTACCGAAATCGTCGGAATTTTTCTAAGTACCGAAATCGTCAGAATTTTTCTAAGTGCCGAAATCATTAGCATTTTTCTAAGTACCGAAATCGGCAGAATTTTTCGAAGTACCGAAAAAGTCAGAAATTTTCTAAGTATCGATAACTTCTGAATGTTTTCTAAGTACCGAAATCGTCAGAATTTTTCTAAGTACCGAAAAGGTCAGAAATTTTCTAAGTACCGAAAAGGTTAGAAATTTTCCAAGTACCGAAATCGTCAGAATTTTCTAAGTACTGAAAAGGTCAGAAATTTTCTAAGTACCGAAATCGTCAGAATTTTTCTAAGTACCGAAATCATCAGAATTTTTCTAAGTACCGAAATCGTCAAAATTTTCTAAGTACCGAAGACTTCTGAATGTTTTCTAAGTACCGAAATCGACAGAATGTTTCTAAGTACTGAAAACGTCAGATATTTTCTAAGTACCGAAAAGGTCAGAAATTTTCTAAATACCGAAATCTTCAGAATTTTTCTAAGTACCGAAAACGACAGAAATTTTTTAAGCAACGAAAACTTCTGATTGTTTTCTAAGTCCCGAAAAAGGCAGAAATTTTCTGAGTACCGAAATCGTCGGAATTTTTCTAAGTACCGAAAACGTCAGAAATTTTCTAAGTACCGAAAACTTCCGAGTCTTTTCTAAGTACCGAAATCGACAGAATTTTTCTAAGTACCGAAATCGGGAGAATTTTTCTAAGTACCGAAAACGACAGAAATTTTCTAAGTACCGAAAACTTCTGATTGTTTTCTAAGTTCCGAAATCGTCAGAATTTTCTAAGTACCGAAATCGTCGGAATTTTTCTAAGTAACGAAATCGTCAGAATTTTTCTGTGTACCGAAAAAGTCAGAAATTTTCTAAGTATCGATAACTTCTGAATGTTTTCTAAGTACCGAAATCGTCAGAACTTTTCTAAGTACCGAAAAGGTCAGAAATTTTCCAAGTACCGAAATCGTCAGAATTTTCTAAGTACCGAAATCGTCGGAATTTTTCTAAGTAAAGAAATCGTCAGAATTTTTCTAAGTTTCAAAATCAACAGAATTTTCCTAAGTATCGAAAAGGTCAGAAATTTTCTAAGTACCGAAAAGGTCAGAAATTTTCCAAGTACCGAAAAGGTCAGAAATTTTCTAAGTACCGAAATCGTCAGAATTTTTCTATGTACCGAAATCATTAGAATTTTTCCAAGTACCGAAATCGGCTGAATTTTTCTAAGTACCGAAAAGGTCAGAAATTTTCTAAGTACCGAAAAGGTCAGAAATTTTCCAAATACCGAAATCGTCAGAATTTTTCAAAGTACCGAAAACCACAGAATTTTTCTAAGTACCGAAAACGTCAGAAATTTTTTAAGTACCGAAAACATCCGAGTCTTTTCTAAGTACCGAAATCGACAGAATTTTTCTAAGTACCGAAATCAACAGAATTTTTCAAAGTACCGAAATCGGCAGAATTTTTCTAAGTACCGAAAACTTCTGAATGTTTAATAAGTATCGAAATCGTAAGAATTTTTCTAAGTACCGAAAACGTCAGAAATTTTCTAAGTACCGAAGACTTCTGAATGTTTTCTAAGTACCGAAATCGACAGAATTTTTCTAAGTACCGAAAACCTCAAATATTTTCTAAGTACCGAAAAGGTCAGAAATTTTCTAAGTACCAAAATCAACAGAATTTTTCAAAGTACCGAAATCGGCAGAATTTTTCTAAGTACCGAAAAAGTAGAAATTTTCGAAGTATCGATAACTTCTGAATGTTTTCTAAGTACCGAAATCGTCAGAATTTTTCTAAGTACCGAAAAGGTCAGAAATTTTCTAAGTACCGAAAAGGTCAGAAATTTTCCAAGTACCGAAATCGTCAGAATTTTCTAAGTACCGAAATCGGCAGAATTTTTCTAAGTACCGAAAACGACAGAAATTTTCTAAGTACCGAAAACTTCTGATTGTTTTCTAAGTTCCGAAATCGTCAGAATTTTGTAAGTACCGAAATCGTCAGAATTTTTCTAAGTGCCGAAATCATTAGAATTTTTCTAAGTACCGAAATCGGCAGAATTTTTCTAAGTACCGAAAAAGTCAGAAATTTTCTAAGTATCGATAACTTATGAATGTTTTCTAAGTACCGAAATCGTCAGAATTTTTCTAAGTACCGAAAAGGTCAGAAATTTTCTAAGTACCGAAAAGGTCAGAAATTTTCCAAGTACCGAAATCGTCAGAATTTTCTAAGTACCGAAAAGGTCAGAAATTTTCTAAGTACCGAAATCCTCAGAATTTTTCTAAGTACCGAAATCGTCAGAATTTTTCTAAGTACCGAAATCATCAGAATTTTTCTAAGTACCGAAATCGTCAAAATTTTCTAAGTACCGAAAACTTCTGATTGTTTTCTAAGTACCGAAATCGTCAGAATTTTTCTAAGTACCGTAAAGGTCAGAAATTTTCCAAGTACCGAAAAGGTCAGAAATTTTTTAAGTACCGAAATCGTCGGAATTTTTCTAAGTAAAGAAATCGTCAGAATTTTTCTAAGTACCAAAATCAACAGAATTTTTCTAAGTATCGAAAACTTCTGAATGTTTTCTAAGTACCGAAATCGTCAGAATTTTTCTAAGTACCGAAAAGGTCAGAAATTTTCTAAGTACCGAAAAGGTCAGAAATTTTCCAAGTACTGAAATCGTCAGAATTTTTCTAAGTACCGATAACGTCAGAAATTTTCTAAGTACCGAAATCGTCAGAAATTTTCTAAGTACCGAAAACATCCGAGTCTTTTCTAAGTACCGAAATCGACAGAATTTTTCTAAGTACCGAAATCAACAGAATTTTTCTAAGTACCGAAATCGGCAGAATTTTTCTAAGTACCGAAATTTTCTGAATGTTTAATAAGTATCGAAATCGTAAGAATTTTTCTAAGTACCGAAAACGTCAGAAATTTTCTAAGTACCGAAGACTTCTGAATGTTTTCTGAGTACCGAAATCGACAGAATTTTTCTAAGTACCGAAAACGTCAAATATTTTCTAAGTACCGAAAAGGTCAGAAATTTTCTAAGTACCAAAATCAACAGAATTTTTCTAAGTACCGAAATCATCAGAATTTTTCAAAGTACCGAAAACCACAGAATTTTTCTAAGTAACGAAATCAACAGAATTTTTCTAAGTACTGAAATCGGCAGAATTTTTCTAAGTACCGAAAACGTCAGAAATTTTTTAAGTACCGAAAACATCCGAGTCTTTTCTAAGTACCGAAATCGACAGAATTTTTCTAAGTACCGAAATCAACAGAATTTTTCAAAGTACCGAAATCGGCAGAATTTTTCTAAGTACGGAAAACTTCTGAATGTTTAATAAGTATCGAAATCGTAAGAATTTTTCTAAGTACCGAAATCGGCAGAAATTTTCTAAGTACCGAAGACTTCTGAATGTTTTCTAAGTACCAAAAACGACAGAAATTTTCTAAGTACCGAAAACTTCTGAATGTTTAATAAGTATCGAAATCGTAAGAATTTTTCTAAGTACCGAAAACGTCAGAAATTTTCTAAGTACCGAAGACTTCTGAATGTTTTCTAAGTACCAAAAACGACAGAAATTTTCTAAGTACCGAAAACTTCTGATTGTTTTCTAAGCTCCGAAATCGTCAGAATTTTGTAAGTACCGAAATCGTCGGAATTTTTCTAAGTACCGAAATCGTCAGAATTTTTCTAAGTGCCGAAATCATTAGCATTTTTCTAAGTACCGAAATCGGCAGAATTTTTCGAAGTACCGAAAAAGTCAGAAATTTTCTAAGTATCGATAACTTCTGAATGTTTTCTAAGTACCGAAATCGTCAGAATTTTTCTAAGTACCGGAAAGGTCAGAAATTTTCTAAGTACCGAAAAGGTCAGAAATTTTCCAAGTACCGAAATCGTCAGAATTTTCTAAGTACTGAAAAGGTCAGAAATTTTCTAAGTACCGAAATCGTCAGAATTTTTCTAAGTACCGAAATCGTCAAAATTTTCTAAGTACCGAAGACTTCTGAATGTTTTCTAAGTACCGAAATCGACAGAATGTTTCTAAGTCCCGAAAACGTCAGATATTTTCTAAGTACCGAAAAGGTCAGAAATTTTCTAAGTACCGAAATCTTCAGAATTTTTCTAAATACCGAAATCATTAGAATTTTTCAAAGTACCGAAATCGGCAGAATTTTTCTAAGTACCGAAAAAGTAGAAATTTTCGAAGTATCGATAACTTCTGAATGTTTTCTAAGTACCGAAATCGTCAGAATTTTTCTAAGTACCGAAAAGGTCAGAAATTTTCTAAGTACCGAAAAGGTCAGAAATTTTCCAAGTACCGAAATCGTCAGAATTTTCTAAGTACCGAAATCGGCAGAATTTTTCTAAGTACCGAAAACGACAGAAATTTTCTAAGTACCGAAAACTTCTGATTGTTTTCTAAGTACCGAAAAAGGCAGAAATTTTCTGAGTACCGAAATCGTCGGAATTTTTCTAAGTACCGAAAACGTCAGAAATTTTCTAAGTACCGAAAACTTCCGAGTCTTTTCTAAGTACCGAAATCGACAGGATTTTTCTAAGTACCGAAATCAAGAGAATTTTTCTAAGTACCGAAATCGGGAGAATTTTTCTAAGTACCGAAAACGACAGAAATTTTCTAAGTACCGAAAACTTCTGATTGTTTTCTAAGTTCCGAAATCGTCAGAATTTTCTAAGTACCGAAATCGTCGGAATTTTTCTAAGTAACGAAATCGTCAGAATTTTTCTGTGTACCGAAAAAGTCAGAAATTTTCTAAGTATCGATAACTTCTGAATGTTTTCTAAGTACCGAAATCGTCAGAAATTTTCTAAGTATCGAAAAGGTCAGAAATTTTCCAAGTACCGAAAAGGTCAGAAATTTTCTAAGTACCGAAATCGTCAGAATTTTTCTATGTACCGAAATCATTAGAATTTTTCCAAGTACCGAAATCGGCTGAATTTTTCTAAGTACCGAAAAGGTCAGAAATTTTCTAAGTACCGAAAAGGTCAGAAATTTTCCAAATACCGAAATCGTCATAATTTTTCAAAGTACCGAAAACCACAGAATTTTTCTAAGTAACGAAATCAACAGAATTTTTCTAAGTACTGAAATCGGCAGAATCTTTCTAAGTACCGAAAACGTCAGAAATTTTTTAAGTACCGAAAACATCCGAGTCTTTTCTAAGTACCGAAATCGACAGAATTTTTCTAAGTACCGAAATCAACAGAATTTTTCAAAGTACCGAAATCGGCAGAATTTTTCTAAGTACCGAAAACTTCTGAATGTTTAATAAGTACCGAAATCGTCAGAATTTTTCTATGTACCGAAATCATTAGAATTTTTCCAAGTACCGAAATCGGCTGAATTTTTCTAAGTACCGAAAAGGTCAGAAATTTTCTAAGTACCGAAAAGGTCAGAAATTTTCCAAATACCGAAATCGTCAGAATTTTTCAAAGTACCGAAAACCACAGAATTTTTCTAAGTAACGAAATCAACAGAATTTTTCTAAGTACTGAAATCGGCAGAATTTTTCTAAGTACCGAAAACGTCAGAAATTTTTTAAGTACCGAAAACATCCGAGTCTTTTCTAAGTACCGAAATCGACAGAATTTTTCTAAGTACCGAAATCAACAGAATTTTTCAAAGTACCGAAATCGGCAGAATTTTTCTAAGTACCGAAAACTTCTGAATGTTTAATAAGTATCGAAATCGTAAGAATTTTTCTAAGTACCGAAAACGTCAGAAATTTTCTAAATACCGAAGACTTCTGAATGTTTTCTAAGTACCAAAATCAACAGAATTTTTCTAATTACCGAAATCATCAGAATTTTTCTAAGTACCAAAAACGACAGAAATTTTCTAAGTACCGAAAACTTCTGATTGTTTTCTAAGCTCCGAAATCGTCAGAATTTTGTAAGTACCGAAATCGTCGGAATTTTTCTAAATACCGAAATCGTCAGAATTTTTCTAAGTGCCGAAATCATTAGCATTTTTCTAAGTACCGAAATCGGCAGAATTTTTCGAAGTACCGAAAAGGTCAGAATTTTTCTAAGTACCGAAAAGGTCAGAAATTTTCCAAGTACCGAAATCGTCAGAATTTTCTAAGTACTGAAAAGGTCAGAAATTTTCTAAGTACCGAAATCGTCAGAATTTTTCTAAGTACCGAAATCATCAGAATTTTTCTAAGTACCGAAATCGTCAAAATTTTCTAAGTACCGAAGACTTCTGAATGTTTTCTAAGTACCGAAATCGACAGAATGTTTCTAAGTACCGAAAACGTCAGATATTTTCTAACTACCGAAAAGGTCAGAAATTTTCTAAGTACCGAAATCTTCAGAATTTTTCTAAGTACCGAAATCATTAGAATTTTTCAAAGTACCGAAATCGGCAGAATTTTTCTAAGTACCGAAAAAGTAGAAATTTTCGAAGTATCGATAACTTCTGAATGTTTTCTAAGTACCGAAATCGTCAGAATTTTTCTAAGTACCGAAAAGGTCAGAAATTTTCTAAGTACCGAAAAGGTCAGAAATTTTCCAAGTACCGAAATCGTCAGAATTTTCTAAGTACCAAAATCGGCAGAATTTTTCTAAGTACCGAAAACGACAGAAATTTTCTAAGTACCGAAAACTTCCGAGTCTTTTCTAAGTACCGAAATCGACAGAATTTTTCTAAGTACCGAAATCAAGAGAATTTTTCTAAGTACCGAAATCGGGAGAATTTTTCTAAGAACCGAAAATGACAGAAATTTTCTAAGTACCGAAAACTTCTGATTGTTTTCTAAGTTCCGAAATCGTCAGAATTTTCTAAGTACCGAAATCGTCGGAATTTTTCTAAGTAACGAAATCGTCAGAATTTTTCTGTGTACCGAAAAAGTTAGAAATTTTCTAAGTATCGATAACTTCTGAATGTTTTCTAAGTACCGAAATCGTCAGAATTTTTCTAAGTACCGAAAAGGTCAGAAATTTTCCAAGTACCGAAATCGTCAGAATTTTCTAAGTACCGAAATCGTCAGAATTTTTCTAAGTACCAAAATCAACAGAATTTTCCTAAGTATCGAAAAGGTCAGAAATTTTCTAAGTACCGAAAAGGTCAGAAATTTTCCAAGTACCGAAAAGGTCAGAAATTTTCTAAGTACCGAAATCGGCAGAATTTTTCCATGTACCGAAATCATTAGAATTTTTCCAAGTACCGAAATCGGCTGAATTTTTCGAAGTACCGAAAAGGTCAGAAATTTTCTAAGTACCGAAAAGGTCAGAAATTTTCCAAATACCGAAATCGTCAGAATTTTTCAAAGTACCGAAATCGGCAGAATTTTTCTAAGTACCGAAAACTTCTGAATGTTTAATAAGTATCGAAATCGTAAGAATTTTTCTAAGTGCCGAAAACGTCAGAAATTTTCTAAGTACCGAAGACTTCTGAATGTTTTCTAAGTACCGAAATCGACAGAATTTTTCTAAGTACCGAAAACGTCAAATATTTTCTAAGTACCGAAAAGGTCAGAAATTTTCTAAGTTCCAAAATCAACAGAATTTTTCTAAGTACCGAAATCATCAGAATTTTTCTAAGTACCAAAAACGACAGAAATTTTCTAAGTACCGAAAACTTCTGATTGTTTTCTAAGCTCCGAAATCGTCTGAATTTTGTAAGTACCGAAATCGTCGGAATTTTTCTAAGTACCGAAATCGTCAGAATTTTTCTAAGTGCCGAAATCATTAGCATTTTTCTAAGTACCGAAATCGGCAGAATTTTTCGAAGTACCGAAAAAGTCAGAAATTTTCTAAGTATCGATAACTTCTGAATGTTTTCTAAGTACCGAAATCGTCAGAATTTTTCTAAGTACCGAAAAGGTCAGAAATTTTCTAAGTACCGAAAAGGTCAGAAATTTTACAAGTACCGAAATCGTCAGAATTTTCTAAGTACTGAAAAGGTCAGAAATTTTCTAAGTACCAAAATCGTCAGAATTTTTCTAAGTACCGAAATCATCAGAATTTTTCTAAGTACCGAAATCGTCAAAATTTTCTAAGTACCGAAGACTTCTGAATGTTTTCTAAGTACCGAAATCGACAGAATGTTTCTAAGTACCGAAAACGTCAGATATTTTCTAAGTACCGAAAAGGTCAGAAATTTTCTAAGTACCGAAATCTTCAGAATTTTTCTAAGTACCGAAATCATTAGAATTTTTCAAAGTACCGAAATCGGCAGAATTTTTCTAAGTACCGAAAAAGTAGAAATTTTCGAAGTATCGATAACTTCTGAATGTTTTCTAAGTACCGAAATCGTCAGAATTTTTCTAAGTACCGAAAAGGTCAGAAATTTTCTAAGTACCGAAAAGGTCAGAAATTTTCCAAGTACCGAAATCGTCAGAATTTTCTAAGTACCAAAATCGGCAGAATTTTTCTAAGTACCGAAAACGACAGAAATTTTCTAAGTACCGAAAACTTCCGAGTCTTTTCTAAGTACCGAAATCGACAGAATTTTTCTAAGTACCGAAATCAAGAGAATTTTTCTAAGTACCGAAATCGGGAGAATTTTTCTAAGTACCGAAAATGACAGAAATTTTCTAAGTACCGAAAACTTCTGATTGTTTTCTAAGTTCCGAAATCGTCAGAATTTTCTAAGTACCGAAATCGTCGGAATTTTTCTAAGTAACGAAATCGTCAGAATTTTTCTGTGTACCGAAAAAGTTAGAAATTTTCTAAGTATCGATAACTTCTGAATGTTTTCTAAGTACCGAAATCGTCAGAATTTTTCTAAGTACCGAAAAGGTCAGAAATTTTCCAAGTACCGAAATCGTCAGAATTTTCTAAGTACCGAAATCGTCGGAATTTTTCTAAGTAAAGAAATCGTCAGAATTTTTCTAAGTACCAAAATCAACAAAATTTTCCTAAGTATCGAAAAGGTCAGAAATTTTCTAAGTACCGAAAAGGTCAGAAATTTTCCAAGTACCGAAAAGGTCAGAAATTTTCTAAGTACCGAAATCGTCAGAATTTTTCTATGTACCGAAATCATTAGAATTTTTCCAAGTACCGAAATCGGCTGAATTTTTCTAAGTACCGAAAAGGTCAGAAATTTTCTAAGTACCGAAAAGGTCAGAAATTTTCCAAATACCGAAATCGTCAGAATTTTTCAAAGTACCGAAAACCACAGAATTTTTCTAAGTAACGAAATCAACAGAATTTTTCTAAGTACTGAAATCGGCAGAATTTTTCTAAGTACCGAAAACGTCAGAAATTTTTTAAGTACCGAAAACATCCGAGTCTTGTCTAAGTACCGAAATCGACAGAATTTTTCTAAGTACCGAAATCAACAGAATTTTTCAAAGTACCGAAATCGGCAGAATTTTTCTAAGTACCGAAAACTTCTGAATGTTTAATAAGTATCGAAATCGTAAGAATTTTTCTAAGTACCGAAAACGTCAGAAATTTTCTAAGTACCGAAGACTTCTGAATGTTTTCTAAGTACCGAAATCGACAGAATTTTTCTAAGTACCGAAAACGTCAAATATTTTCTAAGTACCGAAAAGGTCAGAAATTTTCTAAGTACCAAAATCAACAGAATTTTTCTAAGTACCGAAATCATCAGAATTTTTCTAAGTACCAAAAACGACAGAAATTTTCTAAGTACCGAAAACTTCTGATTGTTTTCTAAGCTTTGAAATCGTCTGAATTTTGTAAGTACCGAAATCGTCGGAATTTTTCTAAGTACCGAAATCGTCAGAATTTTTCTAAGTGCCGAAATCATTAGCATTTTTCTAAGTACCGAAATCGGCAGAATTTTTCGAAGTACCGAAAAAGTCAGAAATTTTCTAAGTATCGATAACTTCTGAATGTTTTCTAAGTACCGAAATCGTCAGAATTTTTCTAAGTACCGAAAAGGTCAGAAATTTTCTAAGTACCGAAAAGGTCAGAAATTTTCCAAGTACCGAAATCGTCAGAATTTTCTAAGTACTGAAAAGGTCAGAAATTTTCTAAGTACCAAAATCGTCAGAATTTTTCTAAGTACCGAAATCATCAGAATTTTTCTAAGTACCGAAATCGTCAAAATTTTCTAAGTACCGAAGACTTCTGAATGTTTTCTAAGTACCGAAATCGACAGAATGTTTCTAAGTACCGAAAACGTCAGATATTTTCTAAGTACCGAAAAGGTCAGAAATTTTCTAAGTACCGAAATCTTCAGAATTTTTCTAAGTACCGAAATCATTAGAATTTTTCAAAGTACCGAAATCGGCAGAATTTTTCTAAGTACCGAAAAAGTAGAAATTTTCGAAGTATCGATAACTTCTGAATGTTTTCTAAGTACCGAAATCGTCAGAATTTTCTAAGTACCGAAATCGGCAGAATTTTTCTAAGTACCGAAAACGACAGAAATTTTCTAAGTACCGAAAACTTCTGATTGTTTTCTAAGTACCGAAAAAGGCAGAAATTTTCTGAGTACCGAAATCGTCGGAATTTTTCTAAGTACCGAAAACGTCAGAAATTTTCTAAGTACCGAAAACTTCCGAGTCTTTTCTAAGTACCGAAATCGACAGAATTTTTCTAAGTACCGAAATCAAGAGAATTTTTCTAAGTACCGAAATCGGGAGAATTTTTCTAAGTACCGAAAACGACAGAAATTTTCTAAGTACCGAAATCATCAGAATTTTTCTGTGTACCGAAAAAGTCAGAAATTTTCTAAGTATCGATAACTTCTGAATGTTTTCTAAGTACCGAAATCGTCAGAATTTTTCTAAGTACCGAAAAGGTCAGAAATTTTCCAAGTACCGAAATCGTCAGAATTTTCTAAGTACCGAAATCGTCGGAATTTTTCTAAGTAAAGAAATCGTCAGAATTTTTCTAAGTACCAAAATAAACAGAATTTTCCTAAGTATCGAAAAGGTCAGAAATTTTCTAAGTACCGAAAAGGTCAGAAATTTTCCAAGTAAAGAAAAGGTCAGAAATTTTCTAAGTACCGAAATCGTCAGAATTTTTCTAAGTAACGAAATCAGCAGAATTTTTCTAAGTACTGAAAACCACAGAATTTTTCTAAGTAACGAAATCAACAGAATTTTTCTAAGTACTGAAATCGGCAGAAATTTTTTAAGTACCGAAAACATCCGAGTCTTTTCTAAGTACCGAAATCGACAGAATTTTTCTAAGTACCGAAATCAACAGAGTTTTTCAAAGTACCGAAATCGGCAGAATTTTTCTAAGTACCGAAAACTTCTGAATGTTTAATAAGTACCGAAATCGTCAGAATTTTTCTAAGTACCGAAAACGACAGAAATTTTCTAAGTACCGAAAACTTCCGAGTCTTTTCTAAGTACCGAAATCGACAGAATTTTTCTAAGTACCGAAATCGTCAGAATTTTCTAAGTACCGAAATCGTCGGAATTTTTCTAAGTAACGAAATCGTCAGAATTTTTCTGTGTACCGAAAAAGTTAGAAATTTTCTAAGTATCGATAACTTCTGAATGTTTTCTAAGTACCGAAATCGTCAGAATTTTTCTAAGTACCGAAAAGGTCAGAAATTTTCCAAGTACCGAAATCGTCAGAATTTTCTAAGTACCGAAATCGTCGGAATTTTTCTAAGTAAAGAAATCGTCAGAATTTTTCTAAGTACCAAAATCAACAGAATTTTCCTAAGTATCGAAAAGGTCAGAAATTTTCCAAGTACCGAAAAGGTCAGAAATTTTCTAAGTACCGAAATCGTCAGAATTTTTCTATGTACCGAAATCATTAGAATTTTTCCAAGTACCGAAATCGGCTGAATTTTTCTAAGTACCGAAAAGGTCAGAAATTTTCTAAGTACCGAAAAGGTCAGAAATTTTCCAAATACCGAAATCGTCAGAATTTTTCAAAGTACCGAAAACCACAGAATTTTTCTAAGTAACGAAATCAACAGAATTTTTCTAAGTACTGAAATCGGCAGAATTTTTCTAAGTACCGAAAACGTCAGAAATTTTTTAAGTACCGAAAACATCCGAGTCTTTTCTAAGTACCGAAATCGGCAGAATTTTTCTAAGTACCGAAAACTTCTGAATGTTTAATAAGTATCGAAATCGTAAGAATTTTTCTAAGTACCGAAAACGTCAGAAATTTTCTAAGTACCGAAGACTTCTGAATGTTTTCTAAGTACCGAAATCGACAGAATTTTTCTAAGTACCGAAAATGTCAAATATTTTCTAAGTACCGAAAAGGTCAGAAATTTTCTAAGTACCAAAATCAACAGAATTTTTCTAAGTACCGAAATCATCAGAATTTTTCTAAGTACCAAAAACGACAGAAATTTTCTAAGTACCGAAAACTTCTGATTGTTTTCTAAGCTCCGAAATCGTCTGAATTTTGTAAGTACCGAAATCGTCGGAATTTTTCTAAGTACCGAAATCGTCAGAATTTTTCTAAGTGCCGAAATCATTAGCATTTTTCTAAGTACCGAAATCGGCAAAATTTTTCAAAGTACCGAAAAAGTCAGAAATTTTCTAAGTATCGATAACTTCTGAATGTTTTCTAAGTACCGAAATCGTCAGAATTTTTCTAAGTACCGAAAAGGTCAGAAATTTTCTAAGTACCGAAAAGGTCAGAAATTTTCCAAGTACCGAAATCGTCAGAATTTTCTAAGTACTGAAAAGGTCAGAAATTTTCTAAGTACCAAAATCGTCAGAATTTTTCTAAGTACCGAAATCGTCAAAATTTTCTAAGTACCGAAGACTTCTGAATGTTTTCTAAGTACCGAAATCGACAGAATGTTTCTAAGTACCGAAAACGTCAGATATTTTCTAAGTACCGAAAAGGTCAGAAATTTTCTAAGTACCGAAATCATTAGAATTTTTCAAAGTACCGAAATCGGCAGAATTTTTCTAAGTACCGAAAAAGTAGAAATTTTCGAAGTATCGATAACTTCTGAATGTTTTCTAAGTACCGAAATCGTCAGAATTTTCTAAGTACCGAAATCGGCAGAATTTTTCTAAGTACCGAAAACGACAGAAATTTTCTAAGTACCGAAAACTTCTGATTGTTTTCTAAGTACCGAAAAAGGCAGAAATTTTCTGAGTACCGAAATCGTCGGAATTTTTCTAAGTACCGAAAACGTCAGAAATTTTCTAAGTACCGAAAACTTCCGAGTCTTTTCTAAGTACCGAAATCGACAGAATTTTTCTAAGTACCGAAATCAAGAGAATTTTTCTAAGTACCGAAATCGGGAGAATTTTTCTAAGTACCGAAAACGACAGAAATTTTCTAAGTACCGAAATCGTCAGAATTTTTCTGTGTACCGAAAAAGTCAGAAATTTTCTAAGTATCGATAACTTCTGAATGTTTTCTAAGTACCGAAATCGTCAGAATTTTTCTAAGTACCGAAAAGGTCAGAAATTTTCCAAGTACCGAAATCGTCAGAATTTTCTAAGTACCGAAGACTTCTGAATGTTTTCTAAGTACCGAAATCGACAGAATGTTTCTAAGTACCGAAAACGTCAGATATTTTCTAAGTACCGAAAAGGTCAGAAATTTTCTAAGTACCGAAATCTTCAGAATTTTTCTAAGTACCGAAATCATTAGAATTTTTCAAAGTACCGAAATCGGCAGAATTTTTCTAAGTACCGAAAAAGTAGAAATTTTCGAAGTATCGATAACTTCTGAATGTTTTCTAAGTACCGAAATCGTCAGAATTTTCTAAGCACCGAAATCATCAGAATTTTTCTAAGTACCAAAAACGACAGAAATTTTCTAAGTACCGAAAACTTCTGATTGTTTTCTAAGCTTTGAAATCGTCTGAATTTTGTAAGTACCGAAATCGTCGGAATTTTTCTAAGTACCGAAATCGTCAGAATTTTTCTAAGTGCCGAAATCATTAGCATTTTTCTAAGTACCGAAATCGGCAGAATTTTTCGAAGTACCGAAAAAGTCAGAAATTTTCTAAGTATCGATAACTTCTGAATGTTTTCTAAGTACCGAAATCGTCAGAATTTTTCTAAGTACCGAAAAGGTCAGAAATTTTCTAAGTACCGAAAAGGTCAGAAATTTTCCAAGTACCGAAATCGTCAGAATTTTCTAAGTACTGAAAAGGTCAGAAATTTTCTAAGTACCAAAATCGTCAGAATTTTTCTAAGTACCGAAATCATCAGAATTTTTCTAAGTACCGAAATCGTCAAAATTTTCTAAGTACCGAAGACTTCTGAATGTTTTCTAAGTACCGAAATCGACAGAATGTTTCTAAGTACCGAAAACGTCAGATATTTTCTAAGTACCGAAAAGGTCAGAAATTTTCTAAGTACCGAAATCTTCAGAATTTTTCTAAGTACCGAAATCATTAGAATTTTTCAAAGTACCGAAATCGGCAGAATTTTTCTAAGTACCGAAAAAGTAGAAATTTTCGAAGTATCGATAACTTCTGAATGTTTTCTAAGTACCGAAATCGTCAGAATTTTCTAAGTACCGAAATCGGCAGAATTTTTCTAAGTACCGAAAACGACAGAAATTTTCTAAGTACCGAAAACTTCTGATTGTTTTCTAAGTACCGAAAAAGGCAGAAATTTTCTGAGTACCGAAATCGTCGGAATTTTTCTAAGTACCGAAAACGTCAGAAATTTTCTAAGTACCGAAAACTTCCGAGTCTTTTCTAAGTACCGAAATCGACAGAATTTTTCTAAGTACCGAAATCAAGAGAATTTTTCTAAGTACCGAAATCGGGAGAATTTTTCTAAGTACCGAAAACGACAGAAATTTTCTAAGTACCGAAATCATCAGAATTTTTCTGTGTACCGAAAAAGTCAGAAATTTTCTAAGTATCGATAACTTCTGAATGTTTTCTAAGTACCGAAATCGTCAGAATTTTTCTAAGTACCGAAAAGGTCAGAAATTTTCCAAGTACCGAAATCGTCAGAATTTTCTAAGTACCGAAATCGTCGGAATTTTTCTAAGTAAAGAAATCGTCAGAATTTTTCTAAGTACCAAAATAAACAGAATTTTCCTAAGTATCGAAAAGGTCAGAAATTTTCTAAGTACCGAAAAGGTCAGAAATTTTCCAAGTAAAGAAAAGGTCAGAAATTTTCTAAGTACCGAAATCGTCAGAATTTTTCTAAGTAACGAAATCAGCAGAATTTTTCTAAGTACTGAAAACCACAGAATTTTTCTAAGTAACGAAATCAACAGAATTTTTCTAAGTACTGAAATCGGCAGAAATTTTTTAAGTACCGAAAACATCCGAGTCTTTTCTAAGTACCGAAATCGACAGAATTTTTCTAAGTACCGAAATCAACAGAGTTTTTCAAAGTACCGAAATCGGCAGAATTTTTCTAAGTACCGAAAACTTCTGAATGTTTAATAAGTACCGAAATCGTCAGAATTTTTCTAAGTACCGAAAACGACAGAAATTTTCTAAGTACCGAAAACTTCCGAGTCTTTTCTAAGTACCGAAATCGACAGAATTTTTCTAAGTACCGAAATCGTCAGAATTTTCTAAGTACCGAAATCGTCGGAATTTTTCTAAGTAACGAAATCGTCAGAATTTTTCTGTGTACCGAAAAAGTTAGAAATTTTCTAAGTATCGATAACTTCTGAATGTTTTCTAAGTACCGAAATCGTCAGAATTTTTCTAAGTACCGAAAAGGTCAGAAATTTTCCAAGTACCGAAATCGTCAGAATTTTCTAAGTACCGAAATCGTCGGAATTTTTCTAAGTAAAGAAATCGTCAGAATTTTTCTAAGTACCAAAATCAACAGAATTTTCCTAAGTATCGAAAAGGTCAGAAATTTTCCAAGTACCGAAAAGGTCAGAAATTTTCTAAGTACCGAAATCGTCAGAATTTTTCTATGTACCGAAATCATTAGAATTTTTCCAAGTACCGAAATCGGCTGAATTTTTCTAAGTACCGAAAAGGTCAGAAATTTTCTAAGTACCGAAAAGGTCAGAAATTTTCCAAATACCGAAATCGTCAGAATTTTTCAAAGTACCGAAAACCACAGAATTTTTCTAAGTAACGAAATCAACAGAATTTTTCTAAGTACTGAAATCGGCAGAATTTTTCTAAGTACCGAAAACGTCAGAAATTTTTTAAGTACCGAAAACATCCGAGTCTTTTCTAAGTACCGAAATCGGCAGAATTTTTCTAAGTACCGAAAACTTCTGAATGTTTAATAAGTATCGAAATCGTAAGAATTTTTCTAAGTACCGAAAACGTCAGAAATTTTCTAAGTACCGAAGACTTCTGAATGTTTTCTAAGTACCGAAATCGACAGAATTTTTCTAAGTACCGAAAATGTCAAATATTTTCTAAGTACCGAAAAGGTCAGAAATTTTCTAAGTACCAAAATCAACAGAATTTTTCTAAGTACCGAAATCATCAGAATTTTTCTAAGTACCAAAAACGACAGAAATTTTCTAAGTACCGAAAACTTCTGATTGTTTTCTAAGCTCCGAAATCGTCTGAATTTTGTAAGTACCGAAATCGTCGGAATTTTTCTAAGTACCGAAATCGTCAGAATTTTTCTAAGTGCCGAAATCATTAGCATTTTTCTAAGTACCGAAATCGGCAAAATTTTTCAAAGTACCGAAAAAGTCAGAAATTTTCTAAGTATCGATAACTTCTGAATGTTTTCTAAGTACCGAAATCGTCAGAATTTTTCTAAGTACCGAAAAGGTCAGAAATTTTCTAAGTACCGAAAAGGTCAGAAATTTTCCAAGTACCGAAATCGTCAGAATTTTCTAAGTACTGAAAAGGTCAGAAATTTTCTAAGTACCAAAATCGTCAGAATTTTTCTAAGTACCGAAATCGTCAAAATTTTCTAAGTACCGAAGACTTCTGAATGTTTTCTAAGTACCGAAATCGACAGAATGTTTCTAAGTACCGAAAACGTCAGATATTTTCTAAGTACCGAAAAGGTCAGAAATTTTCTAAGTACCGAAATCATTAGAATTTTTCAAAGTACCGAAATCGGCAGAATTTTTCTAAGTACCGAAAAAGTAGAAATTTTCGAAGTATCGATAACTTCTGAATGTTTTCTAAGTACCGAAATCGTCAGAATTTTCTAAGTACCGAAATCGGCAGAATTTTTCTAAGTACCGAAAACGACAGAAATTTTCTAAGTACCGAAAACTTCTGATTGTTTTCTAAGTACCGAAAAAGGCAGAAATTTTCTGAGTACCGAAATCGTCGGAATTTTTCTAAGTACCGAAAACGTCAGAAATTTTCTAAGTACCGAAAACTTCCGAGTCTTTTCTAAGTACCGAAATCGACAGAATTTTTCTAAGTACCGAAATCAAGAGAATTTTTCTAAGTACCGAAATCGGGAGAATTTTTCTAAGTACCGAAAACGACAGAAATTTTCTAAGTACCGAAATCGTCAGAATTTTTCTGTGTACCGAAAAAGTCAGAAATTTTCTAAGTATCGATAACTTCTGAATGTTTTCTAAGTACCGAAATCGTCAGAATTTTTCTAAGTACCGAAAAGGTCAGAAATTTTCCAAGTACCGAAATCGTCAGAATTTTCTAAGTACCGAAGACTTCTGAATGTTTTCTAAGTACCGAAATCGACAGAATGTTTCTAAGTACCGAAAACGTCAGATATTTTCTAAGTACCGAAAAGGTCAGAAATTTTCTAAGTACCGAAATCTTCAGAATTTTTCTAAGTACCGAAATCATTAGAATTTTTCAAAGTACCGAAATCGGCAGAATTTTTCTAAGTACCGAAAAAGTAGAAATTTTCGAAGTATCGATAACTTCTGAATGTTTTCTAAGTACCGAAATCGTCAGAATTTTCTAAGCACCGAAATCGGCAGAATTTTTCTAAGTACCGAAAACGACAGAAATTTTCTAAGTACCGAAAACTTCTGATTGTTTTCTAAGTACCGAAAAAGGCAGAAATTTTCTGAGTACCGAAATCGTCGGAATTTTTCTAAGTACCGAAAACGTCAGAAATTTTCTAAGTACCGAAAACTTCCGAGTCTTTTCTAAGTACCGAAATCGACAGAATTTTTCTAAGTACCGAAATCAAGAGAATTTTTCTAAGTACCGAAATCGTCAGAATTTTTCTGTGTACCGAAAAAGTCAGAAATTTTCTAAGTATCGATAACTTCTGAATGTTTTCTAAGTACCGATATCGTCAGAATTTTTCTAAGTACCGAAAAGGTCAGAAATTTTCCAAGTACCGAAATCGTCAGAATTTTCTAAGTACCGAAATCGTCGGAATTTTTCTAAGTAAAGAAATCGTCAGAATTTTTCTAAGTACCAAAATCAACAGAATTTTCCTAAGTATCGAAAAGGTCAGAAATTTTCTAAGTACCGAAAAGGTCAGAAATTTTCCAAGTAAAGAAAAGGTCAGAAATTTTCTAATTACCGAAATCGTCAGAATTTTTCTAAGTAACGAAATCAGCAGAATTTTTCTAAGTACTGAAATCGGCAGAATTTTTCTAAGTACCGAAAACGTCAGAAATTTTTTAAGTACCGAAAACATCCGAGTCTTTTCTAAGTACCGAAATCGACAGAATTTTTCTAAGTACCGAAATCAACAGAATTTTTCAAAGTACCGAAAACCACAGAATTTTTCTAAGTAACGAAATCAACAGAATTTTTCTAAGTACTGAAATCGGCAGAAATTTTTTAAGTACCGAAAACATCCGAGTCTTTTCTAAGTACCGAAATCGACAGAATTTTTCTAAGTACCGAAATCAACAGAGTTTTTCAAAGTACCGAAATCGGCAGAATTTTTCTAAGTACCGAAAACTTCTGAATGTTTAATAAGTACCGAAATCGTCAGAATTTTTCTAAGTACCGAAAACGACAGAAATTTTCTAAGTACCGAAAACTTCCGAGTCTTTTCTAAGTACCGAAATCGACAGAATTTTTCTAAGTACGGAAATCGTCAGAATTTTCTAAGTACCAAAATCGTCGGAATTTTTCTAAGTAACGAAATCGTCAGAATTTTTCTGTGTACCGAAAAAGTTAGAAATTTTCTAAGTATCGATAACTTCTGAATGTTTTCTAAGTACCGAAAAGGTCAGAAATTTTCCAAGTACCGAAAAGGTCAGAAATTTTCTAAGTACCGAAATCGTCAGAATTTTTCTATGTACCGAAATCATTAGAATTTTTCCAAGTACCGAAATCGGCTGAATTTTTCTAAGTACCGAAATGGTCAGAAATTTTCTAAGTACCGAAAAGGTCAGAAATTTTCCAAATACCGAAATCGTCAGAATTTTTCAAAGTACCGAAAACCACAGAATTTTTCTAAGTAACGAAATCAACAGAATTTTTCTAAGTACTGAAATCGGCAGAATTTTTCTAAGTACCGAAAACGTCAGAAATTTTTTAAGTACCGAAAACATCCGAGTCTTTTCTAAGTACCGAAATCGACAGAATTTTTCTAAGTACCGAAATCAACAGAATTTTTCAAAGTACCGAAATCGGCAGAATTTTTCTAAGTACCGAAAACTTCTGAATGTTTAATAAGTATCGAAATCGTAAGAATTTTTCTAAGTACCGAAAACGTCAGAAATTTTCTAAGTACCGAAGACTTCTGAATGTTTTCTAAGTACCGAAATCGACAGAATTTTTCTAAGTACCGAAAACGTCAAATATTTTCTAAGTACCGAAAAGGTCAGAAATTTTCTAAGTACCAAAATCAACAGAATTTTTCTAAGTACCGAAATCATCAGAATTTTTCTAAGTACCGAAATCGGCTGAATTTTTCTAAGTACCGAAAAGGTCAGAAATTTTCTAAGTACCGAAAAGGTTAGAAATTTTCCAAATACCGAAATCGTCAGAATTTTTCAAAGTACCGAAAACCACAGAATTTTTCTAAGTAACGAAATCAACAGAATTTTTCTAAGTACTGAAATCGGCAGAATTTTTCTAAGTACCGAAAACGTCAGAAATTTTCTAAGTACCGAAAACTTCCGAGTCTTTTCTAAGTACCGAAATCGACAGAATTTTTCTAAGTACCGAAATCAAGAGAATTTTTCTAAGTACCGAAATCGGGAGAATTTTTCTAAGTACCGAAAACGACAGAAATTTTCTAAGTACCGAAATCGTCAGAATTTTTCTGTGTACCGAAAAAGTCAGAAATTTTCTAAGTATCGATAACTTCTAAATGTTTTCTAAGTACCGAAATCGTCAGAATTTTTCTAAGTACCGAAAAGGTCAGAAATTTTCCAAGTACCGAAATCGTCAGAATTTTCTAAGTACCGAAGACTTCTGAATGTTTTCTAAGTACCGAAATCGACAGAATGTTTCTAAGTACCGAAAACGTCAGATATTTTCTAAGTACCGAAAAGGTCAGAAATTTTCTAAGTACCGAAATCTTCAGAATTTTTCTAAGTACCGAAATCATTAGAATTTTTCAAAGTACCGAAATCGGCAGAATTTTTCTAAGTACCGAAAAAGTAGAAATTTTCGAAGTATCGATAACTTCTGAATGTTTTCTAAGTACCGAAATCGTCAGAATTTTCTAAGCACCGAAATCGGCAGAATTTTTCTAAGTACCGAAAACGACAGAAATTTTCTAAGTACCGAAAACTTCTGATTGTTTTCTAAGTACCGAAAAAGGCAGAAATTTTCTGAGTACCGAAATCGTCGGAATTTTTCTAAGTACCGAAAACGTCAGAAATTTTCTAAGTACCGAAAACTTCCGAGTCTTTTCTAAGTACCGAAATCGACAGAATTTTTCTAAGTACCGAAATCAAGAGAATTTTCCTAAGTATCGAAAAGGTCAGAAATTTTCTAAGTACCGAAAAGGTCAGAAATTTTCCAAGTAAAGAAAAGGTCAGAAATTTTCTAATTACCGAAATCGTCAGAATTTTTCTAAGTAACGAAATCAGCAGAATTTTTCTAAGTACTGAAATCGGCAGAATTTTTCTAAGTACCGAAAACGTCAGAAATTTTTTAAGTACCGAAAACATCCGAGTCTTTTCTAAGTACCGAAATCGACAGAATTTTTCTAAGTACCGAAATCAACAGAATTTTTCAAAGTACCGAAAACCACAGAATTTTTCTAAGTAACGAAATCAACAGAATTTTTCTAAGTACTGAAATCGGCAGAAATTTTTTAAGTACCGAAAACATCCGAGTCTTTTCTAAGTACCGAAATCGACAGAATTTTTCTAAGTACCGAAATCAACAGAGTTTTTCAAAGTACCGAAATCGGCAGAATTTTTCTAAGTACCGAAAACTTCTGAATGTTTAATAAGTACCGAAATCGTCAGAATTTTTCTAAGTACCGAAAACGACAGAAATTTTCTAAGTACCGAAAACTTCCGAGTCTTTTCTAAGTACCGAAATCGACAGAATTTTTCTAAGTACGGAAATCGTCAGAATTTTCTAAGTACCAAAATCGTCGGAATTTTTCTAAGTAACGAAATCGTCAGAATTTTTCTGTGTACCGAAAAAGTTAGAAATTTTCTAAGTATCGATAACTTCTGAATGTTTTCTAAGTACCGAAAAGGTCAGAAATTTTCCAAGTACCGAAAAGGTCAGAAATTTTCTAAGTACCGAAATCGTCAGAATTTTTCTATGTACCGAAATCATTAGAATTTTTCCAAGTACCGAAATCGGCTGAATTTTTCTAAGTACCGAAATGGTCAGAAATTTTCTAAGTACCGAAAAGGTCAGAAATTTTCCAAATACCGAAATCGTCAGAATTTTTCAAAGTACCGAAAACCACAGAATTTTTCTAAGTAACGAAATCAACAGAATTTTTCTAAGTACTGAAATCGGCAGAATTTTTCTAAGTACCGAAAACGTCAGAAATTTTTTAAGTACCGAAAACATCCGAGTCTTTTCTAAGTACCGAAATCGACAGAATTTTTCTAAGTACCGAAATCAACAGAATTTTTCAAAGTACCGAAATCGGCAGAATTTTTCTAAGTACCGAAAACTTCTGAATGTTTAATAAGTATCGAAATCGTAAGAATTTTTCTAAGTACCGAAAACGTCAGAAATTTTCTAAGTACCGAAGACTTCTGAATGTTTTCTAAGTACCGAAATCGACAGAATTTTTCTAAGTACCGAAAACGTCAAATATTTTCTAAGTACCGAAAAGGTCAGAAATTTTCTAAGTACCAAAATCAACAGAATTTTTCTAAGTACCGAAATCATCAGAATTTTTCTAAGTACCGAAATCGGCTGAATTTTTCTAAGTACCGAAAAGGTCAGAAATTTTCTAAGTACCGAAAAGGTTAGAAATTTTCCAAATACCGAAATCGTCAGAATTTTTCAAAGTACCGAAAACCACAGAATTTTTCTAAGTAACGAAATCAACAGAATTTTTCTAAGTACTGAAATCGGCAGAATTTTTCTAAGTACCGAAAACGTCAGAAATTTTCTAAGTACCGAAAACTTCCGAGTCTTTTCTAAGTACCGAAATCGACAGAATTTTTCTAAGTACCGAAATCAAGAGAATTTTTCTAAGTACCGAAATCGGGAGAATTTTTCTAAGTACCGAAAACGACAGAAATTTTCTAAGTACCGAAATCGTCAGAATTTTTCTGTGTACCGAAAAAGTCAGAAATTTTCTAAGTATCGATAACTTCTAAATGTTTTCTAAGTACCGAAATCGTCAGAATTTTTCTAAGTACCGAAAAGGTCAGAAATTTTCCAAGTACCGAAATCGTCAGAATTTTCTAAGTACCGAAGACTTCTGAATGTTTTCTAAGTACCGAAATCGACAGAATGTTTCTAAGTACCGAAAACGTCAGATATTTTCTAAGTACCGAAAAGGTCAGAAATTTTCTAAGTACCGAAATCTTCAGAATTTTTCTAAGTACCGAAATCATTAGAATTTTTCAAAGTACCGAAATCGGCAGAATTTTTCTAAGTACCGAAAAAGTAGAAATTTTCGAAGTATCGATAACTTCTGAATGTTTTCTAAGTACCGAAATCGTCAGAATTTTCTAAGCACCGAAATCGGCAGAATTTTTCTAAGTACCGAAAACGACAGAAATTTTCTAAGTACCGAAAACTTCTGATTGTTTTCTAAGTACCGAAAAAGGCAGAAATTTTCTGAGTACCGAAATCGTCGGAATTTTTCTAAGTACCGAAAACGTCAGAAATTTTCTAAGTACCGAAAACTTCCGAGTCTTTTCTAAGTACCGAAATCGACAGAATTTTTCTAAGTACCGAAATCAAGAGAATTTTTCTAAGTACCGAAATCGTCAGAATTTTTCTGTGTACCGAAAAAGTCAGAAATTTTCTAAGTATCGATAACTTCTGAATGTTTTCTAAGTACCGATATCGTCAGAATTTTTGTAAGTACCGAAAAGGTCAGAAATTTTCCAAGTACCGAAATCGTCAGAATTTTCTAAGTACCGAAATCGTCGGAATTTTTCTAAGTAAAGAAATCGTCAGAATTTTTCTAAGTACCAAAATCAACAGAATTTTTCTAAGTATCGAAAAGGTCAGAAATTTTCTAAGTACCGAAAAGGTCAGAAATTTTCCAAGTAAAGAAAAGGTCAGAAATTTTCTAAGTACCGAAATCGTCAGAATTTTTCTAAGTAACGAAATCAGCAGAATTTTTCTAAGTACTGAAATCGGCAGAATTTTTCTAAGTACCGAAAACGTCAGAAATTTTTTAAGCACCGAAAACATATGAGTCTTTTCTAAGTACCGAAATCGACAGAATTTTTCTAAGTACCGAAATCAACAGAATTTTTCAAAGTACCGAAAACCACAGAATTTTTCTAAGTAACGAAATCAACAGAATTTTTCTAAGTACTGAAATCGGCAGAAATTTTTTAAGTAACGAAAACATCCGAGTCTTTTCTAAGTACCGAAATCGACAGAATTTTTCTAAGTACCGAAATCAACAGAGTTTTTCAAAGTACCGAAATCGGCAGAATTTTTCTAAGTACCGAAAACTTCTGAATGTTTAATAAGTACCGAAATCGTCAGAATTTTTCTAAATACCGAAAACGACAGAAATTTTCTAAGTACCGAAAACTTCCGAGTCTTTTCTAAGTACCGAAATCGACAGAATTTTTCTAAGTACGGAAATCGTCAGAATTTTCTAAGTACCAAAATCGTCGGAATTTTTCTAAGTAACGAAATCGTCAGAATTTTTCTGTGTACCGAAAAAGTTAGAAATTTTCTAAGTATCGATAACTTCTGAATGTTTTCTAAGTACCGAAAAGGTCAGAAATTTTCCAAGTACCGAAAAGGTCAGAAATTTTCTAAGTACCGAAATCGTCAGAATTTTTCTATGTACCGAAATCATTAGAATTTTTCCAAGTACCGAAATCGGCTGAATTTTTCTAAGTACCGAAATGGTCAGAAATTTTCTAAGTACCGAAAAGGTCAGAAATTTTCCAAATACCGAAATCGTCAGAATTTTTCAAAGTACCGAAAACCACAGAATTTTTCTAAGTAACGAAATCAACAGAATTTTTCTAAGTACTGAAATCGGCAGAATTTTTCTAAGTACCGAAAACGTCAGAAATTTTTTAAGTACCGAAAACATCCGAGTCTTTTCTAAGTACCGAAATCGACAGAATTTTTCTAAGTACCGAAATCAACAGAATTTTTCAAAGTACCGAAATCGGCAGAATTTTTCTAAGTACCGAAATGGTCAGAAATTTTCTAAGTACCGAAAAGGTCAGAAATTTTCCAAATACCGAAATCAACAGAATTTTTCAAAGTACCGAAATCGGCAGAATTTTTCTAAGTACCGAAAACTTCTGAATGTTTAATAAGTATCGAAATCGTAAGAATTTTTCTAAGTACCGAAAACGTCAGAAATTTTCTAAGTACCGAAGACTTCTGAATGTTTTCTAAGTACCGATATCGTCAGAATTTTTCTAAGTACCGAAAAGGTCAGAAATTTTCCAAGTACCGAAATCGTCAGAATTTTCTAAGTACCGAAATCGTCGGAATTTTTCTAAGTAAAGAAATCGTCAGAATTTTTCTAAGTACCAAAATCAACAGAATTTTTCTAAGTATCGAAAAGGTCAGAAATTTTCTAAGTACCGAAAAGGTCAGAAATTTTCCAAGTAAAGAAAAGGTCAGAAATTTTCTAAGTACCGAAATCGTCAGAATTTTTCTAAGTAACGAAATCAGCAGAATTTTTCTAAGTACTGAAATCGGCAGAATTTTTCTAAGTACCGAAAACGTCAGAAATTTTTTAAGTACCGAAAACATCCGAGTCTTTTCTAAGTACCGAAATCGACAGAAGTTTTCTAAGTACCGAAATCAACAGAATTTTTCAAAGTACCGAAAACCACAGAATTTTTCTAAGTAACGAAATCAACAGAATTTTTCTAAGTACTGAAATCGGCAGAAATTTTTTAAGTAACGAAAACATCCGAGTCTTTTCTAAGTACCGAAATCGACAGAATTTTTCTAAGTACCGAAATCAACAGAGTTTTTCAAAGTACCGAAATCGGCAGAATTTTTCTAAGTACCGAAAACTTCTGAATGTTTAATAAGTACCGAAATCGTCAGAATTTTTCTAAGTACCGAAAACGACAGAAATTTTCTAAGTACCGAAAACTTCCGAGTCTTTTCTAAGTACCGAAATCGACAGAATTTTTCTAAGTACGGAAATCGTCAGAATTTTCTAAGTACCAAAATCGTCGGAATTTTTCTAAGTAACGAAATCGTCAGAATTTTTCTGTGTACCGAAAAAGTTAGAAATTTTCTAAGTATCGATAACTTCTGAATGTTTTCTAAGTACCGAAAAGGTCAGAAATTTTCCAAGTACCGAAAAGGTCAGAAATTTTCTAAGTACCGAAATCGTCAGAATTTTTCTATGTACCGAAATCATTAGAATTTTCCAAGTACCGAAATCGGCTGAATTTTTCTAAGTACCGAAATGGTCAGAAATTTTCTAAGTACCGAAAAGGTCAGAAATTTTCCAAATACCGAAATCGTCAGAATTTTTCAAAGTACCGAAAACCACAGAATTTTTCTAAGTAACGAAATCAACAGAATTTTTCTAAGTACTGAAATCGGCAGAATTTTTCTAAGTACCGAAAACGTCAGAAATTTTTTAAGTACCGAAAACATCCGAGTCTTTTCTAAGTACCGAAATCGACAGAATTTTTCTAAGTACCGAAATCAACAGAATTTTTCAAAGTACCGAAATCGGCAGAATTTTTCTAAGTACCGAAAACTTCTGAATGTTTAATAAGTATCGAAATCGTAAGAATTTTTCTAAGTACCGAAAACGTCAGAAATTTTCTAAGTACCGAAGACTTCTGAATGTTTTCTAAGTACCGAAATCGACAGAATTTTTCTAAGTACCGAAAACGTCAAATATTTTCTAAGTACCGAAAAGGTCAGAAATTTTCTAAGTACCAAAATCAACAGAATTTTTCTAAGTACCGAAATCATCAGAATTTTTCTAAGTACCGAAATCGGCTGAATTTTTCTAAGTACCGAAAAGGTCAGAAATTTTCTAAGTACCGAAAAGGTTAGAAATTTTCCAAATACCGAAATCGTCAGAATTTTTCAAAGTACCGAAAACCACAGAATTTTTCTAAGTAACGAAATCAACAGAATTTTTCTAAGTACTGAAATCGGCAGAATTTTTCTAAGTACCGAAAACGTCAGAAATTTTCTAAGTACCGAAAACTTCCGAGTCTTTTCTAAGTACCGAAATCGACAGAATTTTTCTAAGTACCGAAATCAAGAGAATTTTTCTAAGTACCGAAATCGGGAGAATTTTTCTAAGTACCGAAAACGACAGAAATTTTCTAAGTACCGAAATCGTCAGAATTTTTCTGTGTACCGAAAAAGTCAGAAATTTTCTAAGTATCGATAACTTCTAAATGTTTTCTAAGTACCGAAATCGTCAGAATTTTTCTAAGTACCGAAAAGGTCAGAAATTTTCCAAGTACCGAAATCGTCAGAATTTTCTAAGTACCGAAGACTTCTGAATGTTTTCTAAGTACCGAAATCGACAGAATGTTTCTAAGTACCGAAAACGTCAGATATTTTCTAAGTACCGAAAAGGTCAGAAATTTTCTAAGTACCGAAATCTTCAGAATTTTTCTAAGTACCGAAATCATTAGAATTTTTCAAAGTACCGAAATCGGCAGAATTTTTCTAAGTACCGAAAAAGTAGAAATTTTCGAAGTATCGATAACTTCTGAATGTTTTCTAAGTACCGAAATCGTCAGAATTTTCTAAGCACCGAAATCGGCAGAATTTTTCTAAGTACCGAAAACGACAGAAATTTTCTAAGTACCGAAAACTTCTGATTGTTTTCTAAGTACCGAAAAAGGCAGAAATTTTCTGAGTACCGAAATCGTCGGAATTTTTCTAAGTACCGAAAACGTCAGAAATTTTCTAAGTACCGAAAACTTCCGAGTCTTTTCTAAGTACCGAAATCGACAGAATTTTTCTAAGTACCGAAATCAAGAGAATTTTTCTAAGTACCGAAATCGTCAGAATTTTTCTGTGTACCGAAAAAGTCAGAAATTTTCTAAGTATCGATAACTTCTGAATGTTTTCTAAGTACCGATATCGTCAGAATTTTTCTAAGTACCGAAAAGGTCAGAAATTTTCCAAGTACCGAAATCGTCAGAATTTTCTAAGTACCGAAATCGTCGGAATTTTTCTAAGTAAAGAAATCGTCAGAATTTTTCTAAGTACCAAAATCAACAGAATTTTTCTAAGTATCGAAAAGGTCAGAAATTTTCTAAGTACCGAAAAGGTCAGAAATTTTCCAAGTAAAGAAAAGGTCAGAAATTTTCTAAGTACCGAAATCGTCAGAATTTTTCTAAGTAACGAAATCAGCAGAATTTTTCTAAGTACTGAAATCGGCAGAATTTTTCTAAGTACCGAAAACGTCAGAAATTTTTTAAGTACCGAAAACATCCGAGTCTTTTCTAAGTACCGAAATCGACAGAATTTTTCTAAGTACCGAAATCAACAGAATTTTTCAAAGTACCGAAAACCACAGAATTTTTCTAAGTAACGAAATCAACAGAATTTTTCTAAGTACTGAAATCGGCAGAAATTTTTTAAGTAACGAAAACATCCGAGTCTTTTCTAAGTACCGAAATCGACAGAATTTTTCTAAGTACCGAAATCAACAGAGTTTTTCAAAGTACCGAAATCGGCAGAATTTTTCTAAGTACCGAAAACTTCTGAATGTTTAATAAGTACCGAAATCGTCAGAATTTTTCTAAGTACCGAAAACGACAGAAATTTTCTAAGTACCGAAAACTTCCGAGTCTTTTCTAAGTACCGAAATCGACAGAATTTTTCTAAGTACGGAAATCGTCAGAATTTTCTAAGTACCAAAATCGTCGGAATTTTTCTAAGTAACGAAATCGTCAGAATTTTTCTGTGTACCGAAAAAGTTAGAAATTTTCTAAGTATCGATAACTTCTGAATGTTTTCTAAGTACCGAAAAGGTCAGAAATTTTCCAAGTACCGAAAAGGTCAGAAATTTTCTAAGTACCGAAATCGTCAGAATTTTTCTAAGTACCGAAATCATCAGAATTTTTCTAAGTACTGAAATCGGCAGAAATTTTTTAAGTAACGAAAACATCCGAGTCTTTTCTAAGTACCGAAATCGACAGAATTTTTCTAAGTACCGAAATCAACAGAGTTTTTCAAAGTACCGAAATCGGCAGAATTTTTCTAAGTACCGAAAACTTCAGAATGTTTAATAAGTACCGAAATCGTCAGAATTTTTCTAAGTACCGAAAACGACAGAAATTTTCTAAGTACCGAAAACTTCCGAGTCTTTTCTAAGTACCGAAATCGACAGAATTTTTCTAAGTACGGAAATCGTCAGAATTTTCTAAGTACCAAAATCGTCGGAATTTTTCTAAGTAACGAAATCGTCAGAATTTTTCTGTGTACCGAAAAAGTTAGAAATTTTCTAAGTATCGATAACTTCTGAATGTTTTCTAAGTACCGAAAAGGTCAGAAATTTTCCAAGTACCGAAAAGGTCAGAAATTTTCTAAGTACCGAAATCGTCAGAATTTTTCTATGTACCGAAATCATTAGAATTTTTCCAAGTACCGAAATCGGCTGAATTTTTCTAAGTACCGAAATGGTCAGAAATTTTCTAAGTACCGAAAAGGTCAGAAATTTTCCAAATACCGAAATCGTCAGAATTTTTCAAAGTACCGAAAACCACAGAATTTTTCTAAGTAACGAAATCAACAGAAATTTTCTAAGTATCGATAACTTCTGAATGTTTTCTAAGTACCGAAATCGTCAGAATTTTTCTAAGTACCGAAAAGGTCAGAAATTTTCCAAGTACCGAAATCGTCAGAATTTTCTAAGTACCGAAATCGTCGGAATTTTTCTAAGTAAAGAAATCGTCAGAATTTTTCTAAGTACCAAAATCAACAGAATTTTCCTAAGTATCGAAAAGGTCAGAAATTTTCTAAGTACCGAAAAGGTCAGAAATTTTCCAAGTACCGAAAAGGTCAGAAATTTTCTAAGTACCGAAATCGTCAGAATTTTTCTAAGTAACGAAATCAGCAGAATTTTTCTAAGTACTGAAATCGGCAGAATTTTTCTAAGTACCGAAAACGTCAGAAATTTTTTAAGTACCGAAAACATCCGAGTCTTTTCTAAGTACCGAAATCAACAGAATTTTTCAAAGTACCGAAAACCACAGAATTTTTCTAAGTAACGAAATCAACAGAATTTTTCTAAGTACTGAAATCGGCAGAAATTTTTTAAGTACCGAAAACATCCGAGTCTTTTCTAAGTACCGAAATCGACAGAATTTTTCTAAGTACCGAAATCAACAGAATTTTTCAAAGTACCGAAATCGGCAGAATTTTTCTAAGTACCGAAAACTTCTGAATGTTTAATAAGTATCGAAATCGTAAGAATTTTTCTAAGTACCGAAAACGTCAGAAATTTTCTAAGTACCGAAGACTTCTGAATGTTTTCTAAGTACCGAAATCGACAGAATTTTTCTAAGTACCGAAAACGCCAAATATTTTCTAAGTACCGAAAAGGTCAGAAATTTTCTAAGTACCAAAATCAACAGAATTTTTCTAAGTACCGAAATCATCAGAATTTTTCTAAGTACCGAAATCGGCTGAATTTTTCTAAGTACCGAAAAGGTCAGAAATTTTCTAAGTACCGAAAAGGTCAGAAATTTTCCAAATACCGAAATCGTCAGAATTTTTTAAAGTACCGAAAACCACAGAATTTTTCTAAGTAACGAAATCAACAGAATTTTTCTAAGTACTGAAATCGGCAGAATTTTTCTAAGTACCGAAAACGTCAGAAATTTTTTAAGTACCGAAAACATCCGAGTCTTTTCTAAGTACCGAAATCGACAGAATTTTTCTAAGTACCGAAATCAACAGAATTTTTCAAAGTACCGAAATCGGCAGAATTTTTCTAAGTACCGAAAACTTCTGAATGTTTAATAAGTATCGAAATCGTAAGAATTTTTCTAAGTACCGAAAACGTCAGAAATTTTCTAAGTACCGAAGACTTCTGAATGTTTTCTAAGTACCGAAATCGACAGAATTTTTCTAAGTACCGAAAACGTCAAATATTTTCTAAGTACCGAAAAGGTCAGAAATTTTCTAAGTACCAAAATCAACAGAATTTATCTAAGTACCGAAATCATCAGAATTTTTCTAAGTACCGAAATCGGCTGAATTTTTCTAAGTACCGAAAAGGTCAGAAATTTTCTAAGTACCGAAAAGGTCAGAAATTTTCCAAATACCGAAATCGTCAGAATTTTTCAAAGTACCGAAAACCACAGAATTTTTCTAAGTAACGAAATCAACAGAATTTTTCTAAGTACTGAAATCGGCAGAATTTTTCTAAGTACCGAAAACGTCAGAAATTTTTTAAGTACCGAAAACATCCGAGTCTTTTCTAAGTACCGAAATCGACAGAATTTTTCTAAGTACCGAAATCAACAGAATTTTTCAAAGTACCGAAATCGGCAGAATTTTTCTAAGTACCGAAAACTTCTGAATGTTTAATAAGTATCGAAATCGTAAGAATTTTTCTAAGTACCGAAAACGTCAGAAATTTTCTAAGTACCGAAGACTTCTGAATGTTTTCTAAGTACCGAAATCGACAGAATTTTTCTAAGTACCGAAAACGTCAAATATTTTCTAAGTACCGAAAAGGTCAGAAATTTTCTAAGTACCAAAATCAACAGAATTTTTCTAAGTACCGAAATCATCAGAATTTTTCTAAGTACCAAAAACGACAGAAATTTTCTAAGTACCGAAAACTTCTGATTGTTTTCTAAGCTCCGAAATCGTCTGAATTTTGTAAGTACCGAAATCGTCGGAATTTTTCTAAGTACCGAAATCGTCAGAATTTTTCTAAGTGCCGAAATCATTAGCATTTTTCTAAGTACCGAAATCGGCAGAATTTTTCGAAGTACCGAAGACTTCTGAATGTTTTCTAAGTACCGAAATCGACAGAATGTTTCTAAGTACCGAAAACGTCAGATATTTTCTAAGTACCGAAAAGGTCAGAAATTTTCTAAGTACCGAAATCTTCAGAATTTTTCTAAGTACCGAAATCATTAGAATTTTTCAAAGTACCGAAATCGGCAGAATTTTTCTAAGTACCGAAAAAGTAGAAATTTTCGAAGTATCGATAACTTCTGAATGTTTTCTAAGTACCGAAATCGTCAGAATTTTCTAAGTACCGAAATCGGCAGAATTTTTCTAAGTACCGAAAACGACAGAAATTTTCTCAGTACCGAAAACTTCTGATTGTTTTCTAAGTACCGAAAAAGGCAGAAATTTTCTGAGTACCGAAATCGTCGGAATTTTTCTAAGTACCGAAAACGTCAGAAATTTTCTAAGTACTGAAAACTTCCTAGTCTTTTCTAAGTACCGAAATCGACAGAATTTTTCTAAGTACCGAAATCAAGAGAATTTTTCTAAGTACCGAAATCGGGAGAATTTTTCTAAGTACCGAAAACGACAGAAATTTTCTAAGTACCGAAATCGTCAGAATTTTTCTGTGTACCGAAAAAGTCAGAAATTTTCTAAGTATCGATAACTTCTGAATGTTTTCTAAGTACCGAAATCGTCAGAATTTTTCTAAGTACCGAAAAGGTCAGAAATTTTCCAAGTACCGAAATCGTCAGAATTTTCTAAGTACCGAAATCGTCGGAATTTTTCTAAGTAAAGAAATCGTCAGAATTTTTCTAAGTACCAAAATCAACAGAATTTTCCTAAGTATCGAAAAGGTCAGAAATTTTCTAAGTACCGAAATCGTCAGAATTTTTCTAAGTAACGAAATCAGCAGAATTTTTCTAAGTACTGAAATCGGCAGAATTTTTCTAAGTACCGAAAACGTCAGAAATTTTTTAAGTACCGAAAACATCCGAGTCTTTTCTAAGTACCGAAATCGACAGAATTTTTCTAAGTACCGAAATCAACAGAATTTTTCAAAGTACCGAAAACCACAGAATTTTTCTAAGTAACGAAATCAACAGAATTTTCTAAGTACTGAAATCGGCAGAAATTTTTTAAGTACCGAAAACATCCGAGTCTTTTCTAAGTACCGAAATCGACAGAATTTTTCTAAGTACCGAAATCAACAGAATTTTTCAAAGTACCGAAATCGGCAGAATTTTTCTAAGTACCGAAAACTTCTGAATGTTTAATAAGTACCGAAATCGTCAGAATTTTTCTAAGTACCGAAAAGGTCAGAAATTTTCTAAGTACCGAAAAGGTCAGAAATTTTCCAAGTACCGAAATCGTCAGAATTTTCTAAGTACCGAAATCGGCAGAATTTTTCTAAGTACCGAAAACGACAGAAATTTTCTAAGTACCGAAAACTTCTGATTGTTTTCTAAGTACCGAAAAAGGCAGAAATTTTCTGAGTACCGAAAACTTCCGAGTCTTTTCTAAGTACCGAAATCGACAGAAATTTTCCAAGTACCGAAATCGTCAGAATTTTCTAAGTACCGAAATCGGCAGAATTTTTCTAAGTACCGAAAACGACAGAAATTTTCTAAGTACCGAAAACTTCTGATTGTTTTCTAAGTACCGAAAAAGGCAGAAATTTTCTGAGTACCGAAATCGTCGGAATTTTTCTAAGTACCGAAAACGTCAGAAGTTTTCTAAGTACCGAAAACTTCCGAGTCTTTTCTAAGTACCGAAATCGGGAGAATTTTTCTAAGTACCGAAAACGACAGAAATTTTCTCAGTACCGAAAACTTCTGATTGTTTTCTAAGTACCGAAAAAGGCAGAAATTTTCTGAGTACCGAAATCGTCGGAATTTTTCTAAGTACCGAAAACGTCAGAAATTTTCTAAGTACCGAAAACTTCCGAGTCTTTTCTAAGTACCGAAATCGACAGAATTTTTCTAAGTACCGAAATCAAGAGAATTTTTCTAAGTACCGAAAAAGGCAGAAATTTTCTGAGTACCGAAATCGTCGGAATTTTTCTAAGTACCGAAAACGTCAGAAGTTTTCTAAGTACCGAAAACTTCCGAGTCTTTTCTAAGTACCGAAATCGGGAGAATTTTTCTAAGTACCGAAAACGACAGAAATTTTCTCAGTACCGAAAACTTCTGATTGTTTTCTAAGTACCGAAAACGACAGAAATTTTCTAAGTACCGAAATCGTCAGAATTTTTCTGTGTACCGAAAAAGTCAGAAATTTTCTAAGTATCGATAACTTCTGAATGTTTTCTAAGTACCGAAATCGTCAGAATTTTTCTAAGTACCGAAAAGGTCAGAAATTTTCCAAGTACCGAAATCGTCAGAATTTTCTAAGTACCGAAATCGTCGGAATTTTTCTAAGTAAAGAAATCGTCAGAATTTTTCTAAGTACCAAAATCAACAGAATTTTCCTAAGTATCGAAAAGGTCAGAAATTTTCTAAGTACCGAAAAGGTCAGAAATTTTCCAAGTACCGAAAAGGTCAGAAATTTTCTAAGTACCGAAATCGTCAGAATTTTTCTAAGTAACGAAATCAGCAGAATTTTTCTAAGTACTGAAATCGGCAGAATTTTTCTAAGTACCGAAAACGTCAGAAATTTTTTAAGTACCGAAAACATCCGAGTCTTTTCTAAGTACCGAAATCGACAGAATTTTTCTAAGTACCGAAATCAACAGAATTTTTCAAAGTACCGAAAACCACAGAATTTTTCTAAGTAACGAAATCAACAGAATTTTTCTAAGTACTGAAATCGGCAGAAATTTTTTAAGTACCGAAAACATCCGAGTCTTTTCTAAGTACCGAAATCGACAGAATTTTTCTAAGTACCGAAATCAACAGAATTTTTCAAAGTACCGAAATCGGCAAAATTTTTCTAAGTACCGAAAACTTCTGAATGTTTAATAAGTACCGAAATCGTCAGAATTTTTCTAAGTACCGAAAAGGTCAGAAATTTTCTAAGTACCGAAAAGGTCAGAAATTTTCTAAGTACCGAAAAGGTCAGAAATTTTCCAAGTACCGAAATCGTCAGAATTTTCTAAGTACCGAAATCGGCAGAATTTTTCTAAGTACCGAAAACGACAGAAATTTTCTAAGTACCGAAAACTTCTGATTGTTTTCTAAGTACCGAAAAAGGCAGAAATTTTCTGAGTACCGAAAACTTCCGAGTCTTTTCTAAGTACCGAAATCGACAGAAATTTTCCAAGTACCGAAATCGTCAGAATTTTCTAAGTACCGAAATCGGCAGAATTTTTCTAAGTACCGAAAACGACAGAAATTTTCTAAGTACCGAAAACTTCTGATTGTTTTCTAAGTACCGAAAAAGGCAGAAATTTTCTGAGTACCGAAATCGTCGGAATTTTTCTAAGTACCGAAAACGTCAGAAATTTTCTAAGTACCGAGAACTTCCGAGTCTTTTCTAAGTACCGAAATCGACAGAATTTTTCTAAGTACCGAAATCAAGAGAATTTTTCTAAGTACCGAAATCGGGAGAATTTTTCTAAGTACCGAAAATGACAGAAATTTTCTAAGTACCGAAAACTTCTGATTGTTTTCTAAGTTCCGAAATCGTCAGAATTTTCTAAGTACCGAAATCGTCGGAATTTTTCTAAGTAACGAAATCGTCAGAATTTTTCTGTGTACCGAAAAAGTTAGAAATTTTCTAAGTATCGATAACTTCTGAATGTTTTCTAAGTACCGAAATCGTCAGAATTTTTCTAAGTACCGAAAAGGTCAGAAATTTTCCAAGTACCGAAATCGTCAGAATTTTCTAAGTACCGAAATCGTCGGAATTTTTCTAAGTAAAGAAATCGTCAGAATTTTTCTAAGTACCAAAATCAACAGAATTTTCCTAAGTATCGAAAAGGTCAGAAATTTTCTAAGTACCGAAAAGGTCAGAAATTTTCCAAGTACCGAAAAGGTCAGAAATTTTCTAAGTACCGAAATCGTCAGAATTTTTCTATGTACCGAAATCATTAGAATTTTTCCAAGTACCGAAATCGGCTGAATTTTTCTAAGTACCGAAAAGGTCAGAAATTTTCTAAGTACCGAAAAGGTCAGAAATTTTCCAAATACCGAAATCGTCAGAATTTTTCTAAGTACGGAAATCAACAGAATTTTTCAAAGTACCGAAATCGGCAGAATTTTTCTAAGTACCGAAAACTTCTGAATGTTTAATAAGTATCGAAATCGTAAGAATTTTTCTAAGTACCGAAAACGTCAGAAATTTTCTAAGTACCGAAGACTTCTGAATGTTTTCTAAGTACCGAAATCGACAGAATTTTTCTAAGTACCGAAAACGTCAAATATTTTCTAAGTACCGAAAAGGTCAGAAATTTTCTAAGTACCAAAATCAACAGAATTTTTCTAAGTACCGAAATCATCAGAATTTTTCTAAGTACCGAAATCGGCTGAATTTTTCTAAGTACCGAAAAGGTCAGAAATTTTCTAAGTACCGAAAAGGTCAGAAATTTTCCAAATACCGAAATCGTCAGAATTTTTCAAAGTACCGAAAACCACAGAATTTTTCTAAGTAACGAAATCAACAGAATTTTTCTAAGTACTGAAATCGGCAGAATTTTTCTAAGTACCGAAAACGTCAGAAATTTTTTAAGTACCGAAAACATCCGAGTCTTTTCTAAGTACCGAAATCGACAGAATTTTTCTAAGTACCGAAATCAACAGAATTTTTCAAAGTACCGAAATCGGCAGAATTTTTCTAAGTACCGAAAACTTCTGAATGTTTAATAAGTATCGAAATCGTAAGAATTTTTCTAAGTACCGAAAACGTCAGAAATTTTCTAAGTACCGAAGACTTCTGAATGTTTTCTAAGTACCGAAATCGACAGAATTTTTCTAAGTACCGAAAACGTCAAATATTTTCTAAGTACCGAAAAGGTCAGAAATTTTCTAAGTACCAAAATCAACAGAATTTTTCTAAGTACCAAAAACGACAGAAATTTTCTAAGTACCGAAAACTTCTGATTGTTTTCTAAGCTCCGAAATCGTCTGAATTTTGTAAGTACCTAAATCGTCGGAATTTTTCTAAGTACCGAAATCGTCAGAATTTTTCTAAGTGCCGAAATCATTAGCATTTTTCTAAGTACCGAAATCGGCAGAATTTTTCGAAGTACCGAAAAAGTCAGAAATTTTCTAAGTATCGATAACTTCTGAATGTTTTCTAAGTACCGAAATCGTCAGAATTTTTCTAAGTACCGAAAAGGTCAGAAAATTTCTAAGTACCGAAAAGGTCAGAAATTTTCCAAGTACCGAAATCGTCAGAATTTTCTAAGTACTGAAAAGGTCAGAAATTTTCTAAGTACCAAAATCGTCAGAATTTTTCTAAGTACCGAAATCATCAGAATTTTTCTAAGTACCGAAATCGTCAAAATTTTCTAAGTACCGAAGACTTCTGAATGTTTTCTAAGTACCGAAATCGACAGAATGTTTCTAAGTACCGAAAACGTCAGATATTTTCTAAGTACCGAAAAGGTCAGAAATTTTCTAAGTACCGAAATCTTCAGAATTTTTCTAAGTACCGAAATCATTAGAATTTTTCAAAGTACCGAAATCGGCAGAATTTTTCTAAGTACCGAAAAAGTAGAAATTTTCGAAGTATCGATAACTTCTGAATGTTTTCTAAGTACCGAAATCGTCAGAATTTTCTAAGTACCGAAATCGGCAGAATTTTTCTAAGTACCGAAAACGACAGAAATTTTCTAAGTACCGAAATCGTCAGAATTTTTCTGTGTACCGAAAAAGTCAGAAATTTTCTAAGTATCGATAACTTCTGAATGTTTTCTAAGTACCGAAATCGTCAGAATTTTTCTAAGTACCGAAAAGGTCAGAAATTTTCCAAGTACCGAAATCGTCAGAATTTTCTAAGTACCGAAATCGTCGGAATTTTTCTAAGTAAAGAAATCGTCAGAATTTTTCTAAGTACCAAAATCAACAGAATTTTCCTAAGTATCGAAAAGGTCAGAAATTTTCTAAGTACCGAAATCGTCAGAATTTTTCTAAGTAACGAAATCAGCAGAATTTTTCTAAGTACTGAAATCGGCAGAATTTTTCTAAGTACCGAAAACGTCAGAAATTTTTTAAGTACCGAAAACATCCGAGTCTTTTCTAAGTACCGAAATCGACAGAATTTTTCTAAGTACCGAAATCAACAGAATTTTTCAAAGTACCGAAAACCACAGAATTTTTCTAAGTAACGAAATCAACAGAATTTTTCTAAGTACTGAAATCGGCAGAAATTATTTAAGTACCGAAAACATCCGAGTCTTTTCTAAGTACCGAAATCGACAGAATTTTTCTAAGTACCGAAATCAACAGAATTTTTCAAAGTACCGAAATCGGCAGAATTTTTCTAAGTACCGAAAACTTCTGAATGTTTAATAAGTACCGAAATCGTCAGAATTTTTCTAAGTACCGAAAAGGTCAGAAATTTTCTAAGTACCGAAAAGGTCAGAAATTTTCCAAGTACCGAAATCGTCAGAATTTTCTAAGTACCGAAATCGGCAGAATTTTTCTAAGTACCGAAAACGACAGAAATTTTCTAAGTACCGAAAACTTCTGATTGTTTTCTAAGTACCGAAAAAGGCAGAAATTTTCTGAGTACCGAAAACTCTCGAGTCTTTTCTAAGTACCGAAATCGACAGAAATTTTCCAAGTACCGAAATCGTCAGAATTTTCTAAGAACCGAAATCGGCAGAATTTTTCTAAGTACCGAAAACGACAGAAATTTTCTAAGTACCGAAAACTTCTGATTGTTTTCTAAGTACCGAAAAAGGCAGAAATTTTCTGAGTACCGAAATCGTCGGAATTTTTCTAAGTACCGAAAACGTCAGAAATTTTCTAAGTACCGAAAACTTCCGAGTCTTTTCTAAGTACCGAAATCGGGAGAATTTTTCTAAGTACCGAAAACGACAGAAATTTTCTAAGTACCGAAAACTTCTGATTGTTTTCTAAGTACCGAAAAAGGCAGAAATTTTCTGAGTACCGAAATCGTCGGAATTTTTCTAAGTACCGAAAACGACAGAAATTTTCTAAGTACCGAAAACTTCCGAGTCTTTTCTAAGTACCGAAATCGACAGAATTTTTCTAAGTACCGAAATCAAGAGAATTTTTCTAAGTACCGAAATCGGGAGAATTTTTCTAAGTACCGAAAACGACAGAAATTTTCTAAGTACCGAAATCGTCAGAATTTTTCTGTGTACCGAAAAAGTCAGAAATTTTCTAAGTATCGATAACTTCTGAATGTTTTCTAAGTACCGAAATCGTCAGAATTTTTCTAAGTACCGAAAAGGTCAGAAATTTTCCAAGTACCGAAATCGTCAGAATTTTCTAAGTACCGAAATCGTCGGAATTTTTCTAAGTAAAGAAATCGTCAGAATTTTTCTAAGTACCAAAATCAACAGAATTTTCCTAAGTATCGAAAAGGTCAGAAATTTTCTAAGTACCGAAATCGTCAGAATTTTTCTAAGTAACGAAATCAGCAGAATTTTTCTAAGTACTGAAATCGGCAGAATTTTTCTAAGTACCGAAAACGTCAGAAATTTTTTAAGTACCGAAAACATCCGAGTCTTTTCTAAGTACCGAAATCGACAGAATTTTTCTAAGTACCGAAATCAACAGAATTTTTCAAAGTACCGAAAACCACAGAATTTTTCTAAGTAACGAAATCAACATAATTTTTCTAAGTACTGAAATCGGCAGAAATTTTTTAAGTACCGAAAACATCCGAGTCTTTTCTAAGTACCGAAATCGACAGAATTTTTCTAAGTACCGAAATCAACAGAATTTTTCAAAGTACCGAAATCGGCAGAATTTTTCTAAGTACCGAAAACTTCTGAATGTTTAATAAGTACCGAAATCGTCAGAATTTTTCTAAGTACCGAAAAGGTCAGAAATTTTCTAAGTACCGAAAAGGTCAGAAATTTTCCAAGTACCGAAATCGTCAGAATTTTCTAAGTACCGAAATCGGCAGAATTTTTCTAAGTACCGAAAACGACAGAAATTTTCTAAGTACCGAAAACTTCTGATTGTTTTCTAAGTACCGAAAAAGGCAGAAATTTTCTGAGTACCGAAAACTTCCGAGTCTTTTCTAAGTACCGAAATCGACAGAAATTTTCCAAGTACCGAAATCGTCAGAATTTTCTAAGTACCGAAATCGGCAGAATTTTTCTAAGTACCGAAAACGACAGAAATTTTCTAAGTACCGAAAACTTCTGATTGTTTTCTAAGTACCGAAAAAGGCAGAAATTTTCTGAGTACCGAAATCGTCGGAATTTTTCTAAGTACCGAAAACGTCAGAAATTTTCTAAGTACCGAAAACTTCCGAGTCTTTTCTAAGTACCGAAATCGGGAGAATTTTTCTAAGTACCGAAAACGACAGAAATTTTCTAAGTACCGAAAACTTCTGATTGTTTTCTAAGTACCGAAAAAGGCAGAAATTTTCTGAGTACCGAAATCGTCGGAATTTTTCTAAGTACCGAAAACGTCAGAAATTTTCTAAGTACCGAAAACTTCCGAGTCTTTTCTAAGTACCGAAATCGACAGAATTTTTCTAAGTACCGAAATCAAGAGAATTTTTCTAAGTACCGAAATCGGGAGAATTTTTCTAAGTACCGAAAACGACAGAAATTTTCTAAGTACCGAAATCGTCAGAATTTTTCTGTGTACCGAAAAAGTCAGAAATTTTCTAAGTATCGATAACTTCTGAATGTTTTCTAAGTACCGAAATCGTCAGAATTTTTCTAAGTACCGAAAAGGTCAGAAATTTTCCAAGTACCGAAATCGTCAGAATTTTCTAAGTACCGAAATCGTCGGAATTTTTCTAAGTAAAGAAATCGTCAGAATTTTTCTAAGTACCAAAATCAACAGAATTTTCCTAAGTATCGAAAAGGTCAGAAATTTTCTAAGTACCGAAATCGTCAGAATTTTTCTAAGTAACGAAATCAGCAGAATTTTTCTAAGTACTGAAATCGGCAGAATTTTTCTAAGTACCGAAAACGTCAGAAATTTTTTAAGTACCGAAAACATCCGAGTCTTTTCTAAGTACCGAAATCGACAGAATTTTTCTAAGTACCGAAATCAACAGAATTTTTCAAAGTACCGAAAACCACAGAATTTTTCTAAGTAACGAAATCAACATAATTTTTCTAAGTACTGAAATCGGCAGAAATTTTTTAAGTACCGAAAACATCCGAGTCTTTTCTAAGTACCGAAATCGACAGAATTTTTCTAAGTACCGAAATCAACAGAATTTTTCAAAGTACCGAAATCGGCAGAATTTTTCTAAGTACCGAAAACTTCTGAATGTTTAATAAGTACCGAAATCGTCAGAATTTTTCTAAGTACCGAAAAGGTCAGAAATTTTCTAAGTACCGAAAAGGTCAGAAATTTTCCAAGTACCGAAATCGTCAGAATTTTCTAAGTACCGAAATCGGCAGAATTTTTCTAAGTACCGAAAACGACAGAAATTTTCTAAGTACCGAAAACTTCTGATTGTTTTCTAAGTACCGAAAAAGGCAGAAATTTTCTGAGTACCGAAAACTTCCGAGTCTTTTCTAAGTACCGAAATCGACAGAAATTTTCCAAGTACCGAAATCGTCAGAATTTTCTAAGTACCGAAATCGGCAGAATTTTTCTAAGTACCGAAAACGACAGAAATTTTCTAAGTACCGAAAACTTCTGATTGTTTTCTAAGTACCGAAAAAGGCAGAAATTTTCTGAGTACCGAAATCGTCGGAATTTTTCTAAGTACCGAAAACGTCAGAAATTTTCTAAGTACCGAAAACTTCCGAGTCTTTTCTAAGTACCGAAATCGGGAGAATTTTTCTAAGTACCGAAAACGACAGAAATTTTCTAAGTACCGAAAACTTCTGATTGTTTTCTAAGTACCGAAAAAGGCAGAAATTTTCTGAGTACCGAAATCGTCGGAATTTTTCTAAGTACCGAAAACGTCAGAAATTTTCTAAGTACCGAAAACTTCCGAGTCTTTTCTAAGTACCGAAATCGACAGAATTTTTCTAAGTACCGAAATCAAGAGAATTTTTCTAAGTACCGAAATCGGGAGAATTTTTCTAAGTACCGAAAACGACAGAAATTTTCTAAGTACCGAAATCGTCAGAATTTTTCTGTGTACCGAAAAAGTCAGAAATTTTCTAAGTATCGATAACTTCTGAATGTTTTCTAAGTACCGAAATCGTCAGAATTTTTCTAAGTACCGAAAAGGTCAGAAATTTTCCAAGTACCGAAATCGTCAGAATTTTCTAAGTACCGAAATCGTCGGAATTTTTCTAAGTAAAGAAATCGTCAGAATTTTTCTAAGTACCAAAATCAACAGAATTTTCCTAAGTATCGAAAAGGTCAGAAATTTTCTAAGTACCGAAAAGGTCAGAAATTTTCCAAGTACCGAAAAGGTCAGAAATTTTCTAAGTACCGAAATCGTCAGAATTTTTCTAAGTAACGAAATCAGCAGAATTTTTCTAAGTACTGAAATCGGCAGAATTTTTCTAAGTACCGAAAACGTCAGAAATTTTTTAAGTACCGAAAACATCCGAGTCTTTTCTAAGTACCGAAATCAACAGAATTTTTCAAAGTACCGAAAACCACAGAATTTTTCTAAGTAACGAAATCAACAGAATTTTTCTAAGTACTGAAATCGGCAGAAATTTTTTAAGTACCGAAAACATCCGAGTCTTTTCTAAGTACCGAAATCGACAGAATTTTTCTAAGTACCGAAATCAACAGAATTTTTCAAAGTACCGAAATCGGCAGAATTTTTCTAAGTACCGAAAACTTCTGAATGTTTAATAAGTACCGAAATCGTCAGAATTTTTCTAAGTACCGAAAAGGTCAGAAATTTTCTAAGTACCGAAAAGGTCAGAAATTTTCCAAGTACCGAAATCGTCAGAATTTTCTAAGTACCGAATTCGGCAGAATTTTTCTAAGTACCGAAAACGACAGAAATTTTCTAAGTACCGAAAACTTCTGATTGTTTTCTAAGTACCGAAAAAGGCAGAAATTTTCTGAGTACCGAAAACTTCCGAGTCTTTTCTAAGTACCGAAATCGACAGAAATTTTCCAAGTACCGAAATCGTCAGAATTTTCTAAGTACCGAAATCGGCAGAATTTTTCTAAGTACCGAAAACGACAGAAATTTTCTAAGTACCGAAAACTTCTGATTGTTTTCTAAGTACCGAAAAAGGCAGAAATTTTCTGAGTACCGAAATCGTCGGAATTTTTCTAAGTACCGAAAACGTCAGAAATTTTCTAAGTACCGAAAACTTCCGAGTCTTTTCTAAGTACCGAAATCGGGAGAATTTTTCTAAGTACCGAAAACGACAGAAATTTTCTAAGTACCGAAAACTTCTGATTGTTTTCTAAGTTCCGAAATCGTCAGAATTTTCTAAGTACCGAAATCGTCGGAATTTTTCTAAGTAACGAAATCGTCAGAATTTTTCTGTGTACCGAAAAAGTCAGAAATTTTCTAAGTATCGATAACTTCTGAATGTTTTCTAAGTACCGAAATCGTCAGAATTTTTCTAAGTACCGAAAAGGTCAGAAATTTTCCAAGTACCGAAATCGTCAGAATTTTCTAAGTACCGAAATCGTCGGAATTTTTCTAAGTAAAGAAATCGTCAGAATTTTTCTAAGTACCAAAATCAACAGAATTTTCCTAAGTATCGAAAAGGTCAGAAATTTTCTAAGTACCGAAAAGGTCAGAAATTTTCCAAATACCGAAATCGTCAGAATTTTTCAAAGTACCGAAAACCACAGAATTTTTCTAAGTAACGAAATCAACAGAATTTTTCTAAGTACTGAAATCGGCAGAATTTTTCTAAGTACCGAAAACGTCAGAAATTTTTTAAGTACCGAAAACATCCGAGTCTTTTCTAAGTACCGAAATCGACAGAATTTTTCTAAGTACCGAAATCAACAGAATTTTTCAAAGTACCGAAATCGGCAGAATTTTTCTAAGTACCGAAAACTTCTGAATGTTTAATAAGTATCGAAATCGTAAGAATTTTTCTAAGTACCGAAAACGTCAGAAATTTTCTAAGTACCGAAGACTTCTGAATGTTTTCTAAGTACCGAAATCGACAGAATTTTTCTAAGTACCGAAAACGTCAAATATTTTCTAAGTACCGAAAAGGTCAGAAATTTTCTAAGTACCAAAATCAACAGAATTTTTCTAAGTACCAAAAACGACAGAAATTTTCTAAGTACCGAAAACTTCTGATTGTTTTCTAAGCTCCGAAATCGTCTGAATTTTGTAAGTACCGAAATCGTCGGAATTTTTCTAAGTACCGAAATCGTCAGAATTTTTCTAAGTGCCGAAATCATTAGCATTTTTCTAAGTACCGAAATCGGCAGAATTTTTCGAAGTACCGAAAAAGTCTGAAATTTTCTAAGTATCGATAACTTCTGAATGTTTTCTAAGTACCGAAATCGTCAGAATTTTTCTAAGTACCGAAAAGGTCAGAAATTTTCTAAGTACCGAAAAGGTCAGAAATTTTCCAAGTACCGAAATCGTCAGAATTTTCTAAGTACTGAAAAGGTCAGAAATTTTCTAAGTACCAAAATCGTCAGAATTTTTCTAAGTACCGAAATCATCAGAATTTTTCTAAGTACCGAAATCGTCAAAATTTTCTAAGTACCGAAGACTTCTGAATGTTTTCTAAGTACCGAAATCGACAGAATGTTTCTAAGTACCGAAAACGTCAGATATTTTCTAAGTACCGAAAAGGTCAGAAATTTTCTAAGTACCGAAATCTTCAGAATTTTTCTAAGTACCGAAATCATTAGAATTTTTCAAAGTACCGAAATCGGCAGAATTTTTCTAAGTACCGAAAAAGTAGAAATTTTCGAAGTATCGATAACATCTGAATGTTTTCTAAGTACCGAAATCGTCAGAATTTTCTAAGTACCGAAATCGGCAGAATTTTTCTAAGTACCGAAAACGACAGAAATTTTCTAAGTACCGAAAACTTCTGATTGTTTTCTAAGTACCGAAAAAGGCAGAAATTTTCTGAGTACCGAAATCGTCGGAATTTTTCTAAGTACCGAAAACGTCAGAAATTTTCTAAGTACCGAAAACTTCCGAGTCTTTTCTAAGTACCGAAATCGACAGAATTTTTCTAAGTACCGAAATCAAGAGAATTTTTCTAAGTACCGAAATCGGGAGAATTTTTCTAAGTACCGAAAAGGTCAGAAATTTTCCAAGTACCGAAATCGTCAGAATTTTCTAAGTACCGAAATCGTCGGAATTTTTCTAAGTAAAGAAATCGTCAGAATTTTTCTAAGTTCCAAAATCAACAGAATTTTCCTAAGTATCGAAAAGGTCAGAAATTTTCTAAGTACCGAAATCGTCAGAATTTTTCTAAGTAACGAAATCAGCAGAATTTTTCTAAGTACTGAAATCGGCAGAATTTTTCTAAGTACCGAAAACGTCAGAAATTTTTTAAGTACCGAAAACATCCGAGTCTTTTCTAAGTACCGAAATCGACAGAATTTTTCTAAGTACCGAAATCAACAGAATTTTTCAAAGTACCGAAAACCACAGAATTTTTCTAAGTAACGAAATCAACAGAATTTTTCTAAGTACTGAAATCGGCAGAAATTTTTTAAGTACCGAAAACATCCGAGTCTTTTCTAAGTACCGAAATCGACAGAATTTTTCTAAGTACCGAAATCAACAGAATTTTTCAAAGTACCGAAATCGGCAGAATTTTTCTAAGTACCGAAAACTTCTGAATGTTTAATAAGTACCGAAATCGTCAGAATTTTTCTAAGTACCGAAAAGGTCAGAAATTTTCTAAGTACCGAAAAGGTCAGAAATTTTCCAAGTACCGAAATCGTCAGAATTTTCTAAGTACCGAAATCGGCAGAATTTTTCTAAGTACCGAAAACGACAGAAATTTTCTAAGTACCGAAAACTTCTGATTGTTTTCTAAGTACCGAAAAAGGCAGAAATTTTCTGAGTACCGAAAACTTCCGAGTCTTTTCTAAGTACCGAAATCGACAGAAATTTTCCAAGTACCGAAATCGTCAGAATTTTCTAAGTACCGAAATCGGCAGAATTTTTCTAAGTACCGAAAACGACAGAAATTTTCTAAGTACCGAAAACTTCTGATTGTTTTCTAAGTACCGAAAAAGGCAGAAATTTTCTGAGTACCGAAATCGTCGGAATTTTTCTAAGTACCGAAAACGTCAGAAATTTTCTAAGTACCGAAAACTTCCGAGTCTTTTCTAAGTACCGAAATCGACAGAATTTTTCTAAGTACCGAAATCAAGAGAATTTTTCTAAGTACCGAAATCGGGAGAATTTTTCTAAGTACCGAAAACGACAGAAATTTTCTAAGTACCGAAATCGTCAGAATTTTTCTGTGTACCGAAAAAGTCAGAAATTTTCTAAGTATCGATAACTTCTGAATGTTTTCTAAGTACCGAAATCGTCAGAATTTTTCTAAGTACCGAAAAGGTCAGAAATTTTCCAAGTACCGAAATCGTCAGAATTTTCTAAGTACCGAAATCGTCGGAATTTTTCTAAGTAAAGAAATCGTCAGAATTTTTCTAAGTACCAAAATCAACAGAATTTTCCTAATTATCGAAAAGGTCAGAAATTTTCTAAGTACCGAAAAGGTCAGAAATTTTCCAAGTACCGAAAAGGTCAGAAATTTTCTAAGTACCGAAATCGTCAGAATTTTTCTAAGTAACGAAATCAGCAGAATTTTTCTAAGTACTGAAATCGGCAGAATTTTTCTAAGTACCGAAAACGTCAGAAATTTTTTAAGTACCGAAAACATCCGAGTCTTTTCTAAGTACCGAAATCGACAGAATTTTTCTAAGTACCGAAATCAACAGAATTTTTCAAAGTACCGAAAACCACAGAATTTTTCTAAGTAACGAAATCAACAGAATTTTTCTAAGTACTGAAATCGGCAGAAATTTTTTAAGTACCGAAAACATCCGAGTCTTTTCTAAGTACCGAAATCGACAGAATTTTTCTAAGTACCGAAATCAACAGAATTTTTCAAAGTACCGAAATCGGCAGAATTTTTCTAAGTACCGAAAACTTCTGAATGTTTAATAAGTACCGAAATCGTCAGAATTTTTCTAAGTACCGAAAAGGTCAGAAATTTTCTAAGTACCGAAAAGGTCAGAAATTTTCCAAGTACCGAAATCGTCAGAATTTTCTAAGTACCGAAATCGGCAGAATTTTTCTAAGTACCGAAAACGACAGAAATTTTCTAAGTACCGAAAACTTCTGATTGTTTTCTAAGTACCGAAAAAGGCAGAAATTTTCTGAGTACCGAAAACTTCCGAGTCTTTTCTAAGTACCGAAATCGACAGAAATTTTCCAAGTACCGAAATCGTCAGAATTTTCTAAGTACCGAAATCGGCAGAATTTTTCTAAGTACCGAAAACGACAGAAATTTTCTAAGTACCGAAAACTTCTGATTGTTTTCTAAGTACCGAAAAAGGCAGAAATTTTCTGAGTACCGAAATCGTCGGAATTTTTCTAAGTACCGAAAACGTCAGAAATTTTCTAAGTACCGAAAACTTCCGAGTCTTTTCTAAGTACCGAAATCGGGAGAATTTTTCTAAGTACCGAAAACGACAGAAATTTTCTAAGTACCGAAAACTTCTGATTGTTTTCTAAGTTCCGAAATCGTCAGAATTTTCTAAGTACCGAAATCGTCGGAATTTTTCTAAGTAACGAAATCGTCAGAATTTTTCTGTGTACCGAAAAAGTCAGAAATTTTCTAAGTATCGATAACTTCTGAATGTTTTCTAAGTACCGAAATCGTCAGAATTTTTCTAAGTACCGAAAAGGTCAGAAATTTTCCAAGTACCGAAATCGTCAGAATTTTCTAAGTACCGAAATCGTCGGAATTTTTCTAAGTAAAGAAATCGTCAGAATTTTTCTAAGTACCAAAATCAACAGAATTTTCCTAAGTATCGAAAAGGTCAGAAATTTTCTAAGTACCGAAAAGGTCAGAAATTTTCCAAATACCGAAATCGTCAGAATTTTTCAAAGTACCGAAAACCACAGAATTTTTCTAAGTAACGAAATCAACAGAATTTTTCTAAGTACTGAAATCGGCAGAATTTTTCTAAGTACCGAAAACGTCAGAAATTTTTTAAGTACCGAAAACATCCGAGTCTTTTATAAGTACCGAAATCGACAGAATTTTTCTAAGTACCGAAATCAACAGAATTTTTCAAAGTACCGAAATCGGCAGAATTTTTCTAAGTACCGAAAACTTCTGAATGTTTAATAAGTATCGAAATCGTAAGAATTTTTCTAAGTACCGAAAACGTCAGAAATTTTCTAAGTACCGAAGACTTCTGAATGTTTTCTAAGTACCGAAATCGTCAGAATTTTTCTAAGTACCGAAAAGGTCAGAAATTTTCTAAGTACCGAAAAGGTCAGAAATTTTCCAAGTACCGAAATCGTCAGAATTTTCTAAGTACCGAAATCGGCAGAATTTTTCTAAGTACCGAAAACGACAGAAATTTTCTAAGTACCGAAAACTTCTGATTGTTTTCTAAGTACCGAAAAAGGCAGAAATTTTCTGAGTTCCGAAAACATCCGAGTCTTTTCTAAGTACCGAAATCGACAGAATTTTTCTAAGTACCGAAATCAAGAGAATTTTTCTAAGTACCGAAATCGGGAGAATTTTTCTAAGTACCGAAAACGACAGAAATTTTCTAAGTACCGAAGACTTCTGAATGTTTTCTAAGTACCGAAATCGTCAGAATTTTTCTAAGTACCGAAAAGGTCAGAAATTTTCTAAGTACCGAAAAGGTCAGAAATTTTCCAAGTACCGAAATCGTCAGAATTTTCTAAGTACCGAAATCGGCAGAATTTTTCTAAGTACCGAAAACGACAGAAATTTTCTAAGTACCGAAAACTTCTGATTGTTTTCTAAGTACCGAAAAAGGCAGAAATTTTCTGAGTACCGAAATCGTCGGAATTTTTCTAAGTACCGAAAACGTCAGAAATTTTCTAAGTACCGAAAACTTCCGAGTCTTTTCTAAGTACCGAAATCGACAGAATTTTTCTAAGTACCGAAAAAGTAGAAATTTTCGAAGTATCGATAACTTCTGAATGTTTTCTAAGTACCAAAATCAACAGAAATTTTCCAAGTACCGAAATCGTCAGAATTTTCTAAGTACCGAAATCGGCAGAATTTTTCTAAGTACCGAAAACGACAGAAATTTTCTAAGTACCGAAAACTTCTGATTGTTTTCTAAGCTCCGAAATCGTCAGAATTTTGTAAGTACCGAAATCGTCGGAATTTTTCTAAGTACCGAAATCGTCTGAATTTTTCTAAGTGCCGAAATCATTAGCATTTTTCTAAGTACCGAAATCGGCAGAATTTTTCAAAGTACCGAAAAGGTCAGAATTTTTCTAAGTACCGAAAAGGTCAGAAATTTTCCAAGTACCGAAATCGTCAGAATTTTCTAAGTACTGAAAAGGTCAGAAATTTTCTAAGTACCGAAATCGTCAGAATTTTTCTAAGTACCGAAATCATCAGAATTTTTCTAAGTACCGAAATCGTCAAAATTTTCTAAGTACCGAAGACTTCTGAATGTTTTCTAAGTACCGAAATCGACAGAATATTTCTAAGTACCGAAAACGTCAGATATTTTCTAAGTACCGAAAAGGTCAAAAATTTTCTAAGTACCGAAATCTTCAGAATTTTTCTAAGTACCGAAATCATTAGAATTTTTCAAAGTACCGAAATCGGCAGAATTTTTCTAAGTACCGAAAAAGTAGAAATTTTCGAAGTATCGATAACTTCTGAATGTTTTCTAAGTACCGAAATCGTCAGAATTTTTCTAAGTACCGAAAAGGTCAGAAATTTTCTAAGTACCGAAAAGGTCAGAAATTTTCCAAGTACCGAAATCGTCAGAATTTTCTAAGTACCAAAATCGGCAGAATTTTTCTAAGTACCGAAAACGACAGAAATTTTCTAAGTACCGAAAACTTCTGATTGTTTTCTAAGTATCGAAAAAGGCAGAAATTTTCTTAGTACCGAAATCGTCGGAATTTTTCTAAGTACCGAAAACGTCAGAAATTTTCTAAGTACCGAAAACTTCCGAGTCTTTTCTAAGTACCGAAATCGACAGAATTTTTCTAAGTACCGAAATCAAGAGAATTTTTCTAAGTACCGAAATCGGGAGAATTTTTCTAAGTACCGAAAACGACAGAAATTTTCTAAGTACCGAAAACTTCTGATTGTTTTCTAAGCTCCGAAATCGTCTGAATTTTTTAAGTACCGAAATCGTCGGAATTTTTCTAAGTACCGAAATCGTCAGAATTTTTCTAAGTGCCGAAATCATTAGCATTTTTCTAAGTACCGAAATCGGCAGAATTTTTCGAAGTACCGAAAAAGTCAGAAATTTTCTAAGTATCGATAACTTCTGAATGTTTTCTAAGTACCGAAATCGTCAGAATTTTTCTAAGTACCGAAAAGGTCAGAAATTTTCTAAGTACCGAAAAGGTCAGAAATTTTCCAAGTACCGAAATCGTCAGAATTTTCTAAGTACTGAAAAGGTCAGAAATTTTCTAAGTACCGAAATCGTCAGAATTTTTCTAAGTACCGAAATCATCAGAATTTTTCTAAGTACCGAAATCGTCAAAATTTTCTAAGTACCGAAGACTTCTGAATGTTTTCTAAGTACCGAAATCGACAGAATGTTTCTAAGTCCCGAAATCGGGAGAATTTTTCTAAGTACCGAAAACGACAGAAATTTTCTAAGTACCGAAAACTTCTGATTGTTTTCTAAGTTCCGAAATCGTCAGAATTTTCTAAGTACCGAAATCGTCGGAATTTTTCTAAGTAACGAAATCGTCAGAATTTTTCTGTGTACCGAAATCGACAGAATTTTACTAAGTACCGAAATCAACAGAATTTTTCTAAGTACCGAATTCGACAGAATTTTTCTAAGTACCGAAATCATCAGAATTTTTCTAAGTACCGAAAACTTCCGAGACTTTTCTAAGTACCGAAATCGACAGAATTTTTCTAAGTACCGAAATCAAGAGAATTTTTCTAAGTACCGAAATCATCAGAATTTTTCTAAGTACCGAAATCGTCAAAATTTTCTAAGTACCGAAGACTTCTGAATGTTTTCTAAGTACCGAAATCGACAGAATGTTTCTAAGTCCCGAAAACGTCAGATATTTTCTAAGTACCGAAAAGGTCAGAAATTTTCTAAGTACCGAAATCTTCAGAATTTTTCTAAGTACCGAAATCATTAGAATTTTTCAAAGTACTGAAAACGACAGAAATTTTCTAAGTACCGAAAACTTCTGATTGTTTTCTAAGTTCCGAAATCGTCAGAATTTTCTAGGTACCGAAATCGTCGGAATTTTTCTAAGTAACGAAATCGTCAGAATTTTTCTGTGTACCGAAATCGACAGAATTTTACTAAGTACCGAAATCAACAGAATATTTCTAAGTTCCGAAATCACCAGAGTTTTTCTAAGTACCAAAATCGTCAGAATTTTTCTAAGTACCGATAACGTCAGAAATTTTCTAAGTACCGAAATTTTCTGAATGTTTTCTAAGTACCGAAAAAGGCAGAAATTTTCTGCGTACCAAAATCGTCGGAATTTTTCTAAGTACCGAAATCGTCTGAATTTTTCTAAGTACCGAAATCATCAGAATTTTTCTAAGTACCGAAATCGGCAGAATTTTTCTAAGTACCGAAAACTTCTGAATGTGTAATAAGTATCGAAATCGTAAGAATTTTTCTAAGTACCGAAAACTTCTGAATGTGTAATAAGTATCGAAATCGTAAGAATTTTTCTAAGTACCGAAAACGTCTGAAATTTTCCAAGTACCGAAGACTTCTGAATGTTTTCTAAGTACCGAAATCGACAGAATTTTTCTAAGTACCGAAAACGTCAAATATTTTCTAAGTACCGAAAAGGTCAGAAATTTTCTAAGTACCAAAATCAACAGAATTTTTCTAATTACCGAAATCATCAGAATTTTTCTAAGTACCGAAAACGACAGAAATTTTCTAAGTACCGAAATCGGCAGAATTTTCTAAGTACCGAAATCGTCAGAATTTTTCTAAGTACCGAAATCGTCAGAATTTTTCTAAGTACCGAAATCATTAGAATTTTTCTAAGTACCGAAATCGGCAGAATTTTTCTATGTACCGAAAAAGTCAAAAATTTTCTAAGTATCGATAACTTCTGAATGTTTTCTAAGTACCGAAATCGTCAGAATTTTTCTAAGTACCGAAATCGGCAGAATTTTTCTAAGTAACGAAAACGTCAGAAATTATCTAAGTACCGAAAACTTCTGATTGTTTTCTAAGTACCGAAATCGTCAGAATTTTTCTAAGTTCCGAAAAGGTCAGAAATTTTCTAAGTACCGAAAAGGTCAGAAATTTTCCAAGTACCGAAATCGGCAGATTTTTTCTAAGTAACGAAAACGTCAGAAATTATCTAAGTACCGAACACTTCTGAATGTTTTCTAAGTACCGAAATCAACAGAATTTTTCTAAGTACCGAAATCATCAGAATTTTTTTAAGTACCGAAAACGACAGAAATTTTCTAAGTACCGAAAACTTCTGATTGTTTTCTAAGTTCCAAAATGGTCAGAATTTTCTAAGTACCGAAATCGACTGAATTTTTCTAAGTACCGAAATCAACAGAATTTTTCTAAGTACCGAAATCAACAGAATTTTTCTAAGTACCGAAAACGTCAGAAATTTTCTAAGTACCGAAAACGTCAGAAATTTTCTAAGTACTGAAAACTTCCTAGTCTTTTCAAAGTACTGAAAACGACAGGCGGTACTTAGAATTCGATACTTAGGCTTCAAGGAAAGACTTTTGAAGAAAGAAAAAAAAATTAGAAATTCGCACACACGATCCACGAAAGACATGAAGAAAAAAAAATTAGAAATTCGCACGCACGATCAACGAAAGAGATGCAGAAAAAAAAATTTGTGAAATTCGCACACACTATCAACCAAAGACACGCAGAAAAAAAAAATTGTGAAATTCGCACACACGATCAACGGAAGACTTATGAAGTAAGAAAAAAAATTTAGAAATTCACACACACGATCAAGGAAAGACATCAAGGAAAGACATGAAGAAAAAAAAAATTGTGAAATTCGCACACACGATCAACGGAAGACTTATGAAGAAAAAAAAATTTGTGAAATTCGCACAAACGATCAACGGAAAAGACTTATGAAGAAAGGAAAAAAAAACAAGTGTGAAATTCGCACACACGATCAGCGGAAGACTTTTGAAAAAAGAAAAAAAAATAGAAATTCGCACACACGATCAAGGAAAGACATGAAGAAAAAAAAATTGAGAAATTCGCATACACGATCAAGGAAAGACATGAAGAAAAAAAAATTTGTGAAATTCGCACACACGATCAAGGAAAGACTTTTGAAGAAAGAAAAAAAAATTAGAAATTCGCGCACACGATCAAGGAAAGACATGAAGAAAAAAAAAATTGAGAAATTCTCACACACGATCAACGAAACACATGAAAGAAGAAAAAAAATTTAGAAATTCGCTCACACGATCAAGGAAAGACACGAAGAAAAAAAAAATTGTGAAATTCGCACACACGATCAACGGAAGACTTAGGAAGAAAGAAAAAAAAAATTGAAATTCGCACACACGATCAAGGAAAGACAGGAAGGAAAGAAAAAACAATTGAGAAATTCGCACACACGATCAAATAAGACATGAAGAAAAAAAAATTGAGAAATTCGCACACACGATCAACGAAACACATGAAAGAAAAAAGAATTTAGAAATTCGCACACACGATCAAAGAAAGACATGAAGAAAAAAAAATTGAAATTCGCACACACGATCAAGGAAAGACAGGAAGAAAAAAAAACCAATTGAGAAATTCGCACACACGATCAAATAAGACATGAAGAAAAATCACGACGGTCTCCTGATGTTTAACTAAAAGGGATTCTGACTGAGGGCGTTCAGTCATTATGCCACAGATGGCATCTTCGCACCATTGGTCATTCGACCCACCTCATGTACCAAAAATGTACCAACCACGTGTACCAAATGAACCCACATTGCGCCAATCACATTCAGAGACTAGAGTCGTTTTGCGTTCGAGAGTTTCAAATCAAGAGTTTTCCTCCGAGAAGGGGGAAAATGCGTCGGCACCAACGGGGCGGGGAGCTCTCGCAGGTCGAGCACCCTCTTCAAGCCTAGCCCTGCGAAGGACCTCCCTCTTCCCCAGGACGAAGGGAAGGGAAACAGGCACGCCCACACGGCACTGACAGTTGCGTTCGAGGCGGGGATCGCGAGTGAAGGATCCCCGGGTGTAGGCCGATGTCGGAGCCTTTTGCCACTCATCTTTAATTATCCTTCCGCAGGTTCACCTACGGAAACCTTGTTGCGCGTTAACTTCCTCTAAATGACCAAGTTCGATCAACTTTCTGGCACACCGGCTCGACCCGGAGGTCAGCCAGAGCGCCAGTCCGAGGACCTCACTAAATCATTCCATCGGATGTTGCGACGGGCGATTTGCACAAAGGGCAGGGACGTAATCAACACGAGCTGATGACTCGTGCTTACTGGGAATTTCTCGTTCAAGGCAGATATTTACCATTATTCCAGTAGTGCCCTTCCGTCAATTCCTTTAAGTTTCAGCTTTGCAACCATACTTCCCCCGGAACCAAAAAGCTTTGGTTTCCCGGAAGATGCCCGGCGTGTCATTTGAGGAACACAGCCGGATCGGTGGCTGGCATCGTTTGTGGTTAGAACTAGGGCGGTATTTGATCGCCTTCGAACCTCTAACTTTCGTTCTTGATTAATGGAAACATTCTTGGCAAATGCTTTCGCAGTAGTTCGTCTTGCGAAGGTCCAAGAATTTCACCTCTAGCGTCGCAATACGAATGCCCCCGTCTGTCCCTCTTAATCATTACCTCGTGTTCCGAAAACCAACAAAATAGAACCGAGGTCCTATTCCATTATTCCATGCACCATTATTCATGCGTCATGCATACTTTGAGCACTCTAATTTTTTCAAAGTAAAATTGCCGAAACCGAACGACAACCGGTAAAGATCATCGGACAATTTCGGCGGAAATGCTCAGAACAGGCAGTGACCACCGGTGGGCGGACCACCCGTCTGGAACTAAGATCCAACTATGAGCTTTTTAACCGCAACAACTTCAATATACGCTTTTGGAGCTGGAGTTACCGCTGCGGCAGCAGCAGACTTTCCCTCCTTCTTTGATACAAGCATATGACTACTGGCAGGACCAACCATGTTACTTTCACGTTCAGCGAGTGTTCGAAGCGGCGTTTCGAATCTCAGAGGTGGTGGTGCCCCCGGCTGACATTCCACTATGACTAACTCTGGGGCACTTCTTCGCCAAACTGCGCGATAACTGCTTAATTGTTATGCGCGCCTATGGACAAACCGGTTGAAGCGTCTCTGGCAACCCTTCACTGCAAACAAGGAACATCGTCTTTTTAAACTTTCGTTATGGAGATCTATAAAAATAAATGCCTTCACGAAGTACAGAAGAAATTTATTCTGGTTTTAGACGATGAAACAATTATTCTAAGATCAAATTTGAACGAGGATGAGAGTAATCGATTCGTCAGAAACTATAGTAAAGTTTCAAATACTAGCTGGATTGTTTATTACAATCGGAGAAATTTATCGAGGTAAGTTTCATTTTGCCATTAATTTTACTTTTTTTTTTATAAAAATATGTATCAACGAAAGCCTCTTGCATTTATATTTGTAAACTAAAGTTAACCTAATGAAATTTATAATAAACAAAAGTTTTAAACACAATATTTTGTTCTAGTTTTGTTTTTCAATATAATTAGTTATTCTTATCCTCTGTTTTAAAAAAAAAAATGCTTGAAGCCTCTTACTAAAACTAAACTCTCATATAGTCAGTCATATATCATTAAATTTTTATGAAATATCACATGGGAATATATTTTTAATGTATTAAAAATATGCTTTCAAAGATTTAAATAACATATTAAGATGAGATTGCTATTCTATGAATTTGTTCTTATAAAAAAGGTGCTAATAATAAAGAATAAAAATTTATTAACCGGCTGATAAAAATCCTACTATAATCTTTCCATGTAACGTTATAGCATAGATAATAATAATAATAAAAACTTCAAAAAGGCTATGATTACTTAATATATTATTTTGATAATTCAGTCATCAATTCTTAGATAGATTAAACTTCATAAAATGAAGTTTAATCTATCAACACTTGAAGAAAACCTTGTTGATATCTCCTTGTAAGAAAATATGAAAGCTATATTACTATATTAATTCTATTCATAAATATTATTAGTAATTCACATTTTAATACCTACATTATATTTACAGTGTATTTCTAAACTTTATTTTTTGGATGGGTGTAATGATATGAGTTATTGATGTGTCTTTATTTTTAGGTGGCTATACAGTAAACCATGGAAGTGTCATCATTCCAAATTTCGAAAAATTGATGGCGCAGCGGAAAACATGGATTGCAATGCTAGTGTAATCAAATTTCTAAAAAAAAATTTTTTTTTTATGTCGATAGTACGTTTGATAATTGTATATATAAAGCGTAATCTATTAAAAATCAAGATCAGCAAAATGAAAAAAAATTCTGCTCTGACCATTCATTGTGCTCTTTATTGTGTAAGATAATATATGTTTATTATTGCTTTATAATAAAACATATTTTTTCTTATTAAGTTGCTTGATTTTATTTGTTAAAATTTTTTTCAATATATTTTTATTGTTTTAGGGAATTAAATTTACATATTTAGTTCATTTAACCTTTAAACTTTTTTTCTTTGACAAACTGATATAAGTTGGCATTTTGGACCACATTATTAAAGTTATTACTATATCATGGTCGATATAATTGTCCTGATTTTCACTAGAATTTTTAATTTTGCTATTTCCTTAAACTCTTAGAAATATTTAAAGTAATATTTTAAATAAGGTTACTACATTTTTGCATTACATTACAATGGTGGTTTCTTCTGCTGAACAAAAATATTATGTTGTTAAGACATTTAATTTATTTTTATTTAATTTTTCCCCTCTATACGAGCTTAATGTTGATAAGAGATCCAAAAAATAGTTGTTTGGTTGAATACCTGATATATAACCAAGATGCAGGTAAATATTTGGTTACCAATTGTGACTCATAAATTCTATTCTCGCCAAAATACTATACATTGATTACAGTTTGAACAGATTTTTAAACTAAAGGATTCTATTTGTAAGTTTTCCAAAGAATTATTATTACCACTTTATTATAATTGTTATATTTTAAAGACATAATAATTGAATATTCCTCTTAGAAACAACTTTTCACCATGCTATTTCTTTTTCCATTTCTGCACATTTTCCCCCACAATAATATATAAATATTTATTATAACATTCTGAAAAAGAAATCAGATGGTTATCAATTTCATATCTATTTTTAAAATTTAATTATAATGCTTTTATATTCAATAATAAACTCTTAAAATGTATTATGCATAAATACAATCCATGAGTTTTGTTGCTCAAAATATATCAATTCATATCGTAATGTATTTATGTTCGACCAAATCAAATATATTTGGTTTTTTAGGCAAATTAGCTAGATATAAAGTTTATTTTTGCATTATCACTGTTAATTCAAATTTACCATACATTTTTCACTTCATAAATTTTTTAAAATTGTAGTTTCCCCGAACATAAACAAAGACAAATGACTTCAAGAGTGTTTTATAATTAAAAATTCAAGATAATCTAAATTCATGAAAAAAAAATTGAAAAAGCACTTCTAAAAGAAATACCTGTGCATGAAAGAAAAGATTTTTTTAAATTTTAGTACATAATCATTAAATTAAAATGTACTCATTAAAATGCAGCATATTTAGTACTTCACTCAACATTTAGTTGTTGTCTAAATGCTACACCATATAATTAAGCAATGTATTTTATTTATGAATCAAGTCTTGCTTCAAATTTTTTACTCTATAAACAAATTAAATCTGATCTAACCCTAATTAGTGCATAATTACAATATTTTATTTTTCACATAAAGATTTAATAAATGTGAATGATCTAGTTCGAACATTGTAGGTTAATATATGAGGACTAAACTGCACAAAACAGAAAATATCAGTTAGTAATAAGGAAATTTACTCAGAAAGAAATGTTTAGTGACTGTTTACAGGATTTTAACTTTCTACTAGA